>NC_065598.1:38495257-38795257 GCF_024542745.1 Macaca thibetana thibetana
CATAATTTAAAAATGTACAATTGTTGAATGAAACTTATTGAGAAGCTACCTATGATTACAAATATTTCCTTGGAAACTACAAAAGGGAAAAGATTTCATGATGAAGACACTAAAAATAATTGGAACAAAAGCAAAAATTGACAAATGGTATCTAGTTAAACTAAAGAGCTTCTGCACAGCAAAAGAAACTACCAAGAGAGTAAACAGACAATCTACAGAATGGGAGAAAAATTTTGCAATCTATGCATCTAACAAAGGTTTAACATCCAGCATCTGTAAGGAACTTAAACCAATTTACAGGAAGAAGACAAAACAAAATAAAACAAAACACCAAAGAACTCCATTAAAAAGTGGGCAAAGGACATGAACAGACACTTTTCAAAATAAGACATATATGTGGCCAACAAGCATATGAATAAAGCTCAACATCACTGACCATTAGAAAAATGCAAATCAAAACCATGATGAGATAACATCTCACACCAGTTGGAATGGATATTATTAAAAAGTCAAAAAATAACAGATGCTGGTAAGGTTGCAGAGAAAAAGAAACCCTTCTACACTGTTGGCGGGAGTCTAAATTAGTTCAACCATTGTAGTAGACAGTGTGGTGATTCCTCAAAGACATGAAAACAGAAATACCATTCAACCCAGGAATCCCATTACTGGGTATATACCCAAAGGAATATAAATCATTCTATTATAAAGACACATGCATGCGTATGTTCATTGCAGCACTATTCACAATATCAAAGACATGGAATCAACCTAAATGCTCATCAATGATAGACTGGATAAAGAAAATGTGGTACATACACACTATGGAATACTATGCAGCTATAAAAAAGAATGAGAACATGTGCTTTGCAGGAACATGGATGGAGCTAGAGCTCATTATCCTTAGCAAACTAATGTAGGAACAGAAAACCAGATACAGCATGTTCTCACTTACAAGTGGGAGCTGAATGATAAGAAAACATGAGCACATAGAGGGGAATAACACACACTGGGGCCTATCAGAGGGAGGAGGGTGGGAGGAGGGAGAGGATCAGGAAAAATTACCAGTGAGTACTAGGCTTAATACCTGGGTGACAAAATAATCTGTACAACCAATCCCAGTGACACAAGTTTACGTATATAACAAACCTGCATATGTACCTTGAACTTAAAAGTTAAAAACAAACAAATTAACAGAAAAAAATATTTCCTTGGAAACTACCTGTGACTACTCTTGATTGCACAAAGAGAGAAATGCAGGGACTTAGAGCTGGTAAATTGGCATAGGCTACTCCCACTTCCCTCCTTCCTTGTCCCCTCCCTGAACTCTATTGAATTTGTAATGATAGGATCTGTCACCTCCCCAAATTGTATTGTAAAATCAGAAAACATACATTCTCTGGAATTGACATTCCCATCTCATGACCTCATTTGGCCAGAGGCTCAGCTGCGATTTGCCTGGAGGCTCACATCCCTTGTGTGGGCTGGGCTGACACCACATGACCTTCCCACCATTGCAATCTCTTGCACATGTACATTACACAGAATGCGAAGTGTAGGTCAAAAGAGGCTGCCAGGAATTTTTTTTTTTAAAGCTCCGTTCTTCTCCATGCTTGTTAGCTTGAAAACAGAATACTGCATTTGATATTTTTCTGTTGATGCCTTAAAACGTCTGTGCAGGGAGCTGAAGCATAAATAAATGAACACACAAGTAAACCCTTTATTTGGAGGCAGGGAATTGTAAGTTAACTCTTGCCATAACATACAAAGTTTTTTCTACCAAACAATTTAGTTGAGATGGAGGACACCAATTTATTTGATCTCATCTAGGTCAAAGCCACTTGAAGAGAAAGCTAATGGCCTACAATCTCTGTTTCTAAGGTAATTAGGAAGCGTTTATGCTGACAGTTAAGATGTAGCCTGGAGTGCCTCTCTTTCCGAGGGTCAGAGTTGGTCTTCAAAGGAAAGCCAGGTTTCATCAAGGAGGGCCAAATGCATTTGTATTGTTTAAGATCTGAGAATAGACATGAAACTCCGTTTCTGTGGTTGAACTGCTTTATAGTCATCCATTCAACAAATATTTATTGAGCACCTACTATATGCCAAGTATTGTTCTTGAACTCTCAGGTCCCTGCATGTGGTCCCTTATGTTGTGGTGCCTTATATGGCTCTGTTATTTCTGCGTAGTTCAACTCTTCTATCGGGCGGTAGCACTTTTTGTTGTGTTTTGCTTTATTCACTCCAGCAGTTTTTTCACCTCTGTTATCTCACTGGATGAGTTTTCAGGCCCCTCATGATTGGTTAAATGTAGATGTTCTGTGATTGTGTGATTGTGACTTGAGCATAGAAATGGCCTGACCAACAGACCCTGAGTTGGTGGAAGGAGCAGCAGCTGTGAGCTTGGGCTCCTGCTAGCTGACAGCTGCCAACTCCCCCTTAAAAAGCCAAGCAGGGCATGGTGGTGCCAATCCAAGAGACAACAGGCCCTGGGGAGAGATGAACTTTCTTTGCTGTAACCTTGGATTTTGAATAACTACCTATGGTTGGCCAGTCAGCTGGCATCTCCATGCACATATATTGCTGGCTTACTCGGGTAGTGGGTGGTGTCCTTTATGCCTGCTAGCCTGAGTGAAATGTCTCAAGTTGACTTGTTGACAGCAGTTGGCGGAGACTATGAGACTGGTCCTGTGTTCATGCCTGGGGTCTGAGAATGGCCAGACTCCCCAGGTGAGAAATGTTTACTCCTCCTTATGGTTTTGCCATATCCTTTCTTTCCTTACCCACTCCAGATTTCCCCACAAAACCAGTCGCCAGTGATGCAAGGGACAGCCATTAGCTGGCTGCAACCTAAAACCAGAGCAATACTTGAAATATTTCTTCAAGGACCTACCTAGCTCCTCTTTAAGCCAGCTTCAGGTGCTTAAACAGAATTTTATAAAAGCTGGCGTTCTTTGTTTACCCTGAGTTTAAGTCAAAGGATGCATATGCATCTGTGTACATTGGTGTACATTCTAGTGTGTGCATATGTTTGCATGAGGAATGACTTTTTAAGGTTAAGTGTGAAAAAGAAGGGTAGTTTAGCATAAAATAATGATAAACATGGAACATTAAGCACTGATGGTGCAACGATGCTGCTTATATCAATTAGCTCTTTGTGTGTAACAAATCAACCCCAAATTTAGTGGCTTAAAGCAACAATCATTTGTTTGCTGAAGATTCTGTGGCTTCTGCTCTAAGCTGGCTTGACTGGGACTGGATGGTCTAGAATGGCCTCACTCAAACGTCTGGAGCTTCAGTGGGGATGCTTGGGACACTTGGAGCCCCTTTTCCTACACAGACTCTCATTTTCCAGTAGGCCATACTGGACTTCTTCACATGGTAGTGGAAGTGTTTCCAGCAGCAAGAAAGAGCAAGCCCTAATGTGCAAACTATTTTTCAAGCCTCTTCTTACATCATATTTACCAATCATCATATTTCGTATCATACTTATCCTACTTCTTACATCATACTTGCCAAAGCAAGTCACATGGCCAAGCTTGGGATTCAGTGGGTAAAGAAAAAGACTCAACCTCTTGTTGGGGGGAGGTGCAATGAATTTGTGGCGATTTCTTTATACCCTACCACACTGTGGATGATGTCATAGGGAATAAGCACAGGTTTAGAGATGGGAAGTAAAATAAAATTACAGCTCATCTGCTTAATAGCCAAATGATCTTAGACAATCACCTACCTCTTCTGAATCTCAATTTTCTCATCTGGACATGGGAAAACCACATCCACCACAGTGGTTGAAATGAGATGTTTCATTTATCTCTTTTTTAATAGGCATGTGCTAAGCCTATGTGTCAGGCTCAGGCTATGTCAATCATGGGATACAGCAGTGAATATTGTGATCTCATCCTTATGGAGATGCCAATATGGATATTATTTGTGGAAGTGTTTTGAAAACAACAAATCATGGTACAAATTATTAGTAATATGTGTCATGTGTTGATGGGTTATCTTCCTTTCCCCCTTTTTTCCTTTGTAACATTTATTCTGCCACCAATCCTGGCACACTATGGAACCATAAAGTCCCACTTGCCTGAGCAGACAGTTGGCCTTTGTTACAGAATTGTGGACAGAGTGTGAACTGGCCCCACACAGCTTTTGTGAGTTGATTCATCCGTCGTAATTGTATAGGGGAGGTAACCACTGTGTCAAGACTGACAGGGAAGAACACCATAGATATTGAAAGTTGAAGAGATGCCAGAGATTATCTAGTCCAATTTGTTCATTTTATAGGTGAGGAAACTTAGGCCTCAAGGGAGAATATGACTTATACAAGGTCACACAACTACTTGGTGCCAACAACAAGTTCCTAGTGATAGTCGTCTCAGTGGCTTTATGTTTGTTTCTGTGTCTCCCTCTTACACTTTTAGCCTCATTTTGTTCCAAATCATTACACACATACATATGCCCACCCCCCAAACACACATATAAACATACAATTGGGCTTTTAATGGAAAAGAATAATAAATGGAGCCTGTCCTCTTTATCTTCCATGTGAGTAAAAAAAAAAAATAACTCTTCAGTTATCGCTCCACATCTGACCAAAAAAAGGTAAAATAAATATTAGTTGACCAAAACTTATATATATCTTTAGCTTAGAACTTATGGATTACTTTCATTTATTTTTCACCACAAGGGAGGACAGTGAGGGAGTTGGGCCACATATTTAAATCCCTATTTTAAAGATGTGGAAGCCAAGGTCCAGAAAAGTTGAGTGAGTTGCATGAGGTTGCAGAATTAGTGGTAGTAGCAGCAGGCCCAGGACTGTGTTCTTTCCACATTATGGGGCCACTGGAGGATAGCTGGCTACCACAAATCTGTATATTGTGAATGAGTTTTCCTAGGGGCCAAATGAACAAGACTTTATTTACTTATGTATGTATGTATGTATGTATGTATGTATGTATGTATGTATTTATTTATTTATTTGAGACAGTCTCACTCTGTCTCCCAGGCTGGAGTGCAATGGTGCAATGTCTGCTCACTGCAACCTCTGCCTCCTGGGTTGAAGCAATCCTCTCGCCTCAGCCTCCCTAGTAGCTGGGGCTACAGGTGAGTACCACCACACCTGGCCAATTTTTGTGTTTTTAGTAGAGAAGGGGTTTCACCATGTTGGCCAGGCTGATCTTGAACTCCTGACCTTAGGCGATCCATCGCCTTGGCCTCCCACAGTACTGGGATTACAGGCATGAGCCACACGGTGCCCAGCCCAAATGAACAAAAATTTGTTTAAAAATCATACTGCTTAGGTGAAATAATTCTGGAATGGGTGTATGTGATCTACTGTTGACACATACCCAGATAAATGAAAATTATTCTAGTTACAGTAGTATATATAACTATTAACAGAAAAGAAAATGTATTTAGTGTCACTGATAACTCTTTTTGTTTCTATTTGCTACACATGCCGGATCTGTGTCCTCTTTTATCCGAATTTATCACTGACATATGCATTCTGAAAAAACACCAAATACACCTGATATTTTATAAAATTTAAAAAAAAAATTCTGTGCAAAATAATTGAATCTACCAACTTCAAGAGTTACACTTGAGAAAAGACAATGAAACAATACAGAGGAACACAATTCAAATCAATTCTGAATAATCTGGAAAGCAGAACTGCTTCTAGAATCCTCTTCCAACATGAAGATATTTGTTTTTCAGTATTTGGTTACTCATTTTCGCAACATAGTTTTCCAACCTGGGGGAAAATGGGGTCTCTAACTTCAACTGCTTTTTAACAACTATTACACCAATTGGCGATTCTGTCTTGAGATTTAGTAACACAACAAATTCCAAGAGAGCTAGGAAAGTTTCAGAGTTACAATTGTAAGCCCAAACTAAAACTATCTATAACCACTCCCCATAATAGTTAAGATTTACTGGGGTGAGTACTAACTATGTGTTCAGCATAGCACTGAGTATTTTACATGAATTACCTTATTTTGTCCTCATGCCATCCCTATAGGCTGCCCTATTTTGCACACATCACCATTTGATCCATGAAGAAATGGAGGCTTGGAGGGCTAACGACCTGTCTCACTAAGTGGGCAATCTGAGATATGGGGTAGAAGAAGTCTGACTGCTTTTGGAGTCCCATTCTCAACTACTGCTGCTGTAGGGACTTGGGAGAGAGAAAGTAGAAACCAAGGAAATATTTCTACATACCAAATTCAAAAGGTCTTCTGTTTTGGAAACATAACTTTTCCATGATAGCAAATGCTGACCACACCAGCCTGACACTGCATCTTTGGGAATGGCAAATACCACTTTTGCTGCATATAGAAGGGAATTTAGCTTGCCAGATGCCTAACCTCATTGAAAATAGGCAATAATCTCTTGACAAAAGGACCACTGATGATCTGGGCTGAATAAGACATTGTGGTACCCCTCTTCCCCCAGAATTAGGGGATTCTGATGTGCACACACATCCCCTGGAGATCTTGTTAAAATAGAGACCCTGATTCAATGGGTCCGAGGAGGGTCCACCGTTCTGCATCTCTAACAAACTTCCAACTGATACTGATGATTCTGGTTAGTGGGCCACACTTTGGGTAGCAAGGTGTTAATAAACCTCCACATGCTTCAGTTTATCTTACCCATGCCTCAGTTTCCTCCTCTGTAAAGTGGAGTTAATAATAACATCACCCTCAAAGGATTGTAATGTATTTAAACAGGTAAAGTACTTAAAACAGAGGTTGGCATATGGTAAGTGCTCAATAAATGCTAGTTATCACTGTTATTATTCTTTTATGCCCTCACTTTTGTTTTTTTGAATTCTATACCAGCTTATACCCACAGGCCATATATTAACAGTAGCTTAGCTTTCAAACTGCATTATCCTGGCCCTTCCCCTCTGCTGTTGGAACATCTGTGCAGCAGTGAATCAAGGCAGCTCTCAGACTTCCATACATGCTCCTTACATGAGCAGCAGGCCTTGCCACACTGCCCACAATTCCTGCTGCTCCCACTTCACTGTAGCTCTGCCCTACGTGTTCATGGGTTTGTAGGACCTTAGACTTGGGGTGGGTTTAGGTGGTCAGTTAGTCCTACTTAATAGGAAGAGTCTCATGCCATACTAGCCACCTAAGTCAAGGACCTGGGCACAGGGAGATATGGACAGGATAAAGTCCCTTGCCAGAAGAGTTGGAATGATTCAAAGCAAGCCCACCTGCTCTCTGCCCATTTCTGTTTGCTGTGCTGAGACATCTCTGGAAAACCCTTGTGCCCCAGGAAATTTTCCTTTTCACACAGAAAACTGCCTCCTCTCTGGTCAGCTCTCTAAGCTATGGAACAGGGGTCTTCAGAATGGGGCATAAAATGCCAGGGGGGCCAGGCGTGGTGGTGTGAGTGCCTGTAATCCCAGCTACTTGGGAGGCTGAGACAGGAGGATCACTTCAGTCCAGGAATTTGAGACCAGCCTGAGCAATGTAATGAGACTCCATCTAAATAAATAAATAAATAAATAAATAAATAAAAGTCCAGGGAGTAATGAGACAATCTATTGGGGGAGAAGCAGGAAAAAATTAAACTTATTTTATATTTACTTCTATACCTAAAAGATAAAGAAATCAAGCACAACCAAATACATGATACCTAAATTGGCTTAAGTGAATGCATATGCTTTCTATATAAATGTATATCTATTGAAATATGGGCCTAAAATGTTTTGCCATTAGGTGTGAACAATCTAAAATGATTTAGAGATCATGTCTAGAAACTATAATGTTCACCTCTTCGTGGATGGGAAGATAAAATGTCTCTGTGGCAGAGACAATTCTGGTGTCCACCACCCTTTCATTTTCTTCCTGGGAACTCAAGAAGGAAGAGTTCTTTCCCAGCTCCTTTGCATTGATGTGGGGTCATATAATTAGTTCTGGCAAATGGAAAATGGGGGGAAGTGCTTCACTCAGCTCTCAGGCTTGGGTCCCCTCAAATAACTTGTGAGATCCTCCACTTGGTCTGAGTCTTCTCCAGTCAGCTGGTGGGATGCAGATGGTCTCAAAAGCTGCCAGCAGAGGGTGGAGCCATCAGTGGAAGGTACCTGGGTTTGATCTAGGTGAGAGAAGTGCTCCCCAGAAAAGCAACTCACCTAGGAGTACCTGTGATGGACTTTGCGTGAGGAGGCAATGAGCATTCATTGGTCTAAGACACTGAGATTTCAGGAGTTTCTTGTTGCTGCAACACAACCTAGCGTATTCTGACTAATACATTTCCTCTGTAACTCACCTTCCTCCCTCAATTCCGTTGCCTGGGAGTCTCATTGGCACCAGCCAAAGACCTTCTAGATCCTGGACATTTAACTTCTTAAGGTCTTTAGCACTAGGGAGGTTGTAGCACAGAGTAGAAGTCAGAAGTCTGAAGTCAGACTACCTGGGTTCAAATCCCAGCGATACCACTTATTAACAGTGTGATGTTTTGAAAAGTCACTTAGCCTCATTCTCACTTTATTTCCTCATCCAAAATAAAAGATGACATTAATGATTTTATAGGACTGTTAGAAGAATTAAAAGAGAAAATCTTCGCAAGGCAAATTAACATATGTTATCTATATGCCTGACAATTACTATATGCCTGACATATAGTCATTGTTTAATAACTGCTAACCTTGGTAGTGGTATTATCGCAACTGCAAAGTTCCCTGCCTTCTCCAGCTACAAAGCCCTTCTCACATTAAAATGACAAGTATCAGTGCCCTCCTCCTGCCTGTGTCACTGCCTCCTAACCATCTTCCCCCAAACCCCAGCCCTCAGAAGGACCCTCTAGTCCCTAATTCCACATATCAGAAATCATTGGGGAATTCCTGAAGGGCTTTAGCTACTCCAGTCTCTGCCTCTAGGCATAAAGGCATAAAGACCCAACAGAATCCTGATGATAGGTTACACTGCCTCTTCTGGAACCTGTTGAGTTGCAGGAAATTTAGTGGACAGCCTCTTTACTATGATCTGAATGTTTGCGTCTCCCCAAAATTTATATTTTGAAATACTAACCCCTGAGGTGATGCCTTTGGGAGATTAGGCTCTGAGGGTAGAGCCCAAATGAATGGGATTAATGCCCTTATAAAAGAGACCCTGGGGAGTTCCCTTGCTCCTTCTGACACGTGTGGACACAGCAAGAGTACACTATTTATGACCCAGAAAGCTGGCCCTCACCAGACATCAAATCTGCTGGCACCTTGATCTTGGACTTCCCAGCCTCCAGAACTGTGAAAAAAATAAAGTTCTGTTGTCTAGTCTATAAGCCACCCAGTCTATGGTATTTTCTTACAGCAGCCTGAATGGAGTAAGACACTCTGCCATTATTGCAACAGACTCATTCAGAAATTTTTTGTACATTAAATGGAAAATTGTCTCCTTCTTAACTGAGAGTGAGCTTACCAATTAGCCCAATGCTTCTCAAATTTTAGTGAACATTACAATCCCCTGAAGAGTTTCTGAAAACAGAGTGCTGGCTCCCACTCTAGAGTTTCTGATTTCATAGGTCTAGGGTGGACACACAAATTAGTATGTCTAACAAGTTCACAATGATACGATGCTGCTGGCCTGCGGACCATGCTTTGAGTAATTCTGTGTTACTCTATTTGACAGCCTTTAAACTATTTAAAGACAGTGAGTGTATCCTCCACCGCTTTCCCCAGTCACTTCTTTTCCAGATTAAAACATGTTAGGGCCTTCAGTTTTCATTATCCTGCATCAAACTCTATTCTTATTACTGAGTATCCAAAGACGAAAAGTACTTAGACTTTGTCCTCAGAGAGCTTAAAATTATGTGGAAAAATAGAGAGAAAAGGAATCCTGTATACTGTGACCACAATAAATATTTACTCTGCGACTACTATGTGTCGTGATTGTCCCCAGAGTCTGGTGATTCCACAGTGAGAAAGATGTCATAGTCCTTCTTCATGGAGCCCTCAATCCAGTGGCAGAAACTGATCAGTGAACAGGAGATTATAGTCCAACATGATAATGGTGTGGAGAGGAAAAGCCAGGGGGCTCTGGGAGCACAGAAGGGAGATCTCAAACCCCAGCATATGACTGGAGAGTCAGGGCAGGTTTCCCGGTGGAGGTGATGGCTAGGATTGGACATGGAAGATAAACAGGCATTAAGCAGGTAAGGGATAGGGTGGAAGTTTTAGGCAAAGTGCTGAGGTGCACAGGACCCTGCTGAAATTTAGGCTCAGTGGGAAGTGCTATGTGGCTGAAAAGAGACTACAGACAGGTCCTATGGGATAGGGAGGAGCTGGAAGGCTGGTAAGAAGTGCGGGAGAACAGGAGAGACTACCACTTCCCAGGTGGATGTTAGTGAGCCTGCGATCAGCTGAAATTACAGATCCATACCCCACGCCCAGTCCACTCTCCATTTGAAGGATGGAGGGCAGTTTTGCCCCTGTGTTATCTAGACACTTGGAGGCATGACTTGCGGTGAAGGAGAGCTGGCCCAGGGTTAAACATTGTCCAGAGCCCAAACAGGACGTGTCTGACAGGGGGACTTCCTTCCTGCAATAGGGCCAAGGGCATTGCCTTGGGTCATGAGTGTGCTACAGTGTGTAAGTGGGTGGGGTGGCGGGACAGTTAGAAAGAGCTCAAGGGGAATTTAATGGGCAAAGTCACAGTGGAGTAGAAAAGATGAAGCAAATGCAGAATTCAAAGTATCCCACGATGCTCTACTCTAACTGAGAGGTTGAAGAGCCTGGGTGTCTGTGGGGGTCAGGGGGCAGGATGTGGGGTGTGGATAGAAGGAGGAGTGAGGAGGGAGAGAAAGAAGAAAGTGGAGAGTAGGGGGAGGGAGAGAGGAAGAAGGAGAGGGAGAAAGAGAGAGTGAGCAAAGGATGGAGGGAGAGAGGAAAAAGGAGGGAGGTTAGGGAGAGAGGGAAGAAAAGACAGAGACAAGGAGACAAAAGAGGAAAGGGGAGAAAAGGAGTAAGGGTGGGGAAGAGAGAGTGAACAGAAGAAGAAGGAGGAAAGAAAGGGAGAGGAGGAGGAGAGTGAAGCAGGGAGGAGGGAACAGAGAAAAGCAGTCTTCCTAGAGGCAGGGCTAAAGATTTGACATTATTGGTTAGGCAAAGGAACACTTTAGCAGGATTTTGAACACAACTGTTTTTAAAGGAAGTGATCCCACAGGTTGGGGGAACCTGGTAGAGGGAAAGGAAGGAAAACACAGCCTCTACATGCAAACAGGCTTAGGTTTGAGTTCTATCTCTAGCACTGACTAGCTGTGTGACCTTGGGCAAGTTGTTTAAATTCTCCGTATCTCAGAATCCTTATCTGTGAGAGGAAATAACAAAAGTCAACTCTAAGGGTTGTTGGGAGATTTAAAGGAGGTTCAGATGTGTGGCTCCTGGCACTTAGTTGGCATCCAGAAAATGTATGCTTCTGTGCTATGTATGTCCTCTCTTGGAATCCAGAGAACTCATCCATGACCCCCATTAAGCTGAGAAGAACTGAAATTCCAAGGCTGAAAAAGTTGATGGAGGGAACTGTCTCTTGCTTTGACCCTCTGCGAAACTGAATGTGTAAATGTTCAGTTGTTCTGTGAGCTGACTGTGTGCCTTGGCTCAAAGTGGCAGGTGGCCTGGGAATGCTGGGAGAGAAGGAAGTCTGGTGCTCAGAGAAATGAACTTGGATAGAGAAAGTGTCCCCCTTTTCAGAGCAAAGAACAAAGCTAAGATTCACTAGTAGGAAGACAGGACCCTGGGCCTTGTACTCAGCAAGAATGTAAAAAGCTTTCTATTGCCATTTTATAGATTATACTGTAAAGGTGAGTGTGTTTCTGACATATCATAGACTGGGGATAATGATTTGAGCATCATTTTATAGTTTGAGGTAACTTTCACTGACATCTTTTGTTTAGCCATTCAACGAACATTTACAGAGGGCCTAGGTCGACCCACGCACTCATTGTTTTGGGTATTCACCAATAGCACTTTTAATTTGACTCTCCTTTGGGGATTCTCCTGGCCTTCTGTTGATGGGAATAGTTAGGAATGACCCTAATTTCTTTCCCACTTCAGCTAGGCCTGAGGAAACTTCCATTTGCATTCCTTCCCCTTTGGTGATGCCTGAGTGGTTAGCTGGCTGTGGATAGTCAATCCTGTTGGTTAATGAGCTGAGCAAAGAGGTTAAGGTCACAGTTTTGATCCCTGGGGGCTGATTTACCTTCTCCACTTGCGTGCACTGTCCTTCTTTCTCTACCCCCACCAGGTATGCTTCCTCCCACCTCAAGGCCTTTGACAAGTTTTTTACTCTGCCAGAAGTTGTCTTGCTTCAGCTACTAATTATTGATATTCAGTGCCATTTTCCCCATCCAAGCCTTATTTGCTCCCTAGACCTAGTCAGTTGCCTCAGTTTATATCCCATGGTGTCTTGTATTTCTCTAGCATGGCATTTATTCGTGTTTATAATTATCCTTTCATTTTTATTATTATTTGATTAATGTGACCTATTATTAGCATAGAAAGCTAACAGGAAACAAATATTGAGTGAGTATTTAAATCTTATCTCTGTATTCTCCAGCCACATGACCTTGGGCACGTTACTTAATTTATCTGGGGCCAGTCTTCTCATCTGTGAAACAGGTATGATGATATTTGAACTTACTTCCCAGTAAGTCCTTGTGTCACGTAAGGTAGTGTTCACCTGCAAATAATAGGAAACTTGGCTGATTGTTCTTTAAACATATGGAGTTTATTTAACTCCTATATGAACATAGGCAGTCCAACGCAGGTCTAGTGGCTTGATGATGCCATATAGAGCTCAGATTCATTTTCATTCTTTCTCTACTTTGTATAGCAAGTACATTTAATCCTCATGTTTACAAGATGACTGCTGCTATTCCAGGCACAGCATCTGTATTCCAGTCAGAATGAAGGAGAAAGAGGAAAAGTGAGCATCAATTGATACTGTTAATATCTTATTGGCCAGAACTAGTTCACAAGGCCACTCCTAACAGCAAAGGAGTTCAAAAGTTGTTTTTTTTGTTTGTTTGTTTTTTTTTTTTTTTAGCTTTTACAACCTATAGGGTAGAGGCAAGTCATAGAGAAATGGTAAGCCAACTAAAGACGACTCTATGCCCTAACCAAACTTCAATATCTAAGATGGAAGGAACCATGCTCCTTTTGTTCACCATCATAGGTTCACCTTGAACAATGTCTGTCTCACTGTAGGCACCCTTAGATGAACTTCTGCAGAGACCATCTCCCAGTTAGGTTTTAAGAGGTACTAGACAAGGATAGATGAATCACTGCCATCTTAACATCACAGGTAGGAAGAATTTAAAATAGACACCACCATCACCATCAGAGGCCCCACTAGCCTTTACATTGCCTCTGCATGAATTACAAAAGGGCACCCACCCCTTCCTTAAGACACATTACTGCCATCTACTGGAAAATTTTCTTAATAAAATTATAAGTCTACCGTATCTAAGATGTGAATGGTGGCCCCTTAGATGCAGAGAGGTCATTCACCAAAAAATCTACACAGCCCTGTGTAGCCACCTTGCAGGAAATTTAAACACATCTCACCAGTAGGGTGGATGTAGCCAATGAAGGAGCCATCACATCTGTCTCTTGAAACCTAGAAGGTGGAGCAGGGGGGTGTATTTTCATGGAGTGGTCTGAAGAGTTTAACACGGCTCATAGGAACTTGCCTTAGGTAAAGACTTATTCTGACAAAGCAGGGGTTTGGTGAGAAGAACAAACGGTGTATTTGACTCTTGCTTTTTACTTTCTGCCTCTATAATACTAGAAAAATCACTTAATTCCTCTAAATTTTTGTTTCCTCATCTCTTAATTGGAGACAAGAACACCTGCCCCAAGAGATGCGTTGAGTATCCAACAAGGTAATATACATGAAAGGGTTGGAAATCTGCTCTTGATTAGAAAATGTAAGCTATTGTTAGCATGGAGAGCTAACAGGAAACAAATATTGAGTGAGTGTTCAAATCTTATCTCTACCACTCACCAACCACGTGACATTTGGCATGTTACTGAATTTTTCTGGGGCCAGTCTTCTCATCTTTAAAATTGAATTAGAATTTACTGGCCAAGAAAGTTGTGAGGATTAAAGGCAGTAAGTGTTCAATAAATGTTAAGCATGAACTTTAAGGCAGTTGTGCCTTGCATTATGCTCTGCATTTTGCATTCAGTATTACATTGAAATACTTTTAAATTACCCTTGACTTTTTAAAAAGAGGGAAAAAAGTAAAATGAAATGAAACAAAAGGGCTCCTAGGCCGTTTTGTGAAGAGAGTTGAGACTGTGGGAAAAGAAGGATTCAGTACATTTCTTGAACTCTGGATCTGTTGTGATGTCTCTGAGGAAGCCTTTCTCTTCCCCTCCCCACTTCACGCCACCTCCAAACACTTTTTGGCCAAATATAGAGCTGGTCGTGCTAGATTATGGCTGGAATTTCTCATGAAGTAGTTATTAGGATTGATTTCATGAACACTTCATGATTTATAGAGCAAATAGAGCAGAAAGGAACCAAGGGGAAGAAAAGGCCAGCCAGGTAGGCAGGGAGAGTGGGGCAGATCAGGCAAGCAGAATATTGGTTCCCATGTGTTCTGGTTCTCCCTTCTGCTACCCTCCTCCCTGCAGCCCGTCTGGTGATGGGACCCTGTGACTGCTGAGAAAATCCGTTCAGACTATAGTGCAGTGAAATAGGAGGGCAGAGGCGTTTGAAGCAGAAAGCAAGTAACAAAGTTGTTAATTCAACTGTTATCTAATGGCCGACTTTCTCATGCACAGTCTCCCCAACCCTGATCAGCGTAACCTTCTAGTGACTATATTTTATCTTCTTCGCCACCACCCACATCACTCCCCCTAATCTCTTCAGGGGGTAGGGCTATGGAGGAAACAAGATATTGTTCCTTCATTTCTCGAGTCACATTTCAGTGAAGTAAACAGCACCTTCTTTCCCTTCCTTCTGTTCCATGAAAGCTATTTTAGAGAAACTATGTTGAGCACCAGAAGTTCATGGGTTTGGTTGCTATGTGGCCTGAAGCTGACATCTTTTGTGTGTGTGTGTCATGGTTTATGGTAGAGTGGTTAAAAATCAGTTCCCATTCTGGCGACTAAATTTTATTGACTTTTCCAGGGCCTGTGGTGGGACTGTCATGTCCCCTATTTAATTACTTCCTTCTTCTTGACAGCAGATTGAGTTAACCAGAGGACATGCAGGTGGCTCCGGGGACAGGGAGCTTGGAGTGGCCATGGCTTGGCAGCTGAGAGGGGCCGGGGCGAGCACAGGCCTGGGGATGTAACAACCTGCTGGCAGTTGTGAACTGTGGGTTTTATGACTGCACTGGGGGCAATAACTGAACAGTGGGGCTTTTGGGCTAATTTGAAGAATACTTTGCATAAATCCCAGCTGCTAGCCATATGTCCAACCCTTGTAGAGGGGAGGGCGTGTTTCCCTGAGCTCTTGTTTCTTTTCCTGGAAGTCAAGACTAACCAAACCTTTAAATGCCCAGCTGGAGTCTTTGGGGGAGGAAGATGGGTCACAAAAGCTTGAACTGATTTAATCACAATATAAATTTATATTATATTTTACCAGATTTTCTCTTCCGATGATGTTGTGTCATTTTGTCCTCACAAACTCCCAAAATATAGGCCACGTAGAAATCCTCCATTTACCCACAAGAAGACTGAGACCCCGGGAGGCTGAGACCAATAATAAAAGCAGCCATTTTGGAGCTCACTATGTGTTAGACACTTTTCTAAACTCTTGATAGGTGTTCACTCATTTCATACTGACATCAGTCCTACAAGGCAGGTACCATTATTATCCCTATTCCTTGATGAAGGAGATGAGCCCAGAGAGGTTACTTAACTTGCCCAGGGTCACACAGATAGTTAGTAGTGGAGCTGGGATTCAAACCTAGGCAGTCTGGCTCCAGAGTCTGTATTTAAAACACTATACATGCTGCCAGCTAGCTTGGCATTGATGTGGCTGGAATTCATATGCACGTACTCAACTCCAAGTTCAGGTTTTCCCTAATGCCACACCACTCTTCTGAAATTTGCTCCTTAAAGATCTCTTATTCCTGCAAGCATTAGCCACAGCAATTTAGACTTGGACTCTTTTCATCTGGTATTGCAAAGTCTTTCACTTAAATTTATTTAATTAGTCCCTCCATACCTACTTACTGTGGAGTCAGAGGCATACCCAGTCTAAAGGAGTTGTAATACATTAGGAAATTACTCCCAGACTAAGACTTTGGAAAAATACAGGTATGTAGGTGTTGGGAGTTGCTAAAACCTGGCAGCTTCATACCTGGAACAAATATTTTCTCTCTCCCTGTTTCCTGGGAAGAATGGGTGTGGTTCTCACAGCGCTCTCTGCTTTTGTGAGCGTGCACACAGAGTTGGCCTCTCCCTTTGGGAAAAGGTAATTCCAGCCCCGACTCTTCTGACAATTATGGGCCTCTTAGCCTGTGGTAAGTTTGAACAAATCAGTTGAAAGGGAGGGAGTTGTTTTAATGTGATAATATCTCTAGCTGCCCATGCTGACTTTCTCACAGAGGAAAAACCAGTAAGTTTTGCTCTGCATTCACTGGTGCCCCAAAGAAAACCTTGGGGAAAGGCTGGGCACGGTGGCTCACACCTGTAGTCCCAGCACTTTGGGAGGCCAAGGCAGGTGGATCATTGGAGGTCAGGAATTCGAGACCAGCCTGGCCAACACAATGAAACCCTGTCTCTACTAAAAATACAAAAATTAGCCAGGCGGTAGTGGGGCACACCTGTAATCCCAGCTACTGGGGAGGCTGAGGCAGGAGAATCGTTTGAGCCTTGGAGACAGAGGTTGCGGTGAGCTGAGATCATGCCACTGCACTCCAGTCTGGGTGACAGAGTGAGATCCTGTCTCAAAAAACAAAACAAAACAAAACCAAACAAACAAAACACTTGGGGGAACCTCCAGATTTTTGTATGTCATAGCCAAAACCAATGTAGACCAAACCCCAATTCAAATTTGTGATGATGACTGAAAAGCAAGAGTATGACTCTCGTTTGCAGATCTGAATAGCTGTTTTCTTTCTTCATTTGCAGACAAACTCTGTAGGCAGGCATTGGGTAACATGAAACAAGGAACATGACATAAGTTTGGCTGAGAAACCATCATAGGAGAGTACTAGAAGGGGAGGACAAAATAGTTTGGGTTGTAGTGATAATTTGTCATTATTTACTTAATTTATTTGGCGACTATTTCTCTAAGTTGGATTTCCCCCAGATGCAGATCCTGCCACAAGAATTTGGATGCAAGTTTTTTATTTGGGAAGTGATTCCAGGAAGCATCTTTAGGAAGTGGAGAAGTGAGACAGGGAAGAGAAAAAAAAAAAAAAACAAAAAAAAACTTGGAGTGTCAAAATAGGTTATCACTGTGGGCAGCTGAGACTCAGTCCTGCTGGGGACCTCAGGTAGATGGTGTGGAACATGCCTTAAAGTCTCACCTGAGTGGCAAGGAGGCTGAGGTATTTATCCAGTCTCCTGTTGGTTATTGCTCCTATGTGTGTTGATTCATTAGCACTGTGGCCTCTCTCACCTGAGAATATCTCATTTGCTTACAGTAAGAAGGCATCAGGCTACATGGGGACAGTGAGTGCCAAAATAATATGGGCAGGGCACTGATGCTGTCTACTTAAGAAACAAACCAGTTTGTGGAGGAGGAGGATATGAGGGCAGACATATTGTAATTAAGGTTATTTCAGTTGCAAGTGATAAAATCCCAACTCAAACTAGCTTGAGAAAAAAAAAGCAATGCATGTGAGTTACATCACTGAAAAGTTCAGGGGTAAGTAGTCTCAGGCATAGCATAGCTAGCTTTTACCCATCATTGGTTTAGGGTTTCTCTTATGTGTGTTAACTCACTAGCACTCTGGCCTCTTCCACCTACGGGTATAATAGGTGCACAAGCAATGCCATCAGGGCTCTGTCTTCTGTACATCTCTTGTTCTGCTTTCTTCTGTGTTGGCTTTATTATCTGGCTGACTGAGAAGAGGGTGGAAAAGATGGTACCTGTAGGCTTATATGATCCTTATTCCTCCTGACCCTAGAGGAGAAGAGCATTTTTTTTTTTTTCTAATAGCACTGGTTAAAATCTTGGGGAACAAAGGTAATGAAATGAGCAAATCGAAGAGATGTCTATATACCCATGTTCATTGCTATTTATGATAGCCACGATATGAAATCAACCTAAGTGTCCACCAATGGATGAATGGATAAAGAAAATGTGGTATACATGTACGCAATAGAATATTATTCAGCCTTGAAAATGAAGGAAATCCTGTCATTTGCAACAACACGGATGAACTTGGAGGACATTACGTTAAGTAAAATGTGCTAGTAAAGAGAAAAAACACTGCATGACATCACTTATATATAGAATCTGAAAAAGCTGAATTCAGAAGCAGTGAGTAGAGTGGTGATTCCCAGGAGCTGGGAGAGGAGGAGGGTTGGGAACATGTTGGTCAAAGGATACAAAATTTCAGTTAGACTGGGAAGAAAAAGTTCAAGAGATCTGTTGTGCCACATGGTGACTGTAGTTAATAATAATGTATTCTTGAAAACTGCTGAGTGAATTTTAAGCATTACCACAAATAAATGATAAGCACATGAGGTAATGCATATGTTAATTACCTCAATTTAGCCATTCTACAATGTATACATACTTCAAAACATGTTGTACATGATAAATATGTATAATTTTTATTTGTCACTTAAAATCTGTCTACATATATGTGTGTGTATATATATGTGTGTGTGTGTATGTGTGTGTATATACACACACATATATATACATATATATATACACACACACACACACACACACGTAAATCCTGGAGAAGGCTCTGATTGGCCTATTGTGGTTCCTGTGTCTATTCCTGCACCAATTGATGTGGCCAAGAGGATAGTGCACTCTGATCAGCCAGACTCAGGTCATGTGTTGGGTTGGAGAGGATGGTATCATCTTACCCAAATAAGTAGAATTTCTGGGACCTGAGGAAGGAGTGGCTCTAGTAGTGTCCTGATAAACAAGCTTGTAAACAAATAAACAAAGCCCCTGATTTGTAGCTGATTTCCACCGTATAGATATTCCCACCTTGGCTAATTTGAAGCTATCAACATGATGTCACTAAATATGGAATTGAGAAAAGTTGCACACAATTGGCCTTGAGTCAGCATGAGCTGGCACCAGCACACCACTTTGTGATTCCCCATGAAGAGCAATCATGGGCAAACAGTGTGACCACTACAACTATAAACAAGAAGGCCAGTGTCTCTCTTGTGGAGCCCTGGTAGCCACAAAGATAAAAACTGATAGGACAGCTTGCTTTATTTGGCATGTACAATGCTTAGGATGAACTGGTGTATTAAAGCAAGTGGTCTTCTTCCCCCACACTCCTTATTTTGCAACTACCTTCAGGAAACACTTAGCTAACAGTTTGATGACTTCAAAATAACATTCAGCAACATTTATTCCAGTACTGTGTGAGTTTCACGAGGGCAGGGATTTTGCCTGGTTTGTTCAGTGCTATGTCCCCAGGGTCTAGAAGAGAGCTCAGGAAAACACATAAACACTCAATATTTGTTAGATGACTGCATGAATGACTGGACAGCCCACAGAGTTAGATGCTTTTCCCAACAACACAAGCATACCCACCTCGTGAGTAATCATCACCTCACTTTGCATCTCACAGATGCCATCCGGGTCCTCCAGACTTTCTCGTCCTAATCCTGGGAGGGCCACACTACTTCCTGGTGTGAGGAAAATGCAACTTTGGTCCTTTCTCCTGTAATGGACACTTTGTTCTCCTTTTTCTTTGATTTCATTTACTTGGTGGTTCTTGTTGTTTTAGGTCAGGAGGGGTGGCTCTCCCTTTCTGCCTTGGGGCTCAACTCTTCCCAGGCAGGGGCAGACCAAGATGGCATCTCCTTATTAAGACATGAGAGCATGCTGAGGCTTGTCTGATTAGAGTCTCCTTACACATTGGTACAGAGAACTTTCTGCCTTTGCAATTCTTTTGTTTCAAAATGAAAAAAAGGATAGCCAGGAAGCTGCAAGATTGGAAAGTTGTTACACACACACACACACACACACACACACACTCTCTCACACTGAACCAGATTTGCTGATAAAAGGAGAATAGGAAGGCCTGAAGCTGAGGGAGCATTTCAAGGTCACAGGCAAGGAGGGGCCTGCAGTGGAGGTGATGGAATAGATGAATAGACAACAGTTGAATGCATTATTTAGTGTGTTCCACATCGCAAAGCCAAGAATGGTTCCTTCGCACCAGAAGATTTGATGTATCAGGCTGGCTGTCTCCTCAGAGGACACCCCCCGGTCTCCTCTTGAGTTCATGGAGACATGGTTGTCTAGGTGACAACTGTCGGGCAAGAAGCTGCAAGCTGAAGAATAAAATCGCCTTAGCTAATAGAGCGGCGTGCTATTATGTACCTGAAGGTTTAACTGCTATATTACCCTGAAAGAATCATTTGGTGGGAAGGAAGGAGTTCACTTTTCCCTGGGCTACATCAGTGAATTCAATTTCTATTGAAGAGAGACTAGCATTTTAAAAACCACTGTGTGTGGAGCTTCGAGTCCTTTTCTTCTTTCGGTGAGAAATGATTTAATAATGAACTTACAACTGCAGGGCCTCCAGTCAGCCCCATGGAGCCCTGGAAGAGGGAAGAGGCAGTGTGCAGGGGCCAGGGGCTGGCAGGCTCCATCCTGTTCTGTCCCTGCTCAGGCCCAGGCTCTGTGACTGAGGTTACCCCAGAGCAACTTGGTTCAGAAGCATGTAGAGTCTGAGCGATAATTTTCCTCCCTCACAAGATTGCCGGGTGCCTCTAATTAACGGTTGTGAATTCCTTAGATGGGGTTGTTATCAGATGGAAAGGGGCTAATTGTACTGGTCACAATAGTTAACCTCTTCCAGAAGGAAGTGTGTGTGTGTGTGTGTGTGTGTGCGCATGTGTATGAGAGAGAGAGAGAGAGAGAGAGAGAGAGAGAGAAAACCCTGGTCCTGGTTCGTTCTGCAAATGAGGCAGAAAAGCTTGAGAATCATTGAAATTCTTTGACATCAAGACACCAGAAAATGAAAGATTGTATTCACTGAGACTTTTTTTTTTTTGCCAAGCCAAGAGTGGTCAACATTTACTGGGCTTTTTCTAGCACTAAGTGCTTTACCAACTCGATTACATTTAACCCTCAGCATTCCCGAGTCTTAAATGTGATGGTTATTATCTTCAGTCTACAGATGGGGAAACCAAGGTTTAGTGAGTTAAGGAGATTTGTCAAAGGCTTGACCCACACCAGCAAAAAATGAAGGCCTTTTAGATTCAGAAGATCCTGCCAAAGACTGAGAGTTGAGCAGGAAAACTTGAGCTCCCTGCATTAAAAGGCAAGTAGGACCTCTCATGCAATGAGCTGGGACAACTTTGCCAGGGCACCCTCTGGGCATCAGGGCAACCTCCTGCCTCACCTTCTGCCCCAGTTATCAGCTCTGCTGTGTGTTTTCTTTGGCTCCTTTCTTGCACTACAAACAGTATCTCTAGTCTATTTCCCTGTGACTCAAGTATCTGGCCTTTAAATTGCCTACACTCCTTCAGAGACAATTCTAGTAAGACATGCCTATGTTGATCTCCTACTATGTGCTGGGCTGTGCTGGGTAGCTGGAGAGAAAAAAATAAGTGGCATCAATACATTGCTTTGAGGAAGTTCATTCTGGAGAGGGAATGAGATATAAAACTACACAATCAACACAGTATGATCAGTTCAGTGATAGTAATGAAAATAACAACAAGAGCTATTTTGGGAGTACTTCCTATGTCCCGGGTCTTGTGCTGAACACATAAAACAAGCCCATAAGGTAGATACTATTATTATTTCTACTCTAGAAATGAGAAAATGAAAGCATAGAGAAGTTAGATCACTTGTCCAAGGTCATGCAAGTAGTAAATGGCAGAGCAGGAATTTGAACTAAGAAACCCTATCTCCAAAGCTGATCCTGTTAACCACTATGCTGTATTGCACATACATAGACCAGCATAGAAGCATATATATATTATATAGGAAGCCCAAATGAAGAGATATAAATTCTCTTCTAAGTAGAATGGCTCACAGGAAGAGAGACAAAAGCTGTAAATAAGAAAGGGAGAATGGTTGTGTGTCCAGAATATTAAAGACACAGCCCAGACACTGGGCTTGTGCTTTTGATCTCATGGCCTGTATCTAAGGTTGCATAACAAATTAAATTTACTGCATTACAATATCCATAATTGTGCATTATCTTTCATGGCTTCTGTGGGTCTGGGATTCAGGAGTGGCTCAGTTCGGTGGTTTTTGACCCAGGTTCTCTCATGAGGTTGCACTTACATAACAACTTGGGCTGCAGCAATCCAATATGGCTCACTCACATGGCTTGTAAATTGGTGCTGGTCTAAGTTCTTAACATGAACCTCATTCCACAGGGCTGCTTGAGTGTCCTCATGACATGGCAGCTGGCTTCCCCAGAGCAAGAGATCCAGCAGACGAAAGTAGAAGCTGTAATGCCTTTATAACTTATATAGAGGTTACACACTGTCACATCTGCCATGTTTTATTGGCCATTCACACCAGCTCTGCTTTTATATGGGAGAGAACTACAAAGGGATATAAATACTAGGAGCAAGAGATCATTGGGGACTCTCTTATAGTTCATCAACCTGGAATTAAAGTTCCAATATTTTGAAAGCAAAAGCCTATACAGTCCCCCCAACTCACCTTAGGTTTGCTGTTCCAAGCTGTAGACTTTTAGGATCAAGAAGCCCAGTACTTTACGAGGAGATGGCATGTTTGAGATCTTAGAGACCCTGTGGCTCTGGACAAAATGGTGGCTTTGATGAGGACAGTGGAGATGAACTCAAGACTTATAGGGAAGCTGGGAAGAGAGGCCAGAACTGGGGACAGCTGTAGGCCTTTTGGTAACTAAGCCCAGGTGCCAAGCACTCTGGAGATTTACTATCATTTAGACCATTGGACAGGAATATGTTCTGGTCCATGAATACTCTGGAAACAAAAATCTATCCAACCAGAGTCTCCTGCTTCCAGACTGGAAGTCTATCTGTTCATTACATGCAGAAGGAAGCCACCAGCATTTTCTGTACAATAATTTGGATCTTGCTTTCTTCCTTCTACTTCAGTGCTTTGCACAGACCTGGGGTATGTGTATATAGCAGCATTAAAGCCATTGCTGAATAAATGGCTATTTACTTGTAAGTTAAAATATTTCATGGGAATATATTAAACACGGATTTAATAGACTTAATATTTTATGTTATTCTAATATGTGCTGGGCTAGACACCATACTAGATGCTGGAGGAAAGCAGTGAACACAAAAGACATAATCCCTGTTCTTATGATGCTTATGAGAGAGATATTAATCAAATAACAATACAAATAAATATGTAATTATGAACTCAGAGAGGCACCTTGAAGGAAAAAAAGTGACTTCAGGAGATTAAAAACAGAAAACACTGAGGACGTGGTGCTTGAGCTGAGATGTGACAGATGAATAGGTTAAAAAGGGAGGAAGAACATTTCAAGTAGAGAGAAAAGCATGCGCAAAATGTGTTTGTGGAACTGAAAGGACTCTTGTGTGGCTGAAGCAGAGGAAACGAAGAGGAAGTATGGTATAAGATGAGGGTAGAGAGCTTGTTAGGGACCCAGATCATGCGGGACTTTATAGACATGTTTAAGGATGTTGGTCATTATCTTAAACGATGGGTAACCATTAAAAGGCTTCAAAGCAATACAGTGGCATCATCAGATTTGTGCTTTGAAAATATCCATGTTTGTTATATGGAGACTGGATTAGAGAGGCAAGACTGGAGGCAGGGAGACCAGCTAGAAGGCTGTGTCCAGGAGAGTGATGTTGGTAGTGGAGACAGTGAGAAGAGAGTGGAACTGAAATATTCCACAGATAATTTAGTGTAACCTGTAAGGTAAAAACAGGCATCAAATATCAGGGGCCTGGTGACAATGTAGGGGATGGGGAAATGGGAAATCAGAATGGAGTTTCTAAGAGGTAGGAAGAAGAAGGTGATCTGTGCAAGACAGATAGGACTTCGTCTGTAGAAGAAGGACTGTGTAGTTTCTGGTGTGTTTGAGTAGTGGTCTTTGTTGCTAAGAGGCATTGGTTATTCCTGTGTATGGTTCTGGTACATAAGTACCTGTGGTGCTGTAAGCAGTACATTTATAATGATCAATGTTACTGTTCTATTAAACAGCAGCCATGTCACGGCACCAAGTGCTCCCTGGAGGCCTTCATTGACTAGAGCAATTCTACTTTTAAAAAAAACTATATATATATATACACACACATACATATACATATATACACACATATACACATACACACACACACATACACATACACACACACACACACACACATATATGGTTTGTAAAACAGAACAGGTAGTCTCAAGAGTGGGTTTCCAGATGGGGGCTTTAAGAGTGGCCAGTCTTTGAGCGTGACTTTAGACTGCACATCTGAAATAACTGAATTTAATTTAAAAATATAGGCAGATGTTTTAGTCAGCTCAAGCTGTTATAACACAATACCATAAACTGGGTGGCATAAATAACAGCAATTTCTTTCTCAGAACTCTGGAGGCTAGGAAGTCAGAGATCAAGTGCCAGCAAGTTCTGTTTTTGGTGAGGGCCCTCTTCCTGGCTTGCAGACACTCATAATCTCTCTGTGTGTTCACATAACTTCTTTGTGCACTTGCTGAGAGAGAAAGCTCTGGTGTCTCTTGCTTTACTTATAAAGACACGCATCCTATTATGAAGACTCCACCCTCATGACCTCATCTTAACCTAATTAACCTCCCAAAGGCCCTGCCACTTTGGGGGTTGGGGCTTCAACGTATAATTTTTTCTTTTTTTGAGATGAAGTATTGTTCTGTCACCCAGGCTGGACTACAGTGGCGCGATCTTGGCTCACTGAAGCCTCTGCCTCCTGGGTTCAAGCAATTCTCCTGCCTCAGCCTCCCAAGTAGCTGGGATTACAGGCACATACCACCATGCCTGGCTAATTTTTGTATTTTTTGTAGAGACAAGATTTCACCATGTTGGCCAGGCTGGTCTCCAACTCCTGACCTCAAGTGATCCACCCACCTTGGCCTCCCAAAGTGCTGGGATTACAGGTATGGGTCACCGCACCCAGCCCAATATATGAATTTGAAGGGGATGTAAACATTCAGTCCACAGCAGTCAGTGTTCAAATAAGAAGACACATGAACAATGTGATGGATTAGGAAGTCTAGAGATGGAACCAAATAGATACAGGAACTTGGATGTAAAGGTGGAATCTTTTATTAGTATGGGAAAAGACGGACTGATTAAAAAATAGTGTTGGGACAACTGGTTAACCATCTGGATAAAATATAAATGAATCTAGTCCTCATATAATATAACAGGAAAAAAAAATTATCCCAGATTCAAACGCAAAAAGATGAACTCTTAAAAACTATTAGAGGAAAACATGGGGGAATTTTTGTATAACGTTGGAGTGAGCAAGGTCTTTCTGAGTTGAAATGAAGAACCCATAAAAGAAAAGGGTGATAAATTTAACTACATAAAAATCAGACTAAAGTCTCTACATGGAAAAATGTACAATAAACAAAATAACACTTTGGAAGGCTAGAGCAAGAGGATTGCTTGAAGCCAGGGGTTCAAGACCAGCCTGAGCAACATAGTGAGACCCCCATCTCCACAAAATACAAAAAAAAAAAAAAAAAACCTGAAAAACTAGCTGGGTGTGGTCGTATGTGCCTGTGGGCCCAGCTACTTGGGAGGCTAAGGCGGGAAGATTGCTTGAGCCCAGGAGGTCAAGGCTGAAGTGAGCTATGATCATGCCATTGTGCTCTAGCCTGGGTGACAGAGCAGAAACCCATCTCTAAAAACAAAACAAAAACAAAAAATCCCAACTAACACAACAGCAACAATAAACAAATGACAAACTAGAAGAAAAGTTGTCAGCGGCATCACAATGCACAAATCTCCTTGGAAAAATCAATAAGAAAGAATAATAACATAATATAAAAATGGACAAATGATGTAAACAAGATAGTTCACAAAAAAGGAAATATAAATAGCTTCAGAAGTTATGAAAAGATGCTCAAACACACTCATAACTATACTAATATACTATTTATTTTTACCTCTCAGATTTAAAAACAACAACAGACTACTCACTGTCTATTGACAAAGCTACAGGGAGCAGGCACGCTCATACCTTAATTGTCGAGGGTAGATTTGGTGCTCCCCTGCGGCAGAAAACTTGTCAATATTCATCAAAATTGTGACTGCCTACTCTACGTTGCCTAGCTATTCAATTTTAAGATTTTATCCTATAGAAACACTTGCTCTCTTGTGAAATGATGGGCACACCAGGCTATTCGCTGAAGCATTATTTGAAATAGCACAAGATTGGGCACAACCCAAATGTACAACAGGAGAGGATTGGTGAAATAAATTATATCATGTACATTCAATAGATGTAAAAATAAATGTGGCAGATCTCCATCTACTGATATGGTAAGATCTCCAGGATATACTTTAAAGTGAAAAAAGTACTGAGTAGACTATTGTGTACTCATTGCTATCTTTAGCATGTAGAACTGACAATGTATACTCATATTTGTTTGTATATACATAAAGAATTAGGGTATGACTCCATGATATACATTTTTCACATTTTAACATCTGTGAAATTGAAATGTCTTCCATTATGTGTCATTTTAGAATTACAATTAGCCATATTATTTTCTTTCTTAGTGGTACATAAAATAACGATGCATCTTAAAATGGATGACATCTTAGATTTGTTGAAATACAGTAATAACTATAGTTACCTATGGTGAGGGGAGACTGGGAAAGGGATGAGGAGGAGCCTCTTCATTTATATGCCTTGTAATGGTTTTTATTTGAGCCATGTGAGTTTATGCCTACTCAGAAATTGAATAAATAATAGTCATAAAAATAAGGTAATAGAAACTAATATGTAAGTGGACAATAGATTATTTCCTGGGGTCTGTGTCCTCCTGCAATAGTGGTCTAAGTAAGAGATTCAGTTCTAAGATATTAAAATGTGCCACAAAGTGCCCAACACCTAGTATGTGCTAGTCAATGAGACAAAACAGCTGTGTGCTGTGTTGACCTGGGTCCTCCTGGGAAGCTATTTACTCCTTGGCATCACACCTGGTTTGACCAGTAGGCAGAACATATTATTTCTGCAGATGAGACTAATGCAACTTTAGTTTGGGAACCCGAAAGACATTGTGTCATCATAAAGCCTTATGAGAGGTGGGGACACACCATTTAGGCATCTACTGTGACCTAGTAGACATTTTCAGAGCTCTCAGACAAAAATCAATGCTTGGGCAAACACGGAACTGAACCAAGATCTTGCTTTGACTTTTTTCTGCCTTGAGAAGACTACATAAGCTCCATGTTAGAAATATTTTTCTTTTTGGTATGTATTTTAGTAGTAAGGATAATTGCTCCTCTTTCCCTCTTCCCTACTTCCACAAACCTTTTCAGCCTCTTCTGGGTTAAATGTATTTTCTGGGTAAGATGTTGGCAAAAAGCAGGGTAATAAATGCCACAGGAAGGGCCAGGTGGATAGTATTCTGACTTGTGTTCCAAATACTTTGTAATGAAAAATAGAACCGGGAGAAATCCCAGCAGATCTTTCTTTTTGTGAAAGAAAAGGTTCGTAGCTTTATGGAATGCCTAGTTTAGGTTCAAGAAACCAGGATTTTAGTTTCCGGTTCTTCAGTAAACAGCTGCATGATTTCTGGGTATTGTTTTAGTGGTTCTTTTGCTCAGTTTCCTTATCTGAAAAATGAATGTGCTAGTACTTTTTCTGCTTTTCTTAAAGGACCATAGAGAGAATATATGTCATAGTGGTTGGGAAGACATTTAAAGATAAGTTTATCAAAGTGCTACAGGTAGAGGTAAGGTTCTATTTTTGCCATAATTTTAAGGGGATTTGTGTTGAGCAGCCATTTGATGGAGATTGGTCATGTCTCAGCTAGAGAGGCCTCTTTCCCAACTGCGCTGTGTGACAGTTAGGAAATATCTCTGAACAATGACAACTGGGAGCAGGGAGGGGCTAAGCCTGTCACCATCTGAGGCAGTAACAACAACGGCCAAATGTTCTTTACAAAGTACTTTCTCACCTTTTATACCACATCATCCTCTCAATAGCCCTTTGAGGTAGGTATTAGCACTATCATTCCTGTATTGCAAATAAAGAAACTGAAACTGGGAGCTGAGCTGGAATTTGGGCCTATGCTTCTGTAGCTCAAAAGCATGTGTTCTTTTCACAACACTGTTCTGTCACCTGTGTCCTCTACTCTAAACTAATCTCAGCAACTTGTTGCAGAAACCACAGAAAGCTGGAGCCTGAACTACTCTGGGACCAGGAATAGAAACAGGGAAAGGAAGAGGGCATGGAAACTTTTTCTACTTGTAACACAGGCTATTAGCACACATGTGCTAGGACAAATGGTAACCATCTGGAACTGAAGCCACAATAGTCATTGCTGAAATTCAGTCTAACAACAATGTACTCAGGTTAGATAGCGTTGTATTGCCTAAAATTCTGCCTTTGGGGAGAATGACTTTGGCAAATGGTGATTAAAAGTAGCAGTATATCTGTTGACACACAGAATAAAATGTTAGTTGACATATGGGGCCATGGTACTAGCTGACCTTAAGGTCAACATTTAAAGCCTTCAGGCAGATTGTGTCCTAATCTTATAATACATGGCATCCTTAATAATCTGGCCATGCAGGATTATGCGAACAAAAGGGACACCCACAAAAGGAATCAACTCAGTTCCACAAATCAGTTGTCCCTAATGAAGAACCAGATAACCAGTTCCAGCTGGTGGTGGTTAGAACTAGATTGAGGATAGACAAACTACAGTCCTTGGGCAAAATCTGTCCTCTGGCTTATTTTTGTAAATAAAGTTTCATTGGAACACAGCCATACTTATTCGTCATACATTGTTTGCTTTTATGCTACAATGGCAATGTTGAGTGATTCTGACAGAGGCTATATGGTCTGCGAAGCTGAAAATATTTTTGATTTAATCCTTTACAAAAAAAATTTGCCAAACTTTATTCTGTACAATGAATGTACAGGTGATCTTGAACTTGTGAGCATAGCCAAAAGCCTTGGGCATGTCCTCTGCTGGTGAGACACCAGAAAAGAAAGAGAAGGATAATAGAAATCTCTAGATAACCATATCCAGAGAAATGCTCCAAGAGGCCTGGTTCCAGGGGATAGGGGGCAACAATCCTATGGATTCAAACATCAGGGAGCCCAAACCATGTGCATATAGTATTTCCATTTTAGTTAGGTCTTAAGAGCCTCAGAGACCCAGCTAACCACTCAGTTGGCTGCCCTCTCTACTATCTTTATAATGCTTGAATAAAACTTGAATAAAAATGACCTTGTTAGCAGGTCATTGTGAGTGATGTCCCTGGAGGCCTTCAGGCCTCTCTTGGATAGTTA
The DNA here is from genome assembly GCF_024542745.1 of Macaca thibetana thibetana. Classification (NCBI taxonomy): domain Eukaryota; kingdom Metazoa; phylum Chordata; class Mammalia; order Primates; family Cercopithecidae; genus Macaca; species Macaca thibetana. Next base: position 38,524,875 of record NC_065598.1, read on the forward strand.
AGTGGTTCTCAAAGCCCTGGAGGAACCTCTTGAACCAGGAACCCAAACTAGTAGATCTTGAGGGAACCTCAGAGATCATCTAGGCCAAAAGAATGGAATGGCTTATACAGAGGCTCACTATGAGTTAAGTGATGAAGTCTTCCAAATCCCATTCAGGTGCCTCCCATCATGCCCTGCAACCTAACATCAATCCATGGCACACTGTCTCAAATACCCAGTGGGCCAATGAAGTGTTTATAAGTTCAGTATGACTTATTCTTTATGATCCTGACCTGCTAGTTAGAGATGGCTGTTTGAGGGAAGTCATAAGCCTGCAGTTATTCCTGGAGCTCAGTTTCTTATAAGAGGTTCATTAATCAGTTCTCACACTGCTAATAAAGACATACTGGAGACTGGGTAATTTATAAAGGAAAGGTATTTAATGGACTCATGGTTCCACATGGCTGGGGAGGCCTCACAATCATGGCAGAAGATGAAGGAAGAGCAAAGGACATCTTACATGGTGTCAGGCAAGAGAACGTGTGCAGGGAAACTACTCTTTATAAACCATAAAATCTTGTGAGACTTATTCAGTACCCATAAGAAGGGTATGGGGAAAACTGCCCCAGTGATGCAATTATCTCCACTTGCCCCCGCCCTTGACATGTGGGGGTTATTACAATTAAAGGTGAGATTGGATGGGGACACAGCCAAACCATATCAAGAGTTAAGGGGATAAGGAGAGTTGTGAGAAAGCCTTTGTGGACAAATGAAAGAAGAATGAAGAAGCTATCTGTGATGATTGGTGTATGGCTCTTTCATGAATGACTAGAACAGTAAACTTGGGTCAGATCCAGTGGTGCAGAAGCCAGGACAAGTAGCCAAGACAAGGGGGAAGAAAAGAAGCACATCCCAAGAAAGCTACCAGGGTCTACACCCATGCATAAGAAATCTTCCAGATTAGCATCAGCATCTCAAGTCAGGGTCACTAAGTAGAAATAAGGACAACCCAGGAAAGGGAAGACGTTCCATTATAAATGCTGGGACAGGATTGAAAGGCTAAGGTAATGACAACAATGTGAGGCATGTTGGATTAGAAATTCCACGTGTTGATAACATACCAACTCTCCTATAATAATGATCATAGTGCAGGCTCATAGGATTCCAGAATGCCAGTGTTTTTTTGAAAGAGACACTGTAAAAGTCTGGAAGAAATATGTGTAACATTGGTTTACATAAAGACTACTATTGCTATAAATATGTAGAAGGATAACCAATTGTAAACACAGACTCTCCAGTCAAGGAGTTTCAAGGTAGCTACAGAACTGCCTAGGAGTTGTGAGGGGTAAATGATTGAGTGCCACATTTCGTTCAGTGATAATCTAGGCACCCACAAACAAACACAAGGTCAGGTCAGTAGAAGACCTCAGCTGCATGGTGAACCAAAAGACAAAAAAGCGGACTAAGGAAGACCTTGAGAATAGGGTTTGAAGGTGCCCCACTGAATGTGGAGCTAACCTTAGCTTTCCTCACCATAGGTCAATTTGAAAATCTGGCCACCCCTCTAGATCATGGGTCTTTGAGTAAACGAGAGAGAATTTGTGTTCTCAGAAATAAAATCCTGAATAACTTTTATGTTAAAAGTCAGTCTAGCTTGTCTTCGGCATTTGTTCTAAAGCAGTTGAACAAATTTTATTGCCTGCCTTTGGGCACTGTACTTTGTGATAGATACTAGGTGTATGAAGATTAATCAACAGTCACTTTCCTCTAGGGGTTCCTTGCTTAATAAAGGAAACCAACACATAAACAGACAATTTTAATATAATTTAGTAAGATCCAGAGAGTTAAGGGAGCAGAGGTGAGCTACATGGTTCAGGATAGGATGTTATAGAAGCTTCTGAAAGGAGAGGATACTTGATTCCTCAGTGTGGTCAGTAATGAAACAGTGGGGCAGGAGGAAAACCAGGGACATGGAAACCAAGATAATGGAGAGATTCAAGAAGCAGTGAAAATACAACAGTGTCAAATACAGCAGATAAGGACAAAAAGGTGCTTTGTTGGATTTGGAAATGAAGAGGTCATTGACGATCTTAAAGATAGCATGTTTCAGTGAAACAAGAGTGGATTCCAAGAGCCAGTAATGAGGACTGAATGGAATTGAGGAAGAAGAAACAGGCAGCATAGACTAACTTCTGAAGGATTGTGACTGGGAAGGGAAAGAGAGTGATGAAGTGATTGACAATGGTCAAAGGAAATTAAAGGGAGGACTGGTGTGTGTGTGTATGTGTGTGTGTGTCTGGATTAGAGGGATATTTATCATGTCTATGGTCTGAGGAGAAAGTGAATAGAAAGAATGCAGTGTCAGAAAAAAGAAGTGGGGTGAGTGACAGAGCTGTTAGGGAGTAACTGGCCTTGAACAAAAGGCTAACCTCATTCTCTGAGATCAGAGGTGGGACTGAGGAGGGGTGGGTGCCATGCAGTTAAGCCAGTAGATGAGAAAGGGTGGTGGTGGGTGCAAACCTCCATGGCTTCAAGTTTTATCAATTTGTAGAGGCACTGACATCTTCAGCGAGTCCAGGCTGTGGAGGCTGGGCCGGAGGCCCGAGAAAAGCAACATAGGCCTGAAATGTCCCTGAGAGGAATGAGAACAATGCTAAGCAGGGACCAGCTATGTGAAAGTCAGAGCTTTCCGGGGTCCCCAGGCACTGTGGTGTGGTGATGGCACTGCTTTGCATGTTTCCTTCTCTGTCAGGGTCACCCCATGATGTATAGCTCTGCTGTTTGTGATTATGCACTTGACTTTGCAATCACTGGTTCTGTGTCTCCTTGGGGAAAGAGAGCATCCCTAAGATTTTAGAATAACCGGGAGGCTAGCCAGTAGGGCAGAAGGTGGAGTTGGAGAGATATCCTGACTCCCTACAATCAAGGTTGGGCACCTAATTAATCCTGCCATTCTTCAGAATGGCTCTGCCCTTACTTTACAAAGGTTTGTTCCAGGCCATGTAGCAAGCCAGAGTGAGAGTCCTGCATAGAGTAGAAACCTCTACTACAGCCTTTGTCCCCTACAATGGCTCAGTTGCACCCACTCCTTCCCAGTTTAACAGCCCAGCTGAACTGTCTGCCATATTTCCTGGCCATCCCTGAATGCTGTGAAGCTGTCCATGCATGGTTCAGTCCCACCCTCTTCATGACCTCAGGCTCACAGACATCTTGACTGTTCCCACTGCAAACTCCATTCCTGTCCTAATGCACTTCACTTGAATTCAGTGCAATCACTATAAGTTTTATTTTTTACCTTCTCTTGACATTTATTATCTACTGCTTTTCATTTCTAGTTTTTCATGTTAGTTTATCTTATCCCCCTCTCCACCCAACAAAACAGTGACCCCGAAGGCATGAGGGAATCTTGCACATTTTGTTTTGGCATTCCCCAGCACCAACCCAGAGTTGCTGCTAAATAATTACTGGTTTATTTGGCTGAACTGATGGATAAAGGAGGTATGAAATGTGCTTTGCCTTGGAGTAAGCTGGTTCTTTTCTGATCCCGGGATATCAGAGTTTTGAGAGCAACCTCCCTCTTGGGTAGAGCCAGGGAAAAAGTTACCAATAAACATGACTTTCTTATTGAAAAATGTGTTACTGGTGATTAACAGCTGCTGGTTAGTATTTCCTGATTGTCTGAGACACGGTGCAGGAGGGCATTTGGAGAAGGATGTGGGATGGAAATCTGTACCTCTGTAGCTCTCAGGTCTCCTGCATACCCCTCAGCCACCCACTCCTCCTGAATCTTGTCCTTGCTTCCAGACACTCATTGTTGCAGATTATGAGGGCTGCCAGTCACTTAAGTGGCCCCACAAAGCAGAGAGCATGGTGACCCAGCACACTGTCTGCTTGCACATGAAGTGTCCTGCTACAATGGCAAAAAAAAAAGATTTTACTTTTTTCCTTCTGATTTATGGAGCAGGATAAAAGATCATGTAAGTAAGAATTACAGAGATAACTAGTATTCCTTCTTGGGTTTTATTGGAGACTTTTCAAGATTTGTGCTTTGTGAACTTTGGCTTCGCCTGCTGAATTAGTTGCACCTGGTTACAGGGCCGAACCATGGAGATTGGGAGGCTGAACTCTTTAAATGTTGATCTAAAGAAAGCGCTTCCTGGGATTTTCAGTGGTGGAACATTACTGGATGAGTAATGGTCTTGAGCATTCTTGTTTGATGATGTAAGATGTTTAGTCTTAAAACCGGGACAAATCAAAAGGCCATTTCATTGCCTCTTGTGGGTGAGATGTGAATTAAAATCATGGATTTTCTAATTCACTTAAGGCCAGACTATCCTTCATTTTAAGCCTTGATGTGCTTGCATTTATCTTGGTTTCTTAGGTTGTTTCTCACACTACAAAAAAACAATGTAACACTTGGGCAGTGCGAAAAAGGTTTCAAGGCATTTTTGTTGTAAAATCTAAAATTCTGTTTGTTTGTCCTAGCTCCATTCCAGGCCACATGCCAGGTACCCTTTACATTATACTAGACAGGTCTCTTATGCCAGCCCTTCCAAAATACCACCAAATGCCACCAGTGTTAGAGCACGGGGTCATGTATTTTAAATAATGAGAGGCCACCTAAAGGGTAGGAATGGCAATATGCTCACTTTCACCACCCTAAGGGCTCTATCTCCTAACATTGAATTTGTGGATTCCAGAGCAGTGGTTTAGTTCTGTGATGGTTGAGTTCTCACTTAACCTATCCTCTCAGATGCCATCAGGTTCTGAGATTCACATTCTCTTTACTTGAGACTAGACCCAACTTCTTGATTCTGCATGGAATCACTTGAGTAGCAACTGCTGGTCTTTCTGTAACCACAGGAACCTCTTTTGGACTATTTTGCAGGCGGGATGGTCTTCATGCCAAAGATCCTGTACTATTATCTTCACAAATATGTTCATACTTATCAGGTCATGTGTCTCATATTTAAATTGCAATATATGGCCATTGGAAGCACAAGACAGCAACAAAGCCGCATTTTTTTCAACTCTAATGTACAACAGTGATTCTCAAATGTGAAGACATCTGCAAACCACCTGGGCAAAATGCAGATTCTGGCTCAGTAGGTCTGGGAAAGGGCCTGAGACTGTATTTTTAACAAGCACCCAAGGGGTACCACACATAGATTCAGTCTCCCTGAAGTTAAGTACGTGTTTAAAACCAGACCCTAAATATGTATTTTAAATTCGGCAGGACAAAACTATCTGGTAGTATTTGGCTTCTGATCTAGCCTCACAGCTCCTTCTTAACTTTCAGTTCATCCACTTCTGACCCTACAGGACTTGAGTTATTTGGCTTTTAATTTCAGGAGACAGGAACCTTTGGGATCTGCTTATTATTAGTGCTTGATGAATGCTGTTTGTTAGTACTGGACCTGATTATGATAATCCTTTGAATGTTAGGTTCTAAATCTGTCTTTCAAACATAACAACAACTAACTAATTTCTGTCCTGTCTCACCTCCATTCTCTCGGGCCCCCCAAGGCCTTTCATCAGGCCACACCATTTACTTGGTTTTAGATTTAGCTAGTATCTGTACATGTTAAGACCTTCTTCTGTAATTCACCTGCTTCCCAAGTTTGGGCTGTTCCCACTTAATCCAATGTGGAATCATAGCAAGTCAAGAACAAAAGGGACATTGGAAGCCAGAACCCTTGTACATCATTTTGGAGCTTCCTTTGGATTTCTTCAGATGACCTGGAGTGCTCCTGTCTCATGAAGCAGCCTGTTCCATGGTTGTGATGCTCTGATTGAGAGAGATTTCTTTAGTATTTTCAGCCACACGTTACCTCTCTGTAATTTTTGCTGTGGTTTTGCCTTCTAGAATTAACCCCTCTTTTACAATATGGTTCTTTTATGGTTCTTCAACCCATTAAAAGCTACTATTGTGACTCTCTGTTTCTTTTCTCTAGGTACAAGTGTCCCATTTATTCATCTATTTATCGTATATCGAAATTTCCTGACCTCTTACTCTCCTGGTCACTAGGCTCTGACATGCTCCAGTTTGACAATGTCATCCTTTCCCTAGTTTCTCTGCTGTGATCTGGCCAAGTCTGGTTCTGAACATCTATGTTGGCAGCCATGCTTTGCTGTTGACTCATATCAAGCCAAGAAATCCCCTGGAGCTTTTTAAAAGGGAGTTGAGTCTCCTCAACTTGTGCTGTTGGCTATTTGAATCCAGCACAGATGTTTACACTTATCTTTAAGGATTTTACCTTGTTTCTTTCAACAATTCCTCCCATTCATTTAAGATCTTGAGTCCTGATTCTATCACTTGTTATATAAGGGCTTCCTCCCAGCTTTGCCATCCACACATATGCTAGGTACATCCTTTATAACTTCATCATTGGAGATAAAAATTGACTGAATGCTGGTCCCTATGGCCTTTCACTCAAACTATTTGCCACTTCTAAACTCTCATCCATGATAGTCAACTTGTCAACAGGAGACTCACATTCTACTGTGCCTTTCTGATCCTACCTGTCACCTGCCAGGCCAGCCTCTCATTCTTCTAGCACCTGCTTTCCTTATAAAGTGAGAACTAAGGCCCTAGAATTTGGAAGTGAAAGGTCTGGAGACTGAGTATAAACATGCAGTAGGCTCTACAGTGAGGATTAGAAAGGGAAGGGGAAAGAAAGGAAGAGAGAAAGAGAAGGTGGCTGGGAAAGAAAGGGGAAAGAACTCCCATGCAGAGGTGGCTGAGAGAGGACCCTTTGACTTCTTGGCTGGTTGGATGTGGTTGAATGTATGTGAGAGGTGAATGAGTATAAATCAGGACATGCTTGCATAACCAGTATGTAGACAAGCATAGCCTCTGACGTGAACAAAGCAAAACTTGATTGTTTGACTCTCTTCAGGGAGGGTAATCTTCCCCAAAATCAAATGCAACCTGAGCAAGTCTTATTTCTACTCATTGTTAGGTAATAGAAAGTCACAACTGAGTAATTAGAATGTTCCATTCAACATGTGATAAGTCACAACTCCAAGCTTGGCTTGCCATTAAGTCTTCTCTGCCTGGTTCAGGTCTCTTTTAATCTGAAAGACAGCAGTGAGGAGGTAGAGTAGAGGAGAGGAGAACTTCTCTCTCTGCCTGTTCACCTCTTCCTCTATTTGTTAGCTGTCATTTTGTTGCAGCCACTAATGAAGCTTGGAGAGGGAGAAGAGGCCAGGAAGCAGATAGCTCTGACTCGGCAGTGACATTGCTCTTTTGGGGCCTCATTTTCAGATGATTAAAGCTGGGACCCTGGTTGTGGGCATGGAAGATGGATGAAGCCAACTTTTTCCCTCCTGAGGTGCACTACTGGCCCTTTCAGAGGTTCCCATGGCCGTAGATCTCTCTCCTATGGTTCTCTTGACCTCTGCCTGATATGTCTCCATAAGGTGTAGTGGCTTGGGACTACTCTTCAGCTAGATATCTGGCAGAACACCTCCAGTCTCTTTATGATGAGATGCCCTTGCACTACTGGTCAGGACTGAAGTCTGCTTCACATCAGCGCTCTCTCTTCTATAGCCACTTCTGACCTGTGAACCATACTCTCACATCTCTTGTCCCAACATACTCTGGGAATCCAGGGTCACCCCAAAGCAGCAGCCTCCACTGACTTGGCTGCCAAAGCATGTAATGGTCCCTCTCTCTCACCTAGATGACCCCAGGCAAGAGGCAAACTCTAACCCACAGTGTGCTTTAGCTTTTGTGGGTGTAAGTGAGGTCCCTTGTGGTTACTAACCATAGCGAATATACTGCAAAGCACCTTGAAGGTCCCTCACTGGTCTTGGGGTTAAAGAGTAACACCCCAACCTCTGTTTTAAAAGCAAGAGAAGAGGGCATTCACTGCAGAGCTATGACTCAGTTCCAGTCTCCTCACATACAAGCCTCTCTTCCCACACTCTGACCATTTCTTGTATTTTCTAAATGGGAGATGGGGTTCAAGAGTTCTCAAGAATAGCCATTTAAGAAAGCAGTTTGATATTACCTCCTAAAGTCGAGCATTCACACATCTAAGTTTATTCCTAAGAGTAACCCTGGCATATTCAGTAGGAGACACGTACAGGAAAGTTCATAGCAGCTCAGTTCCCAACCTAGGGTTGTCAGATAAAACACAGGATCCCAGTTAAAATTGAATTTCAGACAAACAACAAATCGGGTTGTTTTTTCTGTCTGGTCTAAGTATGTCCCAAAGATTTCATAGGCTATAGTTTAAAATTTTCATGTTTTAAGTTCAAATTTAATTCAATGTTCTTCATTTTTATTTGCTAAATCTGGCAACCCTATCCCAAACCAAATGCCTGTCAAAGGGTGAATGGAAGAAAAATTGTGGTATTTACACACACTGGACACATGCGGGAGTCTAAATAAATGAAAAACAACTACACAGAAAAATACAAATGAATTTCAGCAACATGAAATCTGAAAAAATAAGGCTCCAAAATATTACATACGGTATGGTTTTTTGTTGAAATTGGAAACAACTAAAATAAAATATTTCTATATTTTTAAAGGAATCTATCTAGTTGCAATAAAACTACATAAAAAGGAAAGGGAATGATGAATACATATATGATTCAAGATGATGATACATTTTCTCAAATGGGGAGAAAAGGGTATAAATTGATGGCGTGATGAAGTGTAGGCTATTAGCAAGGTTCCAAGATGCTAGCTTTTGTTTTGGGTAGTGGCTTTCCTAGTACTTAAGAGGTGTGCATAGACCAATGATGAGAGTATTTCATTAGCCGATGCTTACAAGTAATCCAATAATCTGCACCTGATATCCAAAAAGAAAATAAACATTTAAAGAGAAATAAAAAGAAGAAACAACTGAGGTTGGGAGAATTCTATTATAGAAACATACAGTGTTTGTCTAGGCGGAAAGGAAAGCGATATTGGCAAGGAAGCTGCCTCCAAGGAGGTAACAGCTGAATTGGCCCTTGAAGTATGAATAGAAATTCACTAGATGGAGAAGGAGGGCAAAACATTCTAGGAACAGCATGTCAGAAAGCAAAGCAGCACAACAGAACCTTGCCTTCTCAGAGAACAGGCTCAGGATGGTCACAGTCAGAAGTAGGTGACAGTGGCAAGTACAGAAGTCAGAGAGGTGGGGAGAAGGATAGGGTGTGGAAGACCTTATGTCCCCTGTCAAGGGGTGTGGAACTTATTATTGGGCCTCAGGGTGGGAAAACAGCAAAAGGATTATGCAGGAGGTTGTTATTGTGGATCCCCAGAACATTATTATACCAAAATGGGAAGTCTCTTGGCTTCACATATGCAAACTATTGATAAAACTGTTGCATATGGTGGAGGGTAGAGAGGGCAATGAGGCAGGTGCTAAAAAATCATAGCCTCATGGGCTTCATGGATGCTGAGTAAAAAATAGGCAAGGGATGGATTATAATTATGGTTCAAAATCATAGATACAGAATGGTTGACAGCTCTGAGAATAAAGATGGTTATCGATTTGGTGGGAAAGTGGGGATAGCAGGAAAGGTTGGATAATTCTCCAAAGGGCAGTTCCAAGAAAAATTAAAAACCATTAATAAAGAAATATTAGTAGATTCCCTTCATGGCACCTCTGGATTTCTTGTGTATTGTCTGCATCAGCCACTCCTCTTCTCCCAAACCCTTAGAATTTGTTCTCTCAATTCATTCTGTTCCATGTAGCAAAGTGTACTGTGCAACTACTACTGAACGTCAGGTAGAATGTTGGATGCTGGAAACACCAAGAGAGATAAAATACAGTTCATCTCCTTATTGGGATTACATCTGAGCAGGAACACAAACCATCAGCAAGTATCTATAATATATTTGAAAAGTACTAGAATAGATATGAGTTACTACACGAATATAGAAGGGAGAGCAATTGGTGCCACCTGCAGTGGGAGTGTCAGAGATAAGGTGGCATTTGAGTTGCATGAGCAAAAGTTCAAGGTTGAGCAAAAGTTGGACAAGCAGATAGGAGAGGCATGCAAAGCAGAGAGAACTGCAAAAGCAAAGGCCTGGAGGTGAGGCTGCCGGGAGGCTGCAGCCAGATTGGGACAGGCTTTCTAGATCTTGCTGAGACGTTCAAACTTTGTTCTACATGCTGTGGCTCTTAAGCAAGGTGGGGTCAGGAGCAGATCTGGGTCTTTGGAACAAGCCTGCTGGCCATGTGTGGAGGATGGAATGAAGGGGTTTGAGGTTGAAGTCACAGAGAACAGTCAGGAGACAGCTGCAGGACTTGCCATGAGTCACAATGAGCCTATAGAAGGACTGTGGAGGTGGAGAGCCAGTGAGGTCGGGACCAGAAAAGGCCTTGGTTGTGGGGTAGGTTGCTACCCTCCCTGCCATCCACATGGGTGGGCTGTGTGAGACGGACAGCAGCCTGAGAAGAGGCCAGGAGTGGGAGTGGATTTGGGAAGGGCCTCAGTGACAGGAAGGGTGTTTCCACTGTGCAGCTGCCAAAAGAAACCTGTGACTCAGTGGATGGCATGTCTGATACCCAGAAACTTTATAGTCCGAGTTAGCCTTGCTCCTATCTACTTCCGTAAGTCAACACTGCCTCACAGTTGGGATGGCAGCCAATGGGTGGGGTCCATAATGCCTTTTCTCAAATTTAAATAGTGTCTACACCAACCGCAAGCCTATTACAGGGGAGTGCCTTTGTAGGAGGCACATGCCATGGGAAGATTGATAAAGAGCAGGAAAAACATCTTTTTTTAAGGCCTGCAATTCTCACACCCAATTAGAGTGATCTTGCTTGTGTAAGAATTGAGTTGTATCAGTCATTAATAATATCAAGGCAACTGCTGTTTAAAGAGGACCCACTATGTGCTAGAAGCTAGGTGATATACTCTTCCTCACTATCTGATTTATTCTCCACAGTAACCACACAAGGTAGTCATTTCTTGCTCTATTTTACAGGTGGAGAAGTAAGGCTGAGAGAGTCCTAATGGGTTGGTCATCAGACGGAGTTTAGAAATATTGTCCCTATTCCGACTGGTAATGGCATTGCTTGGCATCTCACCAGTATATAGTTTTCTTTGTTAATGGCCAGGGCACTGATAGCAGTCATGCTATATGTAAAACATTCCCTTCCTCCCACACTGCGAAGTCCTTCTCTACAGCACAATCATTCCAAGAGCGAGGTTTAATTGCAAGGTCTTTTTAAAACCTAGCCACCATGGGAATTGCATTCCTGAAAGACTAGGGCTGTGATGGTTTTCAACAATGCCTGGTGTTCTGTTTGCCTCGGCTCATGCTTAACAGTCCAGCAGTTAGAAGATGGAAAATAATTATTCAGTCTAGCCGGGAGATGGGGTGATAAAAGGAAACTTTGGGCTGCTGATTAAATTGTTTATTTATGCACAAGCTTGGCTATGTCTTCAGCATAATGTGCTGTAGGAAGAAGATAGGGATCTGTCCTCACGGAGAGACACTGACAGGGGTGACTGAAATCCCCACCTCTGCTCACTCCCACAGCTCCCTCTCTGCAGTGCCCTGCATCTTCGTTTCCTGCTTGGCTCTGGATTTTGAGGACTTTGTGAGGCTGGAATTAGGCAGAGTAACAGAATAGTAGAGCTATTTGTCTAAGCTCTGCATTTTGCAAAAGAGAAAGCTGAGGTGAGAGAGAGGTTGTGATGGTGCTGGGCAGGGCAGAGAACGTCCTGGAGTCTGGGTTCCTTGATTTCTGGTCCTGTGTTCTTTACATTATTGCATGCTCACCCAAGTGTGTGTGCACCACCTTTACAAAACATATTTTGCCTTTTACCCCTCGTGGTCCTTTTCTGCATTCTTCTCCCTCTGGCTTTTGAAACAAAATCAGCTGTCTTTAATCTCTTTTTTGTGCACTGTTTCTCTTTATTTTCTTCCTCCTTCCCTGCATTAGAGCATGTACAAATTGTACATAATGCATAATTTAAACCCTCAGTTTGCCTATATTTTGAGCGCATGCAAACTCAACTTTCTAGGGAAATACTAGACCAGTAGTCAGCAAACTACGGCCCACAGGCCAAATCTAGCCTGTGCCTGTTTTGGTAAATAAAGTTTTATTGGAACCTGGTCACTCTCATTTATGTATTGACTATGGCTGCTTTCATGTAACAGTGGCAGAGTTGAGTAGTTGCAACAGAGACTGTAGGGCCTACAAAACCTGATATATTTAGTATCTGACCCTTTACAGAAACAGTTTGCCAAGCCCCTGCACTAGAAAAAGATATTGCGACTAAATTCTAATTTAGGGCATTCCTGCCTTCAGAGAGCCCAGGCCTAACTTTTATGCCTGCAGAACAACAAAGACACAAGCTGTGTTTAAATTGAACCTTTGAGAGCGTGAGGATTCAGCAAGAATATTGTGATTCACTAAGCTAGGATTTTGTTTCTGAACTTTAATTTTTGATACTTTGAATGCTGAGGAAACTCAAATTTAGTTCCCTCTCCCACTTTTAAGCCTTTGATGACTCCTTCTGAGTTCCATATCCCAGACCCTCGCATCCAGGCTGGCCCTTCCTGCTGGTCCCGCTCTGCAACTTGAGGACTCCTGGCTTGGAACTGAACCACTTTGCTCCAGTTGAACCATACCTTTGCTCCAGTCATACATCTTGCAGGACAAAAGTTCAGAGGGCAGAATTTCCAGATCACAGTCTCCTATAGTGTTGCCTCAACTCGTCTCACAATAAACGATAGTTCTTTCCAAGAAGTGCTATGAATTAAGACATTCCTTCTGGCATTTCCTTTCCTTCCTTTCTTTGCATTTTGCTTACGCTGATGTGGGTTCCTTTAGCTCGATTTAGATTTTGTCGATGCTCTCCTAAGCTCATGGAATTTTGGAGGAGATCATCAAGTCTAGCCCCTTTTCCACCACGAGGAAGCTGAGGCCCATGGTATGGTAGTCTTTAAAAGATACTTTCTTTTCATGCTTCATTTCTTTGGTTGTAAATGAATGTTTTTCTTTTCTTTTTAAGTAATTTAATTTTTTTCCAGTTCCTTTTCTGAATTTACATCTGTCTTTATTGTATACGGTCTTTACTTCTCTTTCCCCTCCAGGTGCCTAAAAGTAGAGCCTGCAAAGGTTATATTTTGCGGAAAGCTCCCCACAGATCATAGTGCTCACATTTATTTGCTCAGAAAAATTCTCCTTAGGTTTTATTAGAGTTTTCTGGAATCACCTAGAAGGTGAATTCCTAGTGAAATGTTTGGGTTCAGATTGTTAATTGAATTGTGGGCAGCCTAAAGGTCTTTCTGCAATCTCCTGGAATTTCTCAGCCTGAATGTTAAAGATGGAGCATGGATCTTTGCCACCTGCAACTACCACTTAACCAGGTGACTGGTGCCAGTCCAGCAGCATGCTGGATCTGAGGTTTACCACCTGGGAAGACAGATGATAATGCTTCTCTCCTCCTGGCCTGGATAAGGGGGGGAAATGGCACAAGGTGCATGTGCTCAGAACATGGAGTTCCTCTTAGGATTAGGGCTAAGATGCTGGAGTCGTTCCAGCCAATGGAGACTCCCAAAGCTGCAATAGTATTGGAGCTCTCTTGGCACCTCAGCACACAATGCGGGTAGACCTGGTACAGCATGCTTTCCTAGCTGGTTTTCAGATGAGTGAGAAAATAAGCTGCTCCTCGTATGGTGGATACCCCAAACAGTTTTCTTTAGGCCAACCCCTAGATGTTACAGGCAAGGAAACTGAGGCTTGATGTCAAAGTCACTGTGGTGGCTTTGTACTGTAGTAGCTAAGCTGGAGCTGTGTTTCCCAGAATTCCTTTCTCTTTTTCTCTCTGGTTGGAGTTGGTCAGAAGAGAAATTTGTGTGTAATTTGTAGGTGGAAGTGAAGCAACAGTCATGCCTATGCTCTGACTGTCAGGAGAAGGGCCAGTGGGCACTGTTGCAGCTCACAGGTGTCATCACTGATCTGAAGGCTTACTTTGCTGATGTGGGTGACAGCCAGGCCTGCAACCTCTCCAGTCCCATCCAGGCCTCCTCCCTTGGCTTTCTGGGGTCCCAAGACTGGGCGTGTGTGCAACTATGTTGGTAAAGGGCACTGGCCTAGCCTGCAGGTCACCTGCATCAGTAAAGTTGAAGATGGTGGGAAACTGATGGGGTTTTCGTCTGTCCAGGGTGGGTTCTAGTTTGTCCATGTTCTCCCCGATTTCATGTGCGTGTCTCCTTCCTGACAGCAAACTCTACTGTGTTCAGGCTCAAAGCTAGATGCAGAGCAACAGACCTACATAGACTGCTTAATCAGATTCGACACCTGTGGAAGGTCCAGTCCCTATCATAAAGCCCTTATTCTAGACCCTCATGGTGGTTCTGCTTCTCTGACTGAACCTTAACTGATACAGTCACACAGCCTTGCAGTGGAGCCCAGGTCCCCCAGGATTCCAGGAGAACAGGCTTCCTGCTTCCAGTGTCGCCTCTGCTTAGAGGCTCTGTTGGCATGGCACATTGCTGGTGTTGATAAATGCTGGAAAGCAAATGAGGAGGTCCTGGCCAAAGAAATCTTCTGGGCGCTCAGCCACAAACTTGTCATCAAAATGCCTGGGTCACCCCCTCAAGCCCCATCTCACATTGAGCAGGGTAGACACTGCTTGCATTACTCTTTGTGCCAGGGCATTTGAGTACGTAAGTATGACAGAGACCGAATCAATCTTAGATGCTTGAGCCAGAGATTCTGAGCAAAATCAGATGAGTCCAAGATGCAGCTCATTTTCTCCATTGGTTACTCCACTTTCTTGTGGGAAAAGGTGGTGGGGGAGGGTCAGGCAAACTTTCATTCGATCACTCTGTGTATGGTGAGATAGGAGAAGAAAGAGGGTGTTGTCTCTGCAGTAAGCCTGGGGGAGTTGGTGAGGGACACCTTAAGTCACCCTCTCTCTTTCTACGTGTCTCCATCTCCGAGACACACTATGAGGAGCTCTGCTCAGATGACGGTGGCAGGGAATTATGTGGGAGACCCCATGGTCTTAGGTCCCCAGCACTTCAAAGCAGGGAGAATTCAGCATCTCTCAGTCCTCTCACAGCATTCCAAGATTGCTGCTTGAGGTCTGAAGCCTGACTTGTCTTTACAGCCACCCTCATTGAAATGCAGGTGAGCTAGGGACTCAGAGGGGTGGGGCATTACTCCTAGTTGGTTATTAATTAAACGGGACTATATCCGAGACTAGGTGTTAGTTAATGGAGAACTAAGGAGTCCTGTGAACCCTGTGAGGTGGCTACTGAGATCCCAGCCTGGCAGAGCAGGCTGATGGAGCAGTGAGGGCACCAGCGATAATGTTCTGTGATTCTCTACTGCACTCAGGACCTGCAGAGACACACTCAGCCTCTCCACTTGAGCTCCACTGGCTCCCATGGTGCACTTTGGCTCTACCAGGCATGCTCTTGCCTTAAGACATTTGTGCTCACTGTCCTCTCTACCTGGATCCCTCTTACCCTAGAGAGCCTTCTGACAGGTTTCACTTTCTCATTTCTTCACATCTTTGCTCTAAAGTAACTTCATCTTCATGAACTTTTCCCTGACCACCCTACTATAAATTGCAACCCTCCCCACTCTTCATGCTAATATAGTCTTACTATGGTGGCCATTGCCGTCTACCTTCCTACGTAACTTACTAATGAGAAGGTAAGTGTCACTGGGGCAGAGATTTGCTTTATATGTGCTCTGGTGTATCCAAGTGGTGGCACCTAGTGGGCACTCATTGTGGCCTTTGTCTTTCTTCACTCCACAGGACACCATTGGCACTGCATTCCCCATTGAATGATGCCCCCTGCAACACAGCTTTATAGACTTCAGTGTGAATACTGCCCCCTAGAATTGTGCAATTTGGCAGTACAGAGCCTAATATTTGTTGAAAAGAGGCCACAGGCGATCCACTCTCTCTGTTCATCTTCCTGATCCAGTGGCCTCTGAAATCCTTCTGGCGACTTCTAATTGTAAACCTTCTCATACTTGAAACCTTCCCTGTGTCAGGATGAGGAAGCTGGTATGACGAGTGGGCTGATTCCGTTTGTTTGCAGTTTATTATCAAACTTGGACATCTTATTTCAGAGAGATATAAGAAAGGCACTTGATAAGCTGTCTGCAGCAGTTTCTCCTGAGGGGTCTGCCAAAAACGGCGTGGGATTTCAGGGTCTGGTTTTCTTTGCCTTCTCCAGGTAAGCTTGTTTATAAAGAGGAAACATTTGTGCCGCTCAGCAGATTTGAGAGACCCAGTGGGAATTGCTGTTTATTTGTCTTTTGATCACAAAGCCTGGGGTTTGGCTCCAAGGCTGAAGGTCTCAAGGCCTCTTTATCTCCTCCCCTTGAGACTTTAATCTCTCCTCTGACATTCCTTTGGCCCATGAGGTGGCTGAGGAGTTGAAGGAGGGGGAGTACTTGCAGGTGTACAAAGATTCCCTGGCCTGTCAGAGTATCTGTCCTTAGTCTGACCTCCCACCAGGGACTGTGATTCTTTTTGAGATGGACTCTGGAGCCTAACCTCCCCCTCCCCTTTGTCCTACAAACAACCAAAAGGAAGAAACGACAAAGCCACCCACCCTCCCCCAACCCCCAGGCAACATTTATTTTGGGGAGCGAATCTTTTGTATTTGAAGCCACATCTTAGTATTTGCCTTTTATGGAATCCAAGAGGCGAAGTGAGGTGAAGGGTCGTGGCATTCAATTCGCTGGTTTTATAGATGATGACACAGCAGTCCTCAGGGCTTCTGGGGCCTGCCCAGATCACGCAGCCTCTCCATAAAGGTGGCTGGGCCAGTCCCCTGGTTGTGTGGCCTCCCCAGGTGGTTTTCAGGGCGCCTCTCAGCTCTGTGTAATGTGAGCTGCCCATGACTAGCCTTAAACCCCTGTGAGCAGAGACAATTTTCTTTGAATCAGCATGCACACCACGCAGCGTTCCCCACAGGGGGACATATTGAGAAAATGAAATTCAAATCACCCCTCTGGTACGCTTTTCACTCCCTTTTCTGATAACACACAGAGAGAAGCCGAATCTGTGGGTGATCAGCTGGGTTTTCACAGGGCCAGCCAGTAAGACCTATGAAGGCCACCCAGGCAGGCCCTTCTCCTGTCCCTAGGTGCTTCTGACAGGAGCCACAGAGAGCAGCCTAAGGCTGGGGACACAGACAAGCCTTCAGCCAGGACTTTGCTCCCTGACTCAGGGCTCACTTCCCCAAGTAGCTGAATAACATTTTAGGGTATATGGCTGCACCCATGTCCCACTCTCTTACTTGGCACTAGGCTGAATGAACACCTGGTGTTCAGTGACCTCGAGACACTGTGAACCTACTTTGAACTTACTTCGTAAAGCCATTCAGCTACAGAGTAGATTGCATGCAGTCTGTCTTTTAAAAATAAATAAAAAGTCCTTAGTTTGGTGAAGTCATTTTACTCGCGCAGAAAAAAATGTAAAGGTAACCATGAAATTACAAGAACAAACCTTTGTGCTCTCTGGGTCTCTTGGAAAAAGAGGGCAGGCAGGGCTTGTGTGCACAAGGCAGGAGCTGCTTGTGCAGAAATGGAAATGCTCCCCCATCTTTCCTTCCACACTAAGTCGCTTCATTATATTTTCAGGCGAGCAAGTCATGGGTTCCTGGTGCGCAGTGCTGTCTTTTTCAATTAATGCTTTTCACAGAAGTTCAGGTTTTAAACATCTCCCCCTCTCTTCCCAGGTCTGTTACATTTCCCAGAATGGTTCCCAGTGCTGGAGATAATTCCTTTTCGGAGAACCTACATTTCTCACCTGCTGATTGCAATTAGCCACTACCAGCTGGGGCCTGGTGTGCAGCTGAAAAGCTAACAAGAAGTGGAGACCACGCGGAACCCAGACAGGGCATAGGATGTGCATAAATAAGCAACGGTGCCTGTGTTTATGAGATGCTCCTGTGAATTCAAGGCTTCCCCACCCTCTGCATAACTCTCCCTCTTCTGGCTTTGTGCTGCACACCCCTCCCCTAACTATATTTTTTGTCTCTGGTTTCGTAGCCTACACTTAACATCACAGTCACGAATTTACCACTAAGTACATTTTGTTAGGCAATAAACAGCCTTGGAAGAAAAATGAAATCCGACTAGGACTTCCGTTCTAATAATGTTTGTGAGCTGTGGTGGATTCAGGCAGGCCCCACATGCAGGTCTTAGAGCTAACCTTGGCTGTGGGGGCTGGCGGGGCTGGGAGAGGGCTCAGGGACCCCCAACTCAACTCCCTTATTTTATGAGGGAGGATACTGAATCCCAGAATGGGAGCATGGCCTGTCCAAAGTCTTAAAAGGAAGTCACAGGACTGGATGAAGCCCATGTCTCCCGACCCCCAGCTTAGGGCTTTAAACACTGCTTTGCTTTCAAACATCACGGGCAGCAGATTGGTAGTTTGTGAGGAAAGCACCAAGGAGACTCCTGAGTGCTAGAAGGCAGTTTCTGTTGAACAATGTGGTCTCCAACCTTAGGCAATCTTTCTTTCCTTCCTCACGGACCAGGCATGTCCCCTGTGCCAACGTTGCACCCTTTTCATTCAGAGTTGATACCCATGTTTCCGTAGCTCACAGCTGCTGAACCCAAATCCCTACTTGCTGCCTAAGGGGAATGCTCTCCACCTTTAGAGCTGTCTTGGGTTTGTGCTGCAGGGAACAGCAGAGAACAGACACGCAAGCCGGGGGAACTTAGCAGCTGTCCCTGCGTGGTAGCTCTGCGGTGTAAATGGAGGGAGGCCAGCCTCGTGAGGTCTGTGGCTTCTGGTGCAATCATATCTACAGGCTGGGGATGAGCTGGATTTTTTCCAGCCCTCTCCACTCAGAGGATCAGCCATTCTATACCCAACTCAGCTTCCACCAGGAGAGGCCATCTTGAAGGATTTAGAGTCGGGGAGTTAGACTGGCTTCCAGGTAGCAAGCAGTAAAGAAATGTACCGGGACTTTGGACTCCAATTCTGGCTTTGTTCTGCGGTGGGCATGCCTCTCGGCCTCTGATTCCTTGTACGTAACATGGAGACTCATAATGCATAGTTCAATGGGCTTTTCTGAGAGGGTAAGGGAAGGAGTCAAAAATAGGTTTGCTATAAGTGTTCACTTTACTTCCCTCTAGTACTAATTTCTGTTTTACTGATAAGGAAAACTGAGGCCAAGGGAAGTAGAAATACTCTCCCAAGGCCACAGGCTTTTCTATTGTCTCCAGCCACCTGTTAGTCTCTGTCAGGCACTCGGGGAAAAAAAAACTGCAATGAACTTCACTAACACAAAATCCTTTCTCCAAAAATAAGTGGTTCTACATGCTGGTAAATATTTAACAATTAGCTGGGGGTTTGGAGGAGGAAAGGCAGGAGAAAGCTCTGCTTTGTAGGCTTGTTGATTTTTATTTTAAGAGAACTGTAGATTCACATGCTGTTGTAAGAACTGTTAATGAGAGATGACCTGTACCCTTCATGCAGTTACCTCCAATGGTAACATCTTCAAAACTATAATAGTGTTACAACCAGAATATTGACATGATATAATCCACGAATCTTTATATTTTCCCAGTTTTACTTGTACTCATTTGTGTGTATATGTGTGTGTATTTAGTTCTATACAGTTTTATCACATGTGTAGGTTCCTATGACCACTACCTGTAAATTCAGTCAAGATACAAAATAATTCCGTCACCGCAAGAACCTCTCTGTTACAATCTTTACATCCCTGCTGCTCTAACTCACCTTGTCATTGAACCCTGACAACCTCTAATCTGTCCTCCACTTATTTAAAAAATTTCATCAATTCAAAATGTTATATAAATGGAGTCACACATATGGAATCTTTGGCAGTTGTTTTTTCACTCAGCATAATTCTGTCAAATTTCATCCAACGTGTGTGTATCAATAGTTAATTCCCTTTTATCGTTAAGTAATATTCTATGGTATGAATGTGCCACAGGTTGTCTAACCATTCACCTGCTGAGGGATACCAAGGTTGTTTACAGATTTTGGCTCTTGTGTATAAAGTTACTGTGAATATTCATGTATAGGTTTTTATGTGCACAAAAATTTCCATTTATTTAGAGACTTGGCATTCTATCCAATAAGTGATTGCTGGATCTCACAGTGGTTACATGTTTAGTTTTGTCTTTAAAATGCTAAATTGTTTTCCAGAGTGACTGTACCATTTTATATTCTCTCCAGTGATGTACAAATGATCCAGATTCCCCACATCTTCACCAGCATTTGATATTGTCAGTATGCTTTATTTTAGCCATTCTGATAGATGTGTAGTGATATCTCATTATAGCTTTAGTTCGCATTTCTCTAATAGCTAATGAAACTGAACATCTTTTCATGTGCTTGTCACCTGTTTATCCTCTGATGAAATGTCTCTTTCCTTTTTTTTTTTTTTTGGCAAATTGTCTAATTGGACTGTTTGTTTTTGACTATTGAGTTCTGAGAGTTCTTTATATATTTTAAATGCTAGTCCTTTGTGTGAAATGCATGGTTTGCAAATATTTCCTTTCACTCTAGCTTGGCTTTTCATCCTCTTATGGGGTACTTCACAGAGCAAAAGTTACTCATATTGATGAGGTCCAATTTACTAATTTTTAAAATTTTATTGAGTGTGCTTTTTCTGTTATTTTTAAGAATTCATTGCCTCTCTCTAGTTCACAGAGATTTTTCTCTTTTTTTTTTCTAAATGTTTCATAGTCTTATGCTTTACATTTAACTCCATGATCCATTTTGAGTTAATTTTTCCATAAGTTGTGAGGTTTAGGTCAAGGCTATTTTGTGTGTGTGTGTGGTTGTTACTCATGTGTGTCCAATTGCTCTGGCATTATTCATTGAAAGGCTGATATTTCTCCATTGGATTACTTTTACATCTTAGTAAAAATTTAGTTGGGCATATTCGTGTGGGGCTATTTCTGGGTTCTCTGTTCTGTTCTATTAATTTATATGTGTATTTTTGCACCAAGTCCACACTCCTGATTATTGTGGCCAATAATAAGCTTTAATATAATTGCTTTTCATTTCTCACCATAGAAAATATAACAAAACAATTCTCATAAGGGAGGCAATTAAAGAGAAAGCAATTAAAAACTGTAGGGAGAATGTATTATAGAAGTGTGTCAGGAAGTTAATTAATATAAATATTGGATTTAAAAAATTTTTGTGATGATTATGGTATTTTCAACCTTTTAGAATTTATTATTTATTGCAATTCCTTCTCATGCTAAATAAATGTTCATTTTCATACTTGAAAATAATAATAAACTTTAATACTGCAGAGGGTGATTCCTTATACTTTATTCTTCCACTTCAAAATTGTCTTACCTATTTTAGGGCTTGTGACTTACCATATAAATTTTAGAATAAGTTTGTCTATCTCTACAGAAAATCTTGATGGGAAGTTGATTGGAATTGCATTAAACCTGTTTATCAATGTGGGAGAATTGACATCTTTACTACGTTGAGTCTTCTAATCCACTTACTGGAATGTCTCTCCATTTATTAGATCTTCTTTGATTTTTTTATCAGCATTTTGTAATTTTCAGTGTACAGATCCTATAAATATTTTAAGTGTATATCTAAGTATTTCTTACACTGTGCAGCTCTTGTAAATGTTTTGTTAAGAGCATACCTAAGGTTGTAAGTATTTGCAATCACATTGGAGTTATTGTAAATGGTATTGTGTTTTAAATTTCTGTTTCCACAGTTCATTAGTAGTATATAAAATATGTTGATCTTACATCCTGCAACCTTGCTGAACTTACCTCTTAGCTCCAGGAATGTGGTTTTTTTGTTTGTTTGTTTGTTTGTTTTTAGATTCCTTGAAATTTTCTGCATAGACAACCATGTTATCTGAAAATGGGGACAATTTCATTTCCTCCTTCTAATTTTTTATGATTTTTATTTCTATTTCTTGACTATTGCACTAGCTAGACCTTCCTATACGCTGGTGAATAGGAGTGGTGAGAGTGAACATCTTTACTTTGTTCCCAATCTTAAGGGGAGAACAAACAGTTTTCACCAGTGAGTATGATGTTAGCTGTTTTTTGTAAAAGTTTTTTATCAATGTAGCTCCCTTCTATTTGTAACTTACCGAGAGTTTTCAACATGAAGAGTTCTGGATTTACAATTTTTTTTATTTCTATTGATATGATTTTTCTCTTTTGCCTTGTTGATACGATGGATAACCAGCCTTGCATACTTAGAATAAATTCCGCTTGATCATGACATGTAATTATTTGTACACATCACTAAATTGAATTTGGTAATATTTTGTTGAATTTTTTTGTTTCAAAGTTTATAAATTTATATTGGTATGTAGTTTGCTGTTTTTATGCAGTCTTTTTCTGCTTTTGGTATCAGTGTAATACTGGCCTCGTGAAGTGGGTTCTAAAGTGTTCTTTCAACTTTTATTTTCTGGAAGAGATGGGTAAAATTGATGTTAATTCTTTAAATTTTTGGGAAAATAATCCCTGTGAATTCATCTTTCCTTTTCTCTGCCGAGCCTCTGCTAGCTACTATTCTACTCTCTATTTCTGAGACACACTTTTTAGATTCCACATATTAGTGAAATCATGCAGCATTTGCCTCTCTGTGCCTGGCTTATTTCACTTAATACTGTGTTCTCCAGATTCATCCATATTGCTACAAATGACAGGATTTCATTATTTTTTACAGCTGAATTGTATTTCATTGTGTATATGTATGACATTTTCTTTATTGATTCACTTGTTGGACACTTAAATGGATTCCATCTCTTGGCTATTGTGAACGGTGTTGTAATGAACATGATTGCAAATATCTCTTTGATAAACTGATTTATTTTCCTATGGATAAATACCCAGTAGGATTCCTCTATTAAGTGATAATTCTATTTTTGTTTTTTTTCAGTAATGTCCATATTGTTTTCCATAATGGCTGTACTAGTTTACATTCCCACCAACAGTGTATACGAGTTTCCCTTTCTCCACATTCTTGACAGAATTTGTTATTTTTTGCCTTCTTAATAACAGTCATTCTAATTGGAGTGAGGTGATATCTCATCGTGGTTTTGATTTGCCTTTCCCTAATGATTAGTGATGCTAAGCATTTTGTCATATACCTGCTGAACATTTGTGTGTCTTTTTTTGAGAAATGTCTATTCAGATCTTTTGCCCATTTTAAAATCAGATTATTTGTTTTGTTTCCTATCGCATTGAGTTTCTTGTATATTCTGGTTATTAACCACTTGTCAAATGCATAGTATGTAAATATTTTTCTCCCATTCTGTAGGTTGTCCCTTCACTCACTGATTATTTCCTTTGTTGTTCAGAAGTCTTTTAGTTTGATGTAATGCCATTTGTCAATTTCTGCTTTTGTTGCCTGTGCTTTTGAGCTTCTATCCAAAAAGCCCTTGCCCAAACCAACGTCAGGAAGCATTTTCCTTATGTTTTCTTATAGTAATTTTATAGATTTCAGTCTTAAATTTAAGTCTTTAATTCATTTTGATTTGTTTTTTGTGCAAAGTCAAAGATAAATATCTAGTTTTATTGTTCTGCATGTGGATATCCACTATTCCCAGCAGCATTTATTGAAGATACATTTTCCCCCACAATGTGCATTCTTGGCACTTTTTTGTTAAAAATCGGTTGACTGTAAATGTGTGCATTTATTTCTGGGCTCTCTATTCTGTTCCATTGGTCTGTGCATCTGTTTTTATGCCAATAACAATGCTGTTTTAGTTACTATAGCTTTGTAGTATGTTTTGAAGCCAAATATTGTGATGCCTTCAGCTGTGTTCCATTTTCTCAAAATTGCTTTGGCTGTATGGGGTCTTTTGTAGTTCCATGCAAAATTTAGGATCGTTTTTTCTATTTATGTAAAGAAAATTATTGTTTATTTTTTAATGAAGATTGCATTGAATCAGTAGATCTCTTTGGGCAGTGTGGACATTTAAATGATATTAACTCTTTTAATTCATGAGCATATCTTTCTATTTGTGTCCTCTTAACTTTCTTTCATCATTGTTTTACAGTATTTTAGTGTAGAGATCTTTCACCTTCTTGGTTAAGTTTATTCATAGGTATCATTTTTTGTAGCTATTGTAAATGGAATTGTTTTCTTTGTTTCTTTTTTGATGGTTTGCTACTTGCATATACAAATGCTACTGATTTTTTGTATGTTGATATTGTGTCCTACAACTTTATTGAATTCATTTATTGCTCTAATAGTGTTTTTGTGAAGTCTTTGGGATTTTCTGTATATATAATTATGTCATCTGCAAACAGGAACAATCTGACTTCCTCCTTTCCAATTTTGATGCCCTTTATTTCTTTCTATTGCTCTATTGTTCTGTCTAGGACTTCCAGTACTATGTTACATTAAAGTGGTGAAAGTGGACATTCTTGTCTTATTCCAGATCTTAAAGGACAAATTTTGAACTTTTCCCCATTCATTATGATATTAGTTGTGAGTTTGTCATATATGGCCTTTATTGTGTTGAGGTATGCTCCTTCTATACCTAATTTGTTGAGTGTTTTTATCATGATGAAATGTTGAATTTTGTTGAACACTTTTTTGCATCTATGGAAATGATCATATGGTTTTTGTTCTTGATTCTATTAATGTGATGTATTATGTTTATTGATTTGTATATGCTAAACCATCCTTGCATCCCTGGGATAAATACCACTTGATCATGGTGAATGATCTTTTTGGTGTGTTGTTGAATTTGGTTTGACAGTATTTTGTTGAGGACTTTTGCATCTATGTTCCTTAGGGATATTGGCCTGTAGTTTTATTGTTGTTGCTGTTGTGTCCTTGTCTGGTTTTGATATCAGGGTAATGCTGGCTTTGTAAAATTAGTTTGGAAGTATGCCCTCCTCTTCATTTCCTGATAAAGTTTGAGAAGAATTGGTATTTGTTCTTCTTAAAATGTTTGGTTGAAATCAGCAGGGAAGCCATCAGGTCGTGGGTTTTTCTTTGATGTGAGAGCCTTCATTATTGCTTCACTCTCGTTACTCATTATTGGCCTGTTCAGGTTTTCTACTTCATGATGATTCAGTTTTGGTAGTTTGTATGTGTCCAGGAATTCATTTCTTTTAGATTTTTTGATTTGTTGGTGTATAGTTGTTTATAATAGTCTCTTAAGAGCCTTTGTGTTCTGTGGTATTAGCTGTAATATCTCCTTTGTTGTCTCTTATTTTATTTGTTTGAGTCTTCTTTTTTTCTTAGTCTAGATAAAAGTGTGTTGATTTTGTCAATCTTTTCAAAAAACCCAACTTTTTGTTTCCTTTATCTTCTGTATTGTTGTTTTAATCTATTTCATTTATTTCCACTTTGATCTTTGTAATTTTTTAATTCTACTAATTCTGAGTTTAGTTTGTTCTTGTTTTACTGGTTCCTTGATATATCACGTTAGGTTGTTTATTTGTAATCTTTCTACTTTTTTGATGTAGGCATTTGTTATTATAAAATTCTTTCTTAGCACAGCTTTTGCTGTATCCCACAGGTTTTGGTATGTTGTGTTTCCATTTTCATTTGTCTCAAGGAATTTTTAAATTTGCTTTTTAATTTCTTCATTGACTCATTCGTTATTTGGGAGCATGTTGCTTAACTTCCATGAATTTGTACAGTTTCCAATATTCCTTTTGTTATTGATTTCTAGTTTTATTCCATTGTGGTCATAGAAAATACTTGATTTGATTTTGATTTTTAAAAATTGGGTAATTTCATGTGT
This sequence comes from Macaca thibetana thibetana, assembly GCF_024542745.1. Classification (NCBI taxonomy): domain Eukaryota; kingdom Metazoa; phylum Chordata; class Mammalia; order Primates; family Cercopithecidae; genus Macaca; species Macaca thibetana. The sequence continues at coordinate 38,550,538 of NC_065598.1, forward strand.
TCTGTCTTAAAGCTCACTGACTATCTTCTCTAATCAAGTCTGCTGCTAAAGCTTTCTAATGAGTTTTTCAATTCAGTTATTGTATTCTTTATTTCTAGTATATCTATATAATTTTTAAAAATTATTTCTATATTTTGTCAAATTTCTCATTTTATTCCTGAATTGTTTTCCAGACTTCATTTCAGCCCTGCCAGTTTTTGCTTTATGCATCTTAAAACTCTGTTGTTTGGTACATGCACATTTAGATTCACTACTTCTTATGGTATTGATCAATGTAATTACATGATGCTACTCTTTTTCCTTCTTTGCTGTGAAGTATACATTCTCTAATATTAATATAACTAGTTCCATTTTTTAAAAAGTTAATATAAGCATGATATACCTTTTACATTTATTTACTTTTGACATACCTATGTCATTGTGTTTGAAGTGAGTTAATGTTAGTAAACATATATTGAGTCATTACATTTTATCCACTGTGATAATCTTTTAATTGGTGTATTTAAACCATTTACATTTAAAGTAACTATTAATCCGTTAGCTTTAAGTCTGCCCTTTTATTATGTGTTTCTGTTGGTTTCTTGTTTCTTTTTTCTGTTTTCTTGTCTTCCTGTGGATTACTTGAACTTTTAAAAAAATTCCATCTTATTGCATTTATACTAGTTTTTAGTATAGCACTTGTATAACTCTCTTAGTGATTGCTCTAGGTGCTACAATATACATACGTAACTTATTACAGGTATCAGTGTTTGATTGCTTCTAGCAAAAAATTGAAGTCTTCTATTAATGTCCCATTACCATCCTCCCTTGGAAAATATAATCATTTCATGTATTTTCTCTACATTTTAAGCACCACAACAGATATTGTTATATTTTTTGCTTCAACCATCAAATATAACTAAAGATTCTCATGAGAATAATTTATTTTTTGCCCTTATTTTTACCCATTTTATTATTTTTCTTTCCAAAGTTTCAATTCTTCTTTTGTATCTTTTATAATTTTATTTCCATTCAGAAAGCTACTTTTAGCTATTCTTTAAGGGTATGTTTGCTAGCAATACATTCTTTTAGTTTTCCTTTGTCTAAGAATGTCTTTATTTTTTCTTCATTCCTAAAAGATAATTTCAACAGATATAGAATTCATGGTTAACAGCAGTTGGTTTTTTTTGTTTGTTTGTTTTTAGCACTTGGAAAATGTTGTTCCACTTCCTTTTGGCCTCCATGTTTTTTAATGAGAAATTTGTTGTCATTCGAATTCCTGTTTCCTCTAGGCAATGCATTGTTTCTCTCTGGTTGCTTTTAACTTTGAAATAACTTTTATTCCTTTGCTATGTTTTTTAAACTTTTAATTTGTTTAAAATAATTCATAATTATTTGTTGAAGCGATTTTATGGTGGATGCTGAAAAATCTTTGTCAGATATTTTGAAATCTAATTCATCTTGTCATTGGTATCAGTTGATTACCTTTCTTGTTCAAATTGTGATCTTCCTGGTTCTTAGTATGGTGAGTAATTTTTAAATTGTATTTTGGACATTTTGGATCTTATTTAGGAGACTATTTAAATCTTCTCTTATAGCAGGTTTTTGCACTATTTAGGCTTAGCTTATGGGTTCTCTCCTACTTTTGTGACCTGTAGTTTCAATGATAATTTAGTTTTCTGAAACTTTGTGATAATATTCTGGTCTACTTAATCATCTAACTCTACTTGAGCTTCCACTAGACACCTGCTGGTGCCACTTGCAGAAGTGGAAGGTGCTTCTCTGGTTCTCTTAGTATTATTATATGGTGAGTAGGGTATTCCAAACCTACAAGTAGGAGAGCATTTCACCTAGCCTGTTCACTGGTCACTTGGCACCATTTCGCTTCCTACTCTTACTTATTCAGGTGCCTCTGAAGGAGTGAATAGCCTACCTGGCTGCCTTCTGCCACTGAGTAAAGGATCAGGAAGCACAGGGTCTGGACAGTTCTCTGCCATTAAGTGGAGGGTTTGGAGACACTCACCTTGGGTCATTTTCTGCTACCAAATCAATGACTGGAAACCATAGAACCTGCTGGCCCCACTGATGATATTGCTGGCTGCTGTAGAGTGTGGGTGGATTGTCCAACTCAGGACCCACTATTGCTCCTGCTATTAATACATTGGGTTTGCTGCTATTGTTTGGTGTGGGGCAGGAGTTGGATTGAGCTCTAATGCTACAACCGTTGTGAATAGATTGGCCTGCCACTGCCACTGGGTATGGGTCTCTGTGCTACGTCATTGCTAGATTTCTCTCTTCCTTGTAAAAGGGCGGGGGCGGGGGGGAAGAAAACCCAGAGAACTCACTGCAGTGTTGTTCTTCAAGTCCTGAGGTCCCTAGTCAGTCCATTTTTTTCTATCCAGCATTTAGAATGAATCCTTTTTATCATTTTCTGTTGATTTATTTCTAGGATATTTCATTATATTTAGAGGGTAAGAGCAGGAAAACTGGAAAGCCTGGAAGGAGCTTTTTTTAAAAGCCAAAATTATTGCTCAGAATAGTAGTCTCTTCTGGGTGATGGATATACAAATGTTCATATTACATTGTTTTTATACATTCCTGTGAATTTGAAATAGCAAAAAAAAAAAATGGCTGAATGTAAGGTTATGCCAGATATAAGATAATCTCCTGTTGCCATTACACTGTCTTTCTTATTTTGGTTTACTTTATCTATTTTGATTAACAAAATACTTGTTTGGTCAAGACACAGTAGCCAGAAATTATTTCAATCAATGCAATTGGAGGATCATCTGACAGAATATATTTAAAATTAATCAAATAAATTTAATGCATATTTATCATTATACATTGGGGCATGACCTCACAGTTGCAAGAGTTAGATGTTGATGTAAGCAAGTCATTTAAGAATTGCTTAAAAAGTAATGCAGTAAGTGGATACCTTTGGAAATAGTAAATATAAACCCACAGGACAAATTTATTTTAAAATTTTCCTAATATGAGGGTAAGAACTTGAAGCTTCAGATATTTCCAGTGACAGCTTCATACATGGAATAAAGGGTACTATATCTCACCTTTGAGGAAAATGAAGATAATACGAACAGGAGAACTGTGTTAGATGGCTCAAACATATCCCTATAATTACTAAGAAAGTTACTGATGTCAAAGATGCATGATTAGTTTAAATACGATTGTTTAATAAGGAAAAAGGATATTTCCAAATTAATATTTTTATATAAAATATGGTTTTAAGTATGTATATATAACTTTATTAGAAAATTAAATATTCTGAGTAGATCTCTCACTATTCTGTCTGTTTCCTTAGAAGTTTATGAATTCAAAATGACCAAAAACTGTTCTTAAAGTTTTTTTTCATTTGGATAATTGGAGGTTATGTTATATTTGATATGGACTTAGGTATAGTTATTTTGGTACTTCAGATGCCCAGAAAGTGACAATTGTGAGCACATCACTCAGATTTATAAAATATTAGGCTCTTGTCACATTTACCATACACTTCTTAAAAGAAATAGAGTGCACAGTGAAAGTCCTTTGTGTACCTCACTTCCATCCCATTCTCTCTTTCCTTCCCCTAGATATGGGTTATGTATCATTTCCATGTTCGTCTAATGAGATTACCAGGTAGATAGATACCTGAAAACAATACATGGAATTAATTGCTCTATGAGTTTTTAAACATTACATAAATGGTACCATGCTATACATGTAATTTTGCATTACTGATATATTTGGACTAATTTTTATCAGCTTATTTCCTGTTTTCTGCTTTTGTTATCCTTCCAACCTTCTGATGGATTGGAAAATAATTCCCTTTTGTTTCCTCCCACTGCTAGTTTAGAAGATATATGTTGCATTTCTATCTTGTTTTACTAATTATTCTTACATTTTCAACATGAAAATTTAATTATAAATGTTTTATCAAAGTCTAAAAGTACTTAATATCTTTATTCTTCTCCCCCAAACCTTTAGCTACCACCTGATAGCCTTCCCATGTTACTTGTTATCTTGTCTAGAATTTTAGTTCCATCCTTTTTTAACCACACAATTTATAGCTCTTACTTTTTAAGTGGTCACTAGTTAATTTTATCAACCTATATTATTATTATGTTTTTCTTTGCTCATAATGATTTCCGGTAGCCCACTCCTCTCTGAATTCACTTTTTTACTTACTGAAACATATACTTTAATTGTTCATTTAGTGAATATCAATGGGTCTTTTATATTTGAAAATACCTTTATTTGTCTTCATCTGTAAGTGATATTTTAGCTGAAAATGAAGATCTAGGTTGACAACGATTTTCCCTTAGCAGTTTGAAGATTTCACTGTCTCTGGCATCTATTGTAGATTAGAAACCTGCTTTAAGTTTAATACTGTTCTTTTGAAGATAATTTATCTTTTTCATTCTAGTAGCTTTTAAAATTTTCTCTTTATCCGTAATGTTCTAAAATTTCAATACAATTTGTCTAAAGTTTGGATTTATTTTTATTCATACCCTTTAGAGTTGGTGCGTCTTTTAATCTGAGTACTTACTAACCTTATGTAATTGCCATAATTCTGGAAAATTCTGTTCCTTTGTTTTAAACTCCAATTAGATGTATGTTGAAGTCTTCTCTCACTCTTGCTTTTAACTGGTCTTTCATTGTATAACTAGGAATACAACGTACTCTTTGTACTCTTTTACAAATTCCACAAGACTATCTTCCAATTCATTAATTTTCTCTTTAAGTCCAATCTAGAACTGACTTATTTATTGATTTGTTTATTGGTTTGCTTTCATAATTATATTTTTATTTCTAAGATTGCTAAATGGTTCTTCTTCATTTCCACTTATTCCAGTATCATTTTAGCCACTCTGCCTACTTGCATTTCATAATTTTCTATTTTTTCTCTCTCTGTGTCATAGTCTTTCTTTTGTCTTTTTAAGGATCCTAGATATACTAATATTAAAGTTATTCTCATATTACTATCTTAATTTCCCTTTATCTGAAGAAAATTTATTTCCTAACTGTTGATTTCATCAACTGTCATTCTTAATGTTCATTTCTTCATGTGTTTGGAAATTTGGTTTTCAGGCTTATTTTGAGTGGGAGTTTGATGTCAGTATTTTTCTTTCTTTCTTTATGTGGTCACTTCTTTCTGTCTAGCAGTTTTGGAGTTGCTTCCACATGATCCACTGGGACCCCAGGTTTTATGTTGCTTGCTCAAAGCTCCCATTTCATGACGACATTGGGATGTTACCAACCCAGTCACAGAGCCATGAGTAGCTTCAACCAGGTCTTAGTTATAGGATACTCTTACTCCCAGTTTAACCTATAATTACTGAACACCACGTCCTTCCATCGACTTAAACCTGATTCTTGATTCTGATTTATTGCCAAAGAGGCTCTTAGCTTTTTTTAAATTGCTGCTTTAAGTTTCTGCTTTATTTATATTTCCCAGAGATTATTTTGTAATTTATGACCTTGGCTAGGTTTTTAAAATTTTATCTTAAAATGTTTGATCTGTCATCCCTGTTGATCTATTGGAAAAAAAATAAGTATAATCTTAATTTTATTTTATTCCTTGCCTTTATTTTCCCTTGTCCTATTTTCTACATCTATTTAAACAAATTATTATATCAAATGAGTTTATTCAAAGTACCTCCACTCTTCCCTGGTTTGAAGAGGAGTACAAACAAATAAATATAGAAAGATAAATAAATAATACATTATATTCCACCTACAGATTTTTTTTTTAAGAAAATCAAAAGGAAAATAATATATATATATATTATTCATTAAGTGCAAGTGAATCATAATAAATGTCTTTTATCTTCATCATCTTCACATCAAGTAGGCTGAGAAGGAGGAGGAAGAGGAGGGGTTAGTCTTGCTGTCTCAGAGGTGACAGAGGCAGAAGAAAATGTGTGTATGAGTGGACCATGCTGTTCAAGCCTGTGTTGTTCAAGAGTCAATGTAGTCTGGAATCATTATGTACTGAAAGGAACTTGAGTTATAATGTTCATTAAATCCACATAATATATTTTGAACAGATATTTTCCTAGTTTTTATGGTCTTGAATGTGTTCCAACTTCTACCTTATTCTCCAGTTTAATACCTCTAATTTATGTAGACTGAATGAAGATAATTCATTTTCCTTCTTGAATCATCAGAAATTATTCTAGGGAGTATAAATTTGAGCATGATAAGCTGAACCCTTTCTATCTCACTCACCTCTAAAGCAGCCTCCCAATCCCTCACATCCCTTATGGTAGGCTAATATTTCAGGGTACTGCTTTTAAATTAGTTTTGTGTTTTTATTTTTTATTTTTTTATTTTTAATTTATTTATTATTATTATACTTTAAGTTGTAGGGTACATGTGCATAACGTGCAGGTTTGTTACATATGTATACTTGTGCCATGTTGGTGTGCTGCACCCATCAACTTGTCATTTACATCAGGTATAACTCCCAATGCAATCCCTCCCCCCTCCCCCCTCCCCATGACAGGCCCCTGTGTGAGATGTTCCCCTTCCTGAGTCCAAGTGATCTCATTGTTCAGTTCCCACCTATGAGTGAGAACATGCGGTGTTTGGTTTTCTGTTCTTGTGATAGTTTGCTAAGAATGATGGTTTCCAGCTGCATCCATGTCCCTACAAAGGACACAAACTCATCCTTTTTGATGGCTGCATAGTATTCCATGGTGTATATGTGCCACATTTTCTTAATCCAATCTGTCACTGATGGACATTTGGGTTGATTCCAAGTCTTTGCTATTGTGAATAGTGCTGCAATAAACATACGAGTGCATGTGTCTTTATAGCAGCATAATTTATAATCCTTTGGGTATATACCCAGTAATGGGATGGCTGGGTCATATGGTACATCTAGTTCTAGATCCTTGAGGAATCGCCATACTGTTTTCCATAATGGTTGAACTAGTTTACAATCCCACCAACAGTGTAAAAGTGTTCCTATTTCTCCACATCCTTTCCAGCACCTGTTGTTTCCTGACTTTTTAATGATCGCCATTCTAACTGGTGTGAGATGGTATCTCATTGTGGTTTTGATTTGCATTTCTCTGATGGCCAGTGATGATGAGCATTTTTTCATGTGTCTGTTGGCTGTATGAATGTCTTCTTTTGAGAAATGTCTGTTCATATCCTTTGCCCACTTTTTGATGGGGTTGTTTGTTTTTTTCTTGTAAATTTGTTTGAGTTCTTTGTAGGTTCTGGATATTAGCCCTTTGTCAGATGAGTAGATTGCAAAAATTTTCTCCCATTCTGTAGGTTGCCTGTTCACTCTGATGGTAGTTTCTTTTGCTGTGCAGAAGCTCTTTAGTTTAACTAGATCCCATTTGTCAATTTTGGCTTTTGCTGCCGTTGCTTTTGGTGTTTTAGACATGAAGTCTTTGCCCATGCCTATGTCCTGAATGGTACTACCTAGGTTTTCCTCTAGGATTTTTATGGTATTAGGTCTAACATTTAAGTCTCTAATCCATCTTGAATTAATTTTCGTATAAGGAGTAAGGAATGGATCCAGTTTCAGCTTTCTACTTATGGCTAGCCAATTTTCCCAGCACCATTTATTAAATAGGGAATCCTTTCCCCATTTCTTGTTTCTCTCAGGTTTGTCAAAGATCAGATGGCTGTAGATGTGTGGTATTATTTCTGAGGACTCTGTTCTGTTCCATTGGTCTATATCTCTGTTTTGGTACCAGTACCATGCTGTTTTGGTTACTGTAGCCTTGTAGTATAGTTTGAAGTCAGGTAGCGTGATGCCTCCAGCTTTGTTCTTTTGACTTAGGATTGTCTTGGAGATGCGGGCTCTTTTTTGGTTCCATATGAACTTTAAAGCAGTTTTTTCCAATTCTGTGAAGAAACTCATTGGTAGCTTGATGGGGATGGCATTGAATCTATAAATTACCTTGGGCAGTATGGCCATTTTCACGATATTGATTCTTCCTATCCATGAGCATGGTATGTTCTTCCATTTGTTTGTGTCCTCTTTTATTTCACTGAGCAGTGGTTTGTAGTTCTCCTTGAAGAGGTCCTTTACATCCCTTGTCAGTTGGATTCCTAGGTATTTTATTCTCTTTGAAGCAATTGTGAATGGAAGTTCATTCCTGATTTGGCTCTCTGTTTGTCTGTTACTGGTGTATAAGAATGCTTGTGGTTTTTGCACATTAATTTTGTATCCTGAGACTTTGCTGAAGTTGCTTATCAGCTTAAGGAGATTTTGGGCTGAGACAATGGGGTTTTCTAAATATACAATCATGTCATCTGCAAACAGGGACAGTTTGACTTCTTCTTTTCCTAACTGAATACCCTTGATTTCTTTCTCTTGCCTAATTGCCCTAGCCAGAACTTCCAACACTATGTTGAATAGGAGTGGTGAGAGAGGGCATCCCTGTCTTGTGCCAGTTTTCAAAGGGAATTTTTCCAGTTTTTGCCCATTCAGTATGATATTGGCTGTGGGTTTGTCATAAATAGCTCTTATTATTTTGAGGTACGTTCCATCAATACCGAATTTATGAGCGTTTTTAGCATGAAGGGCTGTTGAATTTTGTCAAAAGCCTTTTCTGCATCTATTGAGATAATCATGTGGTTCTTGTCTTTGGTTCTGTTTATATGCTGGATTATGTTTATTGATTTGCGAATGTTGAACCAGCCTTGCATCCCAGGGATGAAGCCCACTTGATCGTGGTGGATAAGCTTTTTGATGTGTTGCTGAATCCGGTTTGCCAGTATTTTATTGAGGATTTTTGCATCGATGTTCATCAGGGATATTGGTCTAAAATTCTCTTTTTTTGTTGTGTCTCTGCCAGGCTTTGGTATCAGGATGATGTTGGCCTCATAAAATGAGTTAGGGAGGATTCCCTCTTTTTCTATTGATTGGAATAGTTTCAGAAGGAATGGTACCAACTCCTCCTTGTGCCTCTGGTAGAATTCAGCTGTGAATCCATCTGGTCCTGGACTTTTTTTGGTTGGTAGGCTATTAATTATTGCCTCAATTTCAGAGCCTGCTATTGGTCTATTCAGGGATTCAACTTCTTCCTGGTTTAGTCTTGGAAGAGTGTAAGTGTCCAGGAAATTATCCATTTCTTCTAGATTTTCCAGTTTATTTGCGTAGAGGTGTTTATAGTATTCTCTGATGGTAGTTTGTATTTCTGTGGGGTCGGTGGTGATATCCCCTTTATCATTTTTAATTGCGTCGATTTGATTCTTCTCTCTTTTCCTCTTTATTAGTCTTGCTAGTGGTCTGTCAATTTTGTTCCACCTACAGATTTTTGTGGTTGGTAAGACATCAAATCTCCCTCACTTGAACCCTGTATTTTTGCTTATCAGAACCAGATCTTCAGATAACCTTTCAAAAGTGATTCTGATTACCCTACCTCCTAGGTCCAGTCCTGCAGTTTGCTGTGGCTGCAGAACCTGTAGCTATCATTTCATTCCCATGATACAAATATAATCACTATGGCTTTTGATCTTACCATTTTGACTGTATAAAAAGAAAAAAAATGATCATTCTTTCAACAGACTTTTGTGGGTAATTTATTATGTGTCAGGCATTATGGTAGGCACTGTACTTATACAGATGAATGAGATAGATTTCTACCTTTGATGCAACCCATGTCTAGACAGAAAAAAAGGCAAATTAGCAAACAATTCTACATGGCATCATAAGTATTATGACAAAACCATGGTGTTCTCTAAGTATTGAGTGGCGCTACTTCGAAATAAAAAAAAAGCAACCTTAGGTAAAAGCTACCAAACAAAACCTTGCAGGCCAGGTAAAATTTTTTTCCAGGTGAATAAAGAGGTGGAAGTACGTGTCTGGTAAAGAGAACAACTGTACAAAGTAGAGTAAGAACTACTGTGTCTGTTAGTAGCTGAAGAAGAGGCATAAGGAGATCTAAGGAGAGGGTGAGAGATTAAATGAGAGAGGTGAGAAGAAATTAGATCCTGAAGGGTCTTGTGCACTCTGTTCTTGAGTGTGATTTTTTTTCCTGAAAGTATTATAGTGGGCAGTCATTTAGCAATTGTAAGCAAAGGAATGATATCCTTAGGTTTGGGTCCTAGAAATATCACTCCAGATTGTAGGAACTTGCAGCTAGATACAGTAAACAATGAACATATGGGTTCTGGCAATGAGTAGAGGGGTTGGAGAAGATGGGGTGAATTCAAGAGATGCTTAGAAGGCAGATATGACTAAGCCTGGTGACAGAGAGGCTGAGGGGTCTGAGAAAAAGCAGAAGTCAAGGACCACTCACAAGTCTGTGGATTTTATAATTGGATAGACAAAATATTCTCACTATAAATAAAAAGGAGGAACATATTTGTAGGGTGGATATGGGAGTGATAGAGAATCAGGGTTGGGACATGTTAAATTTGAGGAGCTTTTGAATCTTCCAGATGAAGATGTGTAGTAATTGGTAGTCATGAAGATCTGAAAGTCACAAGAGAGCTATTAGAGACATAGAATTGAAAGTAATAGTTAACATCAATGGCCAAAGTCATAAATGTTGGTGAGCCTTCAAGAGAGAGCATAAAAAAGACAGGAGGAGAAAGTTTTTGATACTGCTGGTTCTTTGAATATACATAAATTGTTAGCATCACCTCAGTGATAGAGGTGATTTTTCTGTTTTCCACATATCATCATTCTCACAAAGACTCTAGAATTCCCAAAATCACTGATAAATGAAAGTGATAGTACCTGGAATCATTGTTCCAAGGAAGACAAGACTTGAGACAGGCTTTCAATCTCTCTTAGTGTGTAGTGGGATTCCATTGTTATCCCATTTCTATTTACTGGTTGTATCAGGCCCCTCCTCATTCAAACTGCCATATGGAGGAACATGCTTGGCATCAGCCCAGTTAACATATAACACAGGGGTTTTACCTATTCATCAGTACTTTCCCACTTCATGAAAAAGAAAAACCATAGAGAACAGTAACCAGTGTGTTTTAGGTCCACTAAACAACAACAACAACAATATACATTGGTTAAAAAAATTAGGTTACACACAAGGAAAGCTTCCATAAGGATCTTGGCTAAGTGCAGGAATTGTTAACCCAAAGTGTCAGGGACTCTCCTTCCTCAAATGCTTCTAAGAATATAACATTCACTCTACTGGGAAAATTTTAAAGTGGCTCAGTAAAAGCAAAAATTTTTTTTAGGAGCGCTTCTATTGCCCTCAGGATGCAAAACAAGATCTTAACAGGGCTTACATAGCCCATTATAATCTCTTCCCCGTCTAACTCTCACCTCCTGCTTCCATCCACCTCCAAACCTGTTGAATTTTTGCTCTCTGCAGAGCCCCTTGCTCTCTCCCCTTAGGTCTTCTCTTCATTTGGAATCCTCTTCCTCCTGCATTATATTTCTCTTGCCTCTGATTCATCCTTCAAGTCTCACCTTAGATGCTACTTCCTGCAGGAAACCTTTCCTCATCTTCTAAATCATGGCTGTCCCTCCTACGTGCTCATATTTATTAAATAAATCATTTAATAAATGTTTTTTAAGGACCTACTATGTGTCAGGCACTGTGCTAAATTCTGAAACACATACACGCCCCATTAGAATCTACTGGAGAAGAGAGACAATAAACAAGTCAACCAACAGTATTAATTAGTGCCAAAGGTGAACCACTCTACTAAGGTATCCAGCAATAATATAGCATGAAGAATAAAGTGCTTTATTTCTATTTCATGTGAACAATTGGAGGTGAGTGTTCCAGGTCAATGGGCATCCCAGCTTCAAGCGATTGTGCAAGAATCCAGACCAAGAGTGGCTGTGTCATCTTCAATGCTCTGCTTCCAAAGTCACTGAGTTCAGTGCTGTCTAATAGAATATTCTATGATAATGGAAATGTTCTATGTATATCTGTGCCATCCAGTATGGTAATTAGCAGCCACACGTGGCTACTGAACACTTGAATTGTGGTTACTACAATCAAAGACCTGAGTTTTAAATTTTAATTAATTAGAATTTAAATAGCTACACATGGCTAGCTAGTGGCTACCATATTGGGCAATGCAACTCTCTTGCCACTCCAGCCAGTGGAATGGGAGAAAAAGTGAAATTCGAGACCCTAGGATTGCCCCTTAAGCAAGTGATGCCAAAGTTGCTTCCATGGCTTCTGCTAACATTCTATTGAACCTACTGTGTTTCATTGCATTCAAGTTGACATCAATTATAAGATGAACCATGGTTTTATATGCCACCAGAAAAGAAGAAAAATGCTCCAATTAAACTGCTGTAATGCTTTTTAAATATCACATAATCTTTTTTATTTTATAAATATTAGAAGTTGTTTTTGATGTACTAAGTACACATACATGAAAAGGAAAATATAATTGAGATAAATTCCTAAAACTTTTTTCTGTCTAGTCTAACTCTTCTGAGATGCTTTTAAGCTCAGAACTGTCAATGTTTAGCTTTCCACAGAAGATCTTTCTCTATGTCCCAAAGAACATCAGTGATGTGGAGTTTCTTACAAGAGTGCTCTACTATTGTCTCCAGGATTTTCCTCTGAGATGATGAACAGCCATTTGGCAAGTTTTGATTCTGGTGCTTTATCGTTTGACCAAATTAATAGCGTTATTTTTTCCTCAGTTGAAACAAATGTTGCTAGAAGTTGAACAGTTTATGATAAAAAGATGTTCACTGCCTTAACAATGGTCTTGTTTGACACATGAATTGGTCACATCAGCCTCTCATGGCTTTGAAATTTCTTTAGCTTGTGCTGAAGGATTTGGCAGTTTCTCTGCTTTCAATTGCATTGTTCAACATGAGATAAGGTGATCTTTTTGCTCATATGTCAGAAGCAAAATGTAACACAGCTTCATCTACTTGTAGGTGTCTTCCTTTCTTAGGTCTTGTAAAGTGCTTGGTTGTTGCTTTGCAAGAAAATATGAAATTGCTGCCATTCCTCCAATGATGAATATTTGCTTTGCTAATATCGAATTTATGCCCCATTGCTCTGTTTACATGCCTTTCTGTGTACATGATAACCTTTTCGTTTCAATGCTAAATCATAGTATAATCTTTCTGAAGACATTTTAAACAACAATTCAATTTAGCATGTGTAGCACCAGCAATGCACAAATCTCAACTGAAGTGATGACAATGTGAATAACTATGATCAACTTTGTATATACAAGGGCAATGACAACGCTTTCATGACTGCCATCTAGCCTACAGCAATGGTAAAATGCCATTGATTTGGGAGCAGAAGTCAGTGCCAGGACAAACCACAGCCAAAGCCAAGCCAGTTATGGGTGAGCTAAGGGGATTCTGGACTGTCGGGAAGAAGAAAAACCCACATATAGGCAGAGAGAGGCAAAAGTAAAAGCCCGTAATACCCAGAGTAGAGGAAGGAGGGAGTAAGGGGAAGAGGGAGGAAGGGAAGAACACTTGTTTTCTGAAGACTTCTAAGCTTTAGACCAGTTTCATATACACACATGTATAAACATACACATACATATACATGCCTACATGTTTGTATGTTTTCATAAACCAATTCTTACTTGAGCTAGTTCAGTGGGGTTTCTGTGCTTGCAAACAAAGACTCAAACACTACCCTTTTAAGATCTGTTTCAGTTCAAGGACTGACCTTCAGAAAAAGTCTAAAGAAGCTCATCTGAACCACCACAAAGCAACTGCATCGGTTGGGTCAGTTTGAGGGATTCTAACTGAAGAAGAAGCATGAATTTCATGCAGCTTAATATGAACTGACACTCAAGCACATACCCTCTATAGGATTTCACCCATGACTAACAAGCCTTTTAATCATGGCAAGAAGACACGGAGATTTTGCAAACATGCTTTTACAGTACCCACATTTGCTGTTCCTGACCCTGTTTTCTTGCCAGATTGTGAGAAGCACCTGCTCCTTTTCAAGCAGTTGTCAGATCAATATTTAATCAATTGCCTTTTGATATTTGGTAGCGCTGAATAAATGGGATGCCAATATTTCTGCTCAGAGCCGTTCCTCTGGTGTACCTCATTCGTTTTCTGTGAAATCCTTCAGGAACCTGTGAACACTAAGTGGCATATCCTCCGAGTTCTGTAGCATTCCTCCCTCTACTGCAGAAGGGCTCTGTGGCTCGAGGAGACGCGAGATGCTGGTGCCTGTGCTACTCTTATTAAAACGACGTCCAAACTGAGTCATGAAAGCGGGAAAGCAGAGCCGCATTTGGGACACTGGGGGGGCTTTGCCAGGTGAGGGCTATTTAATAGACCAGACACATTAAAGAAAGGCAGTGATGTAGTGAAAGGAGCCTAATGAGCAGAAGTGAGGCTACCGTATCTAAAGAGAAAAAATAATGAGCTGCGAAATATCCCCCAAGGCGAGATTGCCAGCCTTCTGGAAGGAGGTCTCAGCCTATAGGTAAAAAAGGCTCATGTGGTCCCTTACCCTTGCATGGTAAACAGAAGTTTTGTGGGCAATTAGGGACTGAGCTGAATGTGAGATTTGAAAACCGAGAACTATGTCTCCGACTCTTTGGAGATTTCCACACCGAAGACCGCAGCTTTAATTCCCAAAGGAAGCAGGGAACATACTCAACATGTGAATAGAAATGAGAAACATCGTATCATCAAAAACAACCTTCCTGTTGTCTGTGCAGCAGATGGACATCTGGAAATCTCAGTTCTAGCAAGCTCAGGGACTAGCACTACAGAATCTTTATAAAACTGTGCTTAGGGGCCATAGCATAGGGCTGCCTTGAGGGCAAAACCACTTTTTAATGAGGTCCTCTTGGTCTTTCAGTAATGACCCCTCCTAGAATAAGATCCATGATCTTATATAAGATCGTGGGTAGGGGATGCTCAACTTGGATCTTATTCTAGGAGGGGTCATTATTGAAGTGTTAGGGCAGATTTTGGTACATCTAGGTAGGAAAAAACTTATTAAACTCAAAGATTTACTACATTACTAACGTGGAAAAAAAAGATTTGGTTCCCACCCTCAAGAAATGTACAAACCTGTACCACATAGACAATAAATTATTAACAGAGCACCTTTTCAGTTTCACATAGTGGAAAAGAGGATGGTGCCCATGCTTCCCAGATGGGGAAAGACACAGGAGAATAAAATACACATAAGAAAACTGTGAAAATAATACAGATTTATGATATAAATCCTTATCACTTATAAAGTGCCTTCTTTAGCATTTTCTAAATAGGTTCTTATAGCAACTTTATGACAGACAAAGTTGGTATTAGTCCCCCGTCTTACATGAAGAAAACTGAAGCTCAGAGGGGTACAGTCAGAAGTTCCTAATTTTGTAGCCACTGGGGGAGCACAAGGATGAGTAGAGTTCTCATGCATGGTACACTCCCATGGCCATACCCAAGTTTAGAAGAAATTCAAGTTTTTAGGATAAACAAATAGTACTATATACTGCTTTTTGAGGGATGAGGCAGGGGTAGGTATTGTATTCATAAAAAATTTTACAAATACATGAATAATAAAAACAATTATTTTAAAATACCAAAATATTATCAGGAAAAAAATCCAGAAAAATGTCCAATCGGTTCTCACAAAATCACTATATTAGTTTGAATTGATCAAGCAATCCATAGAGCTGTTTGTGGACCAATAATGATATTGTATGTCCCATTAAAATTACTATGCAACAAATCACACGAAAACTTAGTAGCTTGATACAATGGCAGTTTATTATCTTTCACTGTGGCTAGTGGTGATTCTGGCTTGGGATCTCCCATGGGGTTGCAATCAGATAGTGGTTGGGGCTGAAATAGCTAGGATGTCTCTCATCATGTAATTTCAGGGCTTCTCCAAGTGGTCTTGCATTTGCGCTGGGCTGGACTTCCTTACAGCATGGCACTTTGGGACTCCAGCCTGAGTATGACAGCAAGTGAAGGAGAAGTTAGATCACCTTTACTTGCTTCACCACATTCTTCGGTTACAAGTGAGTTGCTCACCCAGTTTCAAGGAGAGGGGACACAGATCTCTCCTCTCTATATGAGGAGTGTCCAGGCCATATTATTGATAAGCATGTGAGAGGAAGATATTGTTGCAGCTGCCTTTGAAAAATAAAATCTGTGGAGCATGTCTTGAACTAAGGGTTATGCTTAATTTAATTTTATGCCTCTGAGGTCCAATAAGAGGAAAAAAATGTGGTCACTCAAATTTGCTTCAGTGGAACTTAGTTTTTGAAAAATGAATATTGCATTTTTTTCAGACTTTCTTTCCACAGGTAAATTTAATAAGGCACTAAGCATGCAATTGAAGAAAAAATACAAATAAATTTTATTTTATTGTTTAATATCACAAAAGACATAATTTAGAGTATTAACATCTCATAAATGTGAAGACTATTTTACAATTCCATTCATTTTATCATTTCATCTGTCTTTATTAGGAAGCTAACTTCTGTATCATAGATAGAAATGTACCTAAGACTATTTTCACTCACGTGCACTACTTTTCCTTCCCTTGTCTTTCCTTGCAGTTTTGTCATTAAAAATTTATTATTGTGTGAAATTTAAAGGAAAATGGAAGCAATTGTAGAATCACAACTCATATGCACTGTATAAATCTATAATCATTATAACTAATACTGATGGAGCATTAACTATCTGGTTTGGCTGAACATGGTTGAAGAGTTTTTACAAACTTTTCCACTTCAGGACCTATATCAGCCAAGGAGAAAGAATATATAACCCCGAATCCTTGGAGACGTAGCCCTATCAGCCTCAAGTCTATGGGCGATCTTGAAAATTCAAGGACATTTTATTTTCTCTTCCAGAAGACATCAGTTTTATTATTTTAATATTTAAAAAGATAATTTGGATACCATCCCTTAACATAAAAAAGCCATGTCTATCACATAGGCTTTAAGATCCTCTGCACATCTCCTCATATCAGTTAGAGAGGCAATTGATGGATCATACCTATCCCCATGATCCTGGCTATCATTTCCCTAATATGTTTTCTCTTCTTGAGAAAACACACCAGAATGCAGGTAAATAAGAATTATATGATTATTTGCATTACTTTGAATTCACTTTATGTATTTTAAATTACTGTTGAACATCAGTACTTGGCTATTATTGTTAATTACTTAAGGCATACCTCACAGTGATTATGACACTCTAGAATGTCCTTGGCACCTCGGCTAAGAGTTCCTGGGATTAGTGACTAACTCAAGGTCATGTGG
Source organism: Macaca thibetana thibetana (assembly GCF_024542745.1). Lineage (NCBI taxonomy): Eukaryota > Metazoa > Chordata > Mammalia > Primates > Cercopithecidae > Macaca > Macaca thibetana. The sequence continues at coordinate 38,567,704 of NC_065598.1, forward strand.
TTAATTAATAACAGCGCTGGTATTCAAACCCTATCTCTGGATTCCTTATCTAGTGTTTTCTCTGCTACACTTTGGAGTTATAAAGACTACTAACAGAAATCCAATTCTTAATAAGGCTGGGGACCGGAGGTAGGTGTAAAATAACATTTTGCAAAGAAGGAAAACGTAACTTATGCTATGTTACTCACACATTCAATTACTTATTTAGTCCTGAAAAGTTTAAAGGAGAAACATATAGTACTGAAGAGTCTCTGCTTTGTAAACTGAACTAGACTTTGTGATATCTGTATTGCAAGGTTCTGCAACAGTGCCACTCTATGCTGGTCCTCATACCTTATGCCCAAGGGCTATGCAGGTACTGGTGATGATGGAGCTCCACTGAGCTTTGATATGATGAAGTAGAAATGCTATGTCATTGGCCTTGCAAAGTGAGGAGTGTGTTATGATCAGCTGAGGTGAGTATTAACATCTTATAAATGATGTTCTTCTTATCACAGCAAGGTTGCTTGAGCCGCAGGGTGTTATGGACTTTAGTGTTATAGTTACTTCAATTATCTGTGGGAAGGAGAACTTCAGTAGGGGAGAGGGATCAGGATCCTACCACTGTTGGCCATCATTTTGTAGCAGAAACCACCATTTGCCTCAGAAGCTTAGGTTCTGTAGTTAAATGGTTTTCACTTCTTTCTTTATGGGGAATTATCTCTCAGGGGTTCTATTTCCCTCCATGAAATCTTGCTTCTACCAGAGACCTTGTAGATTAATAGCACATGTATTTATGTGTCTGAACTTCAATATTATTTTTTTTAGCCAGGAAACTTCTTAGCTCCTATTAAAACAGTGAAAGCAAATATGTATATATGGTGGTGGGGAGTGGGGATGTCACTTGACTGCACTCACCATTAGCATTCAAGTCCCATCTTTGTATCCTCTAATAGAGTTTGTCACACTGCTAAATGTAAAGCCTTAAGAAGACCCTTGGCAAAGAGCCCCAAAAAGAGAAAGACATTGGAAGTAAGATAGAATTGCCAAACTAGTTCGCTGCATGCACTTAAGTCCACCAAAAATACTGAACAAAAAATGTGGATCTACCATTCCACCCAGCAATCCCATTACTAGACATATACCTAGAAGAATATAAATTATTCTACCATAAAGACACATGCACACGAATATTCATTGTAGCAGTATTCACAATAGCAAAGACATCGAATCAACCTAAATGCCCATCAATGACAGATTGGATACAGAAAATGTGGTACATATATACCATGGAATACTATGCAGCTATGAAAAATAATGAGATCATGTCCTTTCCTGCAATGTGGGTGAGGCTGGAAGCCATTATGGTAAGCAAATTAATGCAGTAACAGAAAACCAAATACTACATGTTCCCACTTACAATTGGGAGCTAAACATTGAGTATACATGGACACAAAGAAGGGAATAATAGATGCCAGGGCCTATAAGAGGGTGGGTAGTGTGGGGGAGGGCAAAGATCATAAAACCAACTGGGTACTATGCTTATTACCTGGGTGGTGAAATAATCTTTATACCTGACCCCTGCAATACACAATTTGCCCATGTAACAAACCTGCACAAGTACCCCAGAACCTAAAATAAAAGAAAGAATAAAAAACGTGGAACACATACCACCTGGGTGTTATTGTTGTTGCTGTTGTTTTTTGCTTGCTTCTTAAAAATCATCTTTCTTTTATAAGGCTTGAGATGTTAGAAAAACCCTGGAGTCCCCTGGCCTGGGATTTAAATGCTCATTTTTCTTAACTGACCTTGCAAATCCCTCTCCTTCCTGAGCCTTAGCCCCTCATGCTTCCTGGAGGGTTAGACTAGATGATATCTCAGAGACTTTCCAGCACTGTTGTGCTACAGTTCCATGAACTTGTGCGAACTTGTGAATTCTACAAAGTGATGGTAGTTGTGAGAATTCAGCACAATTTCCTATAAGTTTCCTATAAGCTTCATAAGAATATTTAGCAGACTGGCTAATTGACTCATGTGGATAGCGCACTGGGCTCTGTGACTTTAATGGGGGCCTGTGTAGAATCCTGGAACTTGAACCTGTTGGATGCATGCCCCTTTATAAGGGTTAACAAATAAAACCAGAAAGGAATAGCTGGATATCTGCTACATTCAAAAAATCCAAACAAAGAGAATGCATGCAGGCTACCTATAGTAAGAAGGTAAGAGCTTATATTCCAGAAACAAAAGTCCCTGAAAGCAAGCATGAATAAAGCACACACACCTGTATTGAATCCTTTGCAGAGTTTTGAACTCTCTATTTTAAACCCTCTGTTGTTTTGGACCTTCTGCAGAGTCAATAGGCTGAGTCAAATGTCTTCTTGGCATAGATTTTATTGCAACTGTCAACAGGGCAAGAGAATAATGCAGTGAGTTGTTAATAAGAAGACCTGCTCATCTTGCTTCTGGATTCCAAGTCCCCAGAGGACCCTGGCTCAACTCCAGCTTAGTGCTGGAACTCTAGCAGATAAGGATAAGCAGGTAGAAAGGAAGGGGAAAAAGGCTCACTCTGGTCTTGAGTGATCCAGCTCTGGGTTAACAGAGCTTCAGGAGCACTCAATGGTGACAATTCGGGACCAGCTCTCTCTTCAGAAAGCCTGGGCTTTTACATCAGTAAAGGGCTTTCCAATCTCACTCAAGAAAAGATCTCAATCCCCTAACTAGCACCAAAACTATCTAAGTCTTCCAGGTCCAACATAAGAAAGATTATTATATTCAAGAACCCTTTCCTCATTCTTCTGCTTGATCACATCTAATTTATTCATCAGTACTGAGCTCAATGTCACATTCTCCTGGAATTCCCCAGATAGAAAGAGGAATTCTCTTCTATTCTCTTTTCCCAGAGCACCAAAATCTTATCACAAGCCACCCTCCTGTTAGGACAGATCATGTTATATTGTAATTATTTCCTTTTAGTTTTGTGTGTTAAGATTTTTATTTCATTTCAAGAGTCCAAAAGCAAAACAAAGCTACTGGCTTAAACCTAGATGAGAATTTATGGGTTTGTGTCACTGAAAATTCCACCTTCAGTTGCAGCTTGATTCAGCTGCCCAACAGCATCTCCAAGATCTACCTGGGTGAGCTCCAGTCTCAGGTTTCCTGTGTTCTCTGGCTTTGTATGTTGTTCTTCAGGAGCTTCAAGTTTAAATAATCTCAGAACTCTTGCCAAGAAGAGAAAGAACCTCCTTTTCCCTGAAGGTAGACACAAATCTTCTTGATCCTGATTGGCCTGGCTTGCATCGTGAACCCATCTCTAACCAATCGCTGTGATCTGGAGGATGAACTTTTCTAATTGGCTTCAAAGAGGTCACATGCCCCACTCATAGAGTCCAGAAATGGAGCTGAATTGCCTAAGCCTTGTGGCCTGAGGGCAACAGTGCAGTGGTTCTTACTACAAATAAAGAAAGTGGATGTTGGATTGCAAAAAAATAAAACAGTTCAAAAAGTCCCCTGTACTGTAAGCTCCCCTGCACATAGCACTGTGTCTGACACAGAGAAGGCATGTAACAAATGACAACTGAGTTTGTGAATAAAGAAGAGAATGAATACAGCTTGGCCCCACCACCTTCTCTCCTCCCTGCTCTCATCGATTACCCACTCATGACCACTGGACACCATAGCCTTCTGGGGATTGGGGCCTAAACAGCTGACATTGTTTTATGCTTTTCTCTCTCCTACACTTCTAGCCAATAACTTTGATAGGTCATGATTAAATTGCTTTTGTTTAGAAGCCACATAAAGAAATAATTTCTTGCTAATATTCCTGAAGGATTTTGCACAAAGTGATTAGATTATTGCTAATCTAGTGACACCATATAAATAGTGTTATTAATAATGTTATGTGATTTTTTCCAGCAATCATATTGCTCACTCAATGAAAATTTTTGAAAATTTTCTTTCTGAAAAGCTTTGGATGACTAAGCTATAGATATAGTTAGTTGCATTATTCTGTAGTCATCTTATAGCATATTAATAAAAACAAACAAATAAAAACAATATTCATATCAGGGTAATGGAATTATGTGTTTTTTTCCTTTTTATGCTCATCTGTATTTTCACTCTCTCTACAGTGAGCATTCATCAATTTAGACTTTAGAAACTCTTTTTTTTTTTTTTTTTTTTGGAGAGTGGAGCTTTGTAGGAAATTCTATTCTCATCTACTTAATTATCACCTTGGGGCAGACTCCCTCCAGATTGAGATGGATTGGATTCAGGGGCTCTTTGGTGAGTCCCAGGAGTACATGCCACTAACATTTGCAAAACTAGAGTGCAAGTGTAAGTGGAAACCTGCATATCTTATATCTAGCTATTTATGATGTATAATTAAGTTAATAAATTAAGTAAAATATCTCCATCCACCTACCTTGACAATATACCTTCAAAATGATCTGGATGTTCAGCTTTGATTTTAGAATCCTTGGACTCCTCAAAGGTGGATTCCTTGGACTCTACAGTGGGTTTCTTCCTGGTGGCATCAGAGGGTGGGCCCCCGGCCCTTGGCCTATTCTCCTTCTCTTCCCATTCCTGGCTCCAGCTCCCATTGCAAGAGGCTTCACATGTATGCATGAGAACACTTGAGCCTCCTTGTCCAAGATCCATTGCCCTACTTTGGAAACAGCCATTCCTTAACCACCTCTTAGGGATAGGGGTGCACCTCAGCTATGTGATCCATCCTCAGAAGGACCTGGGGAAGAGGCCTGCATAGGCCCTAGGTATATTCCCTTGCCACTATGAATTCCTCACCTGATAAAGATGAGTGTAGCCAGAGGAAGGCCAGAGAGGGATCCTCTAAAGCATAGGGCCCAGGGCAAGAGTATTTTGTGTTTGAGACCAGGAGAGGAAGTGCTCATGACTGAGCGTGCTGGGTCACACCTAAGATGGAGTGGCCTCTATCATTATGACTACAGTTCTAGGGACACTCCCCTCCACCACACACACACATAAAAGCGTGCCGTGGTCTGGGTCTTAGAAATGATCAATATAGTGAAAGATAGTGTGTTCTCAGATGGGGCCATAGTTGAATGTGGATGCTGCTTTCAGGAAGTCACATGGACATGTGTACTCTCTGGTCCTGGGGTCCTGGGTCCTTAAGGGCCCTGTTAAGGGGCCAGCTTACGGTGACCAAGACAAGTATTAATGGAGCCTTCAAAGCTGTTGTAACAGATGTTGTTGCTACCCTGCCCATATTCCCTCAACACTCATCATTGCAGTCTCTGCCAGCGATGTCATTTTATGAGCACACCAAACTCTCCACCTGAAAGATTCTCTTTGCTAGAGCATGTGTGAGCTAGAACTACTGTCAAGGGGCTGATGACTTCTGGAGCAGCACTCAGCCAATAATGGGTGGAGCTGACGGGTGAATACTCCAGCTCCCTCATTCCTCAGATAGGATCATTCTGAGGCATAAGTTTTAGCCTCTCTCCCAGAGGTGTGCAGTGGGATTGGGTCTTCGTCGTTCATGATGGTAGCCTGATCATTAATGGATCTTTTATCGGTTTCTTTTTATTTCCTGTCACACTGCTTCATCCCTCTACCCAGACTTCATGGGATATTTTCCTTGGATGCTTCCCTAATGAACTCCATGCACCCAAATGTCTCTCACCATTTGCTCCTGGGTTACATAACCTAAGACAGTATTCTATTTCTAGTTTCACTGATTTTGATTGCTTATGGCATGCCAGGCACTGTTCTCTGTATTTTACTACTATAATCTCAATTTTACAGATGAGGAAACCAATGCTCAGTGAAATTAAATAACTTCCCTGAGTTTTCACAACTAGGAAGCAGCAAAAACAGGATTTGAATCAAGTGGTCAGACTTCTCAAACCAAACTATTGATGATTGAGCTCTAACTGCATACATATGTCACCATAATGCCCATACTTATTTTAGGCTTAGAGTCAAATAGAAGAGGAGCAAAGAGTGTTTGGAATCAGGTTCAAGTCCCCAATCTATCATTTTCTAGATATCTGACCCTCCATGCTCTTCCTTATACATTAGTGTTAATAAGAATAGCTACTTTCCAGGGTTACAGGGGAAGTTAAATAACATGATGCATTCGCAGTGCTTCACACCTTGCCAGGCATGTGGGACATTCCTTGTACATGCTAGTTGGCTTCCTGCCTCCCCGCCTCCTCCTCAACAGGTCCCTTCCCTGGTTTAACAGGAGGACAGGTAATGGCAGAAGAGAATGCAGCCTCAATAGCCTGTTGTTTCCAGAAAGTATCTGGCTAATTTATTTCAAAAGGTTTTGCTTCTATGAAGTTTAATAGAGTTGATGAGTATTAAAGGAATCATTTAATCTTCATTTGAATGTGAGCAGTAAATGTGTTTTGGAGATTATATTCATTCCCCAGTGACTCCAAGTACTTTCCTATTCCAAAGCTGATTTTCATACATCAGAGCAAAGGGTTTTCAGCTCTGTGTAGCTGGCTGAATGAAATGCAGTTCTCAAGCAAGGTGGCAGAGTCTCCTTCCGGCCACACCCATTGAGGGCCACAGTGCAGACGTTTGGCTCCTTCCTGACCCATATGTTCCTGTCTCAACCTGTTCCCGAACATGTGCAAGGCTTCCTGTCTCTGTAAAACAGGCTTCACAAACACAGGACTTAGCCACAGGGTCTGCCTCCTTCTTGCAACCCACTGGTTCTTCCACTGTGCTGCACCTAATGGAAGGTCTGCCCGTCCACCAGAGGTGAAGCTGCTAAGATCTGTCAGGGGAAGCATTTTACCAAATTAATTTTAGTAGCTTGGAATCAGGTTAAACTTGTGAAGAAGGAAAGAAAAGAAGGCTTACTTGGTATCCAATATATGATACTAAATTTTACATCCTGTAAGCACTTGGGATGTGAGTGTTGCTTTAAGGGTACGAAGAATTTTTGCTTCTCTGCTAGGAGCAATTCAGGGTTTTGATAAGTGCAGCATTATCTGAGGAAGGGCTTAGAGTTTAGGGTTTCTTTTCTGCATTAGTAAAACATTTCCAAACTAGGATAGAGCACTGATGGGCTAGTTATGTACGATAAGTGTGCATTGAGTCCAGTTGTGGAGTGTGAAGGGTAACAATCAAGGAGAAGGCAGCCAAGGGTTTCCCAGGGTGTTTAGTGGGCCCCATGCCTTCTCAGTTGGATCTCTCATTCTCTCAGGCATCTTCTGAAGTGTGCCCCTGGGTGCACACCTAGGCTTGTTTTGATAAATGGGAAGATAGAGTCAGAGAGATTTTAAAAACTGGCCCCCACTGGGATTGGAACTCAAATGTTTCTGTGACCAAAGCTTGTGTTCCTTTTTTTTTTTAGGCTCGGCTCCAGCACTCATGTGGACTTGAGCAAGTCACTTACTCTGTTGGACACACAGTGCCATCTGCAAAATGGAAATAATTCTGATTTTCATGCATTATAAGACTGTCATGAGGAGCAAATGAGATAATAAGTAAGTGTAAGTGCTTACTTATAATAAGAACATGTAAGTGCTTTAAAGGCAGTTAAGTGCTAGTCCAATATAATGCATTGTCATTTATTGATGATTGCCATGATGACAACAACGGTGGTAATCATTGTATCACCAGAGACATCCAGTAGAAGAACCTTTCAAGTAGGGACGCCCAGTAGCATGAGTCTCTTCGTGAAGAAAACCATGGGATTTAGTATTTGTGAGGCTTCCCTTGACAAACAGAAAGATGAAGCCAGATACTAGGGAATCAGAGGCAGTGTAGGTTGGGAGGAAATGCAGGCATGTTCAAGTACTCCGGTGGTGAACTCAGACGAAGGAGCAATAAATAGGGCAGTAGCTGAGGGGTCAGCAGGGTCAAAGGCCAGCAAGGCAGCAAAGGAGGGAGCAGGAGAGAAGCCGGATGAGACAGTCCTGAGCAGCAGTGAGATCTGAATGCCTTTGTTAGCTGTCAGTTTTAGGTCATATTTTTGAACAGTGAGCAAGCAGCCTTATGCCAAAACCATCTGGGCCAGCTCTGGGACAAGCCTCCAGCTACAAGAGTACATGGAGGTGGAATCTTACAATATTTATGGACTTCAGATGCATGGCCTCTGGAGCTCCAGGAGGCGAAAGCACATTCCACATGCATATAGGCTGAGTTTCAGTGTGGGAGACACCACAGGAGTCTCTGGTTATGAAGGTCTCACCTGAGGCTGGGTTGCTGCAGATAGAGGCGAGGAGTCCGGGAGCCTCAGGGCAAGCAGGTTTCAGGGTGAGCAGACTCTGAACTCTTCATGTTGCTTTTTGGAGAAATATCACAGAGAGACCCTTACCCACGGGATTTCTTTAAGGCAACCATGTTAGTGTTCTCTTGTGGGAGTGAGTGTAGTGAGCGTAGCTAGCAGTTCTTCCTCCCCCATTAAAAGTTGCACTCCTCTGAGTAAGAAAAAATAGGTCACCCTTGTTTCCGATGGAGCTAGAACTAATTCCAGCACTTCATGGGTGTTTATACAAGAGGTGGCTTGTTCCCAGTGGCTGGGGTGACTCCAGTGCCTTTGGCCCTAGAGCTTGGTCTCAAGCCTTTGGTCAGAGAAAGTTCACAAAGAAGTGACTGTAAGAAAGTATAAAAGGCCACAGTCTGCTGAAGGTCAAGGGGTAAAGAAGGGGAACATTTGTCTTGTCTGAACCACCTGAGGCTTCTCAGGTGTGACTTTGATCTGTCCATGACTCTGATAAGGTGTCCCTTCTCCAGACACATTATCTGTATCACCTTTCCTCACCAACCCTTCAGCAGCTGGAAGATGGCAGGGGCCCTGTGGAGGCTGTGAGGGAGGGAAATGCCAGGGGAAGAGAAATTGGGCATTTTATGATTTAAGCCAACCTCAGTTTCCGGTGGGTAAAATGGAGATGAAAGTAAGACATTTGGGTGGCTAGTTCACCACAACTGAGGTTCCTCCTCACCTCAGAAGAAAAGAAACATCCCAGGCAGCCCTTCCCAGTGAGAAGGGAGGATGGGATGGATCTCTGGAAATGTGAGGACAGACTTTGCCAATAAACTCATGATATTTGGAGCTCTCCATGGAAGGCCTCTTATGCCAGGAAGAGAGGAGGCCCCAAAGAAACAAATGATACTATGAAACCTCAACACTAAAAATATTTTCCTGCAACCACAGGAGAAGGTCTCACCAATGGTGATCTCATGGGCTCCTGAGAGTCACTGAGCTCAACATTTGTGTTTGACCAACTTTGAGAATGGGGAGCAGAGACCCCATTCCAGCTTCTGGAACCCCAGCCATCTTTCCATTGCTCCCATGCATGCGCTCTACTTTTCAGGGTGTTTTTGAGGGAAACTATACAGCAGCCATAACTCCAATGTGTAACAACCCTTTTAGTTGAATTCATCCAATAGCAGTGACTTTGTCACTCTTCCTCAGCAGAACCCTTGACGATGTTCTGCTGGTTAAGTCCAGTCCGTGCATATTTCTCCCTCTCAGGGTCTGTTGCTCAGCTCCTATAGTGTGCAATATGGAGCATCCTTCTAGTAAATTGCTCTTCATGCCAGAGTTGAGTTTTGGTGCTTCTAATTGAAGAACTCTAACTGATATTCCTATTCATGTTGCATTCATTCATTAAATCATCATTTATTCAGTACCACCATCTGCCAGGCACAGGTATCATTACGGAAAAAGCATAGCCCTTGCCTTCAAGGGCCTCAGAGTCTAATGGGGAAAAGATACAAGTATGAAGGGCCACAATAGAGTTATTAGGTAGGTGCCAGAGAAGCAGAGGAGGTGCAAGCAGCTTAGACTCGGTGGAGTCAGGGAAGGCTTCCAGAGGAGAGGATGCTTAAGTTTTGATGAATGGGTAGAGGTGGTCCAAACAGAGGAAGGAGGAAAGATGCATTCTCTTTAGGCAGAAAACCATTGTGTGAAGGTTTGAAGATATGCAGAAGCTGGATAAATCTGAGGCACTGCTAACAGATTAGCTGGGATATAGGGCAGGCATGAAAATGAAGCAGAAGGGGCAGTTTAAAGAGGTTGGCAGGAAGGTGCCAGACCAAGATATATACTAATGATGAGCCAAGGAGGCTAAACATTCTCCCAGAGGAGTCACTGAAAAGTTTTAAACAGGGAATGCTTTGGTCATGCTTATGTCTTAGAAAAGTCATTGTATCCCCAACTACAGAGTGATTTGGGAGAACCCTTGGTCAAGGAAGGGAGACCAGTCATCCAGAGGGCAAGGATGGGGGGGGGATGAACCAAGTTACTTTGACACAGGAATCAGAATGCCAAGGTTAAGATCAAGGAGAGGGGCATTTAGAAGGTAGACTAGAATATACCCATCTAGACAGGAGATGAGAACAAAGAAAAAGCCAGAAGCTGAAGTCACACTGTGGTCTTTACTCCCACCTCCTACATCTAATTAGATCATGTCATTTTTCTGGTTAAAATATTTCTGGTTTCCCTTTGCTTTCAGGGAAAAGTTCAAACTCACAGGATAATCAAACAAAGCTTTTTCTAATGTGGTCCTTGATGATGTTTGTTTTGGCAGGAACAGGAGCAAAGTCTGTTTGCTTGTTTTCCCATATTTCAGTATGAAAAATTTCAAAGCTTAAGAAAAATTGGAAAATAGCACAATGAATAACTGTATGCTTTACCTAGATGCACCAATTGTTACTATTTTGGTGCGTCTGCTTTATTTCTCTCTTTCCCTCAATTTCTCCCTCTCTTTCTGTCTTTTCCAATGTGTGCACATTCACACACATTTATATTTTTTAACCGGGCCATTTTGGACCATTTGTAAGTTGCAGACATCATGACACCTCAATCTCTAGATACATCAGTGTGTATCTCCTAAGAGCAAGAACATTGTCCTGGAAAACACCAATATCCAAGACATTAAGCGTTGATTCAGTAATATCATTGAATATACAGTCCACACATAAATTTCCCAGCTGTCCTCAAATATATGCTTAATGGCTTTTTTAAAAGTCTAAAATCCAAGGATCATGAATTGCATGACTCTGTTCTGTCTTTAGCATGCCCTATCTTTCATTTGAGGCCCTTTCCTGTCCTACTGAAATGTCACCCTATTCTGGGGCATACAGTGATGTCTCGTTATGCTGTTTTGATTTGCAAAAGTCCCCTCTCACTTTCTCTCTTTCATGACGTGATCTTTCCTAAGAGTCCAGGCCAGTTGCCTTGTAGCATGAACCACAATCTGAGTATGGTGGATTGTTTCCTCACGGTTAGATTCAGGTTTCACATTTTGGGTGATAATTCTGCATAAGTGACGTTATATCTGCCCTGTTGTGTCACATCAAGAGACACATAATAGCCGTTTATCGCATTATTAATGATGCCAGGTTTGATCTCTCCACAACAAAGGCACCTTTCCCCTCATTGTGATTAATCAGTAATTTGGGAGGTAATACTACGTGACTGTGTAAATATCTTGTTCTAAATGATGTTTCACCCATTATTATCCATTAATGATTTTGCCCAAATGAATTATCCTATAGTTGGTTGTAAAATATTGATTTCCTAAAACCCGTCATTTCTTATACATTTATTAGCTAGCATTCATTTGGAAAGAAGAGCTTTCCCTCCCTACTTCCACACTTTCTTCACACTTTTTTCAAAAGTGTTACTGTGGACTCCTGGATTCTGTTTTTTTATATACACAATGTTATAATTTATTACTGCCATCATTCTTTTCGATGTTGTGATTGTCCCAAATTTGGCCAGTAAGATTCCCTTTGAGCAAAATTTTGTCCTTCCAGCATATCCACAGTTGCCTTTAAGCACTTCCTTGCTTTTGGACATAATATTATTTTCCAGCATCATCTGTTACTTTCCTGAAAGGCAGAGTTTTGGGGGAGAAATGGTGTTTAGCTTTGAATGTTTAGCTTTGAATGGTGCTGCATTTGAATTTGGTATACCTTTTTGATATCTCGTGTCTAGCAAACAGTTGCACATTCACACGCGCGCGCACACACACACACACACACACTTATATACATCTCCAGCTTTGTTTACAATGTATTTGAATGGTGGTCTTTCGTCTTGACAAGGTAGGCAGCTCCCTTCCAGCTATGCTGCAACTGTGGAAGGGGAAACATGAACTGCTGGCTGTGTCTGCCATAGGGAGTCATCAGTTTGTCAATCAGTAGTCTCCAAGAAGGATGTGAGCAAGATGATCCATTAAGAGGGAAAAGAAAGGACTGGAACTTCTATCTAGATTTATTTTTACCTAATTGTTCACATTTCTATAATATACAGGTTTTATAATATAATGAGTAAATAAGTACAGTAACAAATGTATGTCACCTTGTAAATAAACAACCATACACACAGAGGGGACTATGCTCAATTTAAAAAATGAAAACATGAACAAAAATATTTGGGGAACCCTAGCATAATTGCAGTGGAAGCCATGGGTTGAAAGGAGTCATCTGGGAGGTGTTCATAGAAAGAGAAGAGTAGAGGGTATAGAATGGAAGCACAGGGAAACCCCAACCCTTTGGAAATGAGAAAAAGACTAGAGTAGACACCAAGAAAGGAGAGGAAGAGAAAGCTAGGCAAGAAGCAACAGAAAGATCTGGAAGAGTGCTGTCACAGACACACAGAGAATGATGGAAGTGTTTCATATGACCAAAAATGGTTGAGGAAGAGAGGCCAGAAATGTGCCCACTGGATATGGCAATATGGTGGCCATCATATTGCTGACTGATCACAGTGGCCTAAGGAAGGAATGCCAGGAGGTATGGAGAAAGTGAGGATGAGTCAACAACTGTGGCTATAAAGGGGAAAGAGATCAGACAGACCCTGGAAGCGTGTGTGGGACCAGCTAGAACAATAGTCATTTTAGCTGCTGTAACAAATTCAACACAGCTGGGAAGTGAGAATCATAATAGAATATGATGTGGAGTTTTGAGAGACCTGTGAAATACTCTGAGGCTCCGAGAGGAAGGGGCTGCAGAAGTCTGCCTTGATGTGATTGAAAGCAGACAGTAGCACAAGGCACTTTGGGGCATGTGTTTTAACAGCACGATGTCAAGCACAATCCATATTTGCCGAATAACAATGACCTTCAACTCTCCTCCACCAAGGCGGGGCCCAGTCTGAGGTGGCCCAGTGTTACCCCTTACATAGCCTGAATTTTTCTGGCTGAAACCTGTGACAGACTCTGTTCTGTCTTTAGCACTGCCTGTCTTCCATTTGGAGTCCTTCCCTGTCCTATTGAAGCATCACGCCATTCCAAGGCACATAGTCATGTTCTGTGCCCCACCTGGCCCTTTCTGTGACTCTTCACGGGAGCAGAGCTTTTACTTTGGACCTCTTCCCTACGCTTGTACTCTAGAAGCATTGGCTGCTCTCAGGAGCCTTATTCACTGCTGGATGATACATAGAAAATAACCTGTGCTAAAAGATGAGCTTGCTAATGTGCTTGCAGAGAAAGAACTTGGCCCTGCTTTGGGTGAGAAGTCATGGAAAGGGCCCAGGTGTGCAGGTCAAAGAGGCTTTCAGTTCTCTGGGCTCTTCTACTTTCCACATTTAAGGCCTGGGGCAAGGGCTTAAGCCTGCCAGGCCCAGTTTCCTCACCCTGAAAATGGGGACAATGATGATAATAATATCTAACTCGCAGGTCATCATGAGAATGAAATTAAGTCATCTTCAGAAAGTCCTCAATATATAACAGTAAGTATGTTAACAAATTCATTCATTCACTAAAGATGTACTGTGCATGTATTTTAGACCAGACACTGTCCAGGCACTGGGGATGTGAGAGTGCAAAGAATTAAAAAGAAAAGAACAAATGCTTGCCCTCCTGGAGCTTGAATTCCACTGAGGGAGGGGAAAAGTAAGCAAATAAATGCATAATACATTATCAGACAATAATAAGTTCCTTGAAGAAAAATAAAGGAGGATAGGGCCTAAGGAATGAATGGGAGGTAAGCTGAGAAACGTGCCATGAAGACCTCCCTGAGAAGGTGACTATGAGTAGAAATCTAAGTGAAGTGAGGCTGTGAGCCGCCTAATGATGGGAGCAAGAGCATTTCAGGCAGATGGAACCGCACATTCAAGGGGGACAGTAGGGAAGCACCGTGAGTGTATGTGGGGCTGGTGTGGGGAGAGCAAAAGGAGATGAGGTCAGAGAGGTCGGCAGATGTCAGATCATTTGAGTCTTGTAGGCCACTGGAATCTTTTGGGTTAGATTTTATTCTAAACATGTTAGGTAACATTGGAATGTGAGGGCAGAGAAAGATGATATGATTTATTTATTTTTTCATTATTCTTCTGGCTGCTGTGCGAGAGACAGATTGTAGGTAGGGGCAGGAATGGAGTGATGAAACCAACTAGAAGGCTCTTCCAGGCATCCAGGCAGGAGATACTGGTGGCTTGAACCAGGACAGAAATAGTGGGCATGGTCAGAAGTGGTCATATTTGGGATATGTTTTAAAGTTAGAGGCCACAGCATTTGCTGATAAACTGAGAGTGGGACGGGAAAGAGCTGAATCAAGGATGATGTCAAGACTTTTGGCCTGAGTAACTAGGAAAATGGTAGGGTCTTTTAAAAAAATATTGGGTATATTAGAGATTATCAGCAGTAGCAGCATCTTGACATTCAACCCTATTTAATGACTATTTGGAACAGTATCGAGAAGATAAGAGTTCCAAGGTCATTACCAGGCTTAGTAGAAAAGTGGGAGTTGACTGGTTAGCTCTTTCTGCCATGAGCACAGGAGCAGAGTTTGGTGTTTTATGTCCAGAATAGTTATCAACCTGGGCCTATAGCAGTGTTTCTCAAAGCGTGGCCCAGCAGTGTCAGCATCACCTGGCAACTTGTCAGAAACGCACATTCTCAGGCCCCACCCCAGACCTGCCGAATCAGAAACTCTAGGAGGGAAGTGGGCCCAGAACTCTGTTTTAACAAGCCTTCCAGGTGATTCTGATGCATGCTCAAGTGTGAGAACCACTAGCCTAAGGTGTTTCTATGCTGATGGGCAACTGCAGAATGCTGCAGTGTTTCCCAGGGATGGGTCATCACAATGTGTGTTCTTGTGTCTGTGTGACAAGAGATCTCTGCTTGGGAAGGGAAGGGAAAGGAAAGAAAGTGGGGGAAAACCTAGGAATCTAGAAAATATATTGTTTAGGGCATTAGAGTCCTGAAAAATGGTCCCATGAGCCAAGTGAAGTATCAGCTAGAATAGAATCAGAATCCTTTACTTGATAAACATGACTTGCTTAATATTTGTGTGAGGGGTAGGGTGGGGGAGTGGGGGATTGTATTCATTTTCCTTTGTTTGTTCCTAGAATTTTAGAGAGATTTTATTTTGAAAATTCATAACTTTCACAGCAGCCTGCATGGTTAAAAGGAAAGGATCATTTATCTATGCTAGGGCCAGAGTTTTAAAGGCAGAAGCCCCCAAGACTAGCCACTAAGGTCATGAATGGCAGCTATGGGAGCCAAAGGACACTAAAGGAATGATGAAACTTAAGTTGGGGATTCCTCTCTGACCTGACAACCTATTCTAAAGACAGTCCTTTTGGAAGGTTATCTGCTCTCAAACCTAGGAAGTGTTGAGGCTTTGTTTTTATAATGGCCTCTTCTTAACCTCAATAACCTAAAAAAAAAAAAACTAACAAAAAAGTCACCCTCCTTAAAGATCAGACTTTTAAAATGGACCAGGTTGGGCTGGGTGCAGTGTCTCATGCCTATAATCTCACCACGTTGGGAGGCCGAGGTGGGAGGATTGCTTGAGGCCAGGAGTTTTGTGTCATGAACCTGTAGTCCCAGCTACTCGAGAGGCTGAGGCAGGAGGATCACTTGAGCTCAGGAGAGCAAGGCTGCAGGGAGCCATGATCATGCCACTGCATTTCAGCCTGGGTGACAGAGCAAGACCCTGTCTCAAAAAAATACAGTAAGATAAAAAATAAAATGGGCCAGGCCATCTTTCCAATGTGGCCTGCTTCTCTTCACTCTAACTGCCAGTTGCCAGGAGCAGCCTGCTCTGCCCGGGAGTGAGGCTGACCCTCTGATCCTTCTCTTTCCTCAGCGGCCAGCTGCAGGACTTCCAATTGGCTGACCCCATTAGTTCTAGTTTCTTTGAGTAAACAGAACACTTGCTCACATTGGCACAGGACTCTTTCGGTGCCGCTTCACCAGCCAGAAATCTCCATGGTTGGCAGCACCTCTGTCTGAACTTCACTTGGATCCACTGGACTCGATCTTCCCACTCTGCCCAGCAGATCATGCTACCAGCCTGGACCCCATGCCCAACATGGCTCTGCACTCAGCCTGTAGCTGGTCTAGGCATGCTATGACCGGTTTCCACCTTTGGTGCCATCTGGATGAGGGGGATGCGGTGGCATCCAAAAAAGCTGAAGATGCCAGCAACTACAGAGCCTCAAAGGGGTGTCACCTCCTCTGGGATGTCTTCCCTGATCTCCCCACTCCCAGCCCAAGACTGGAGTAGGTATCCTTGCTTTGGGATCTCACTGTACTGTTATTGCCTCCTTATTTGCCTGGATTCCACTCCAGCCATATCTGTGTGTTTGGTTCATCTTATTCACCATAATAGTTTACACTTATCAGAGAGTCTGGCACATAGGGACACAGAATGAAGAAGCCAGAGAACTTATTTTCCAGCACACCTTTAGACTAGGTGAGGGACTGGTCTGAGGCTTAGAGTAAGGTGGGTTCATAGGCAGATCCTCAGTGCAGGGCCAGCAGCAGTTCTTTCTCCCAATAGGCTTCCTCTTTGTGCCCTGTCTGGCATCAATATAGGGAGGGCAGAAGACCCAGCAAGAATTCCAGGCATACCTGCAAGCTCCTTTCATCTGGGTAGATGACCCTTGCAAGCTAGTGGACTATAAATCAGTGCCCATCACCTAGCACATTGTAAATGAACATACATTGATGAAAAATGTTCCTATTTGGCTCGGTCATCTTGGGTGAAGTACGAAAATGGCACCTGTTTCCAAATCTTTATCTAGGGAGACTAGAACCTCCTTGTATTCTCCCAGCCAGCAGGTTACACACTCCTATTATGGCATTTGTCACACTGGTTTATAATTATTTCTTTATGTTTCTGTCACTTTGGGAGCTCTTCGAAGGCAGGAACAGATTTTACTTATCTTTTGGGCCTCAGCTGGTGGCATGGAGCCTGGCAAAGACTAGGAGAACACAAGAGTTTGCTGAACAAATATCCCAGGTATATACTGTTTTGCTACTGGATATAAGCCAGGAGTGGTAGTGATGAATTACTGCCACAGCCCCTTTCTGATTCCAGGAGCCCTGGCCAGCATTATCTCAGTATTGTGTATAGGAAAGATGCTACAGGCTCCTTTGAAGTGATGCTGGTGCCACTACATATGTAATAACAGGTCATGAGGCAATATGATGAGGTCAAAGTGTGATGCAAGGGCCTCCTTGCAACACCCAGCAAGAAGGAAGTGACATGAGGGGAGAACAGGATTGACGCCTCTGGACCAGGTCCAGAGCTTTAAGAGCTTGTGCTTCAGGGAGTGTATCTGGGTGATGCTGCCTCTGTGAATTTCACAAACCTGTGTGTCCTGTCAGGAAGGGAACTGAAAGCCTGGGCCACCCACCCTTTCCACAGTATTGGGGCAGATGTAAAACGGGACCCAAAGAATTGTCTTTTTGCTCTGCTAGACGGTAACTGTATAAGCGATGTGAATTCAGGGAGGAAACTGCTCCAAAACATGCCCCCACCCACTGAGCCACATCCCTTTACCCAAGGATGCAGTCTTTCTTCCCTCTCTTTCACCCTGGAAGGAAATGAGGTGTCTTAGGTTGCGTTTCCTGGAAAACCCAATTTGAGTCAGTAATTGACGTGCAGGAAGTTTATTGGGAATGCCCTGGGGAGCAACACCTATTAGGGAGGGAGAGGGCAGGGGGGCAAGAGGGAGAAGTTGAACTGCAGTGCCAATGTGCTTGCCACAGAGGCCTCAGTTCATCCCTCAAGGGCCTCCAGAGCCGGGGTGGCCTTGCGGAATTGGCCCAAATTGAAGCAAAGGGGCTGGGCCTTTGTATTGCCCCCACCTCGGAAAGAGGGGGTGACCTTGGACAAAAAAAGCTCTTATCAGCTGAGAGCAGTTTCCAGAGGAGGACTTACCAGCCAACAGTCATGGTGGCTGAGGGAGGAAGTGCCTGGGAAAGAGCACCTGGACATCACAGCATCTGCCACAGGAGGCTGAAAATGCAAATATACCTGAGAAAAGCAACAGATGGTTTTCAATGGATACCAAGAAGTAAATGACTGATCCAGAGCCCTTTTGGATAAGAATCATGGAAGTGGATTTGAGATCGAAATGAACAAGACCAAGATCAGGGAAGAGAGGAAGAGGATGTGCAGAGTGTCAAGGAAGGAGAATCTGGGTTCAGACTGTGGAGACCTGCCCTGGGGCTTCCTGCTGTGGAATTCTGCTAGCAGCACAGGAGTCGAGTTGAGTTGTCCAGGACCTGGAACTGCGCCTTACCTCTGAGACACCTTGAGTGGAAGTTCTCTATTTCAGCTCTCCCACTTGGCAAATGAGGACTGGTGATGCCAACCTCATCTAGGGACTTCAGTCTTTAGGGGGAAAAGATATAACACACCACATCTATATTTGCAGCAAGGGACACACAGATAAAAACAAACTTTGTTAATATGAAATAAGATATAAATCGTTATCAGAATGACAGAAGCTGGGATGGGTAAGTTATCCACTCATTTTACCAATGAGGAAATAGATTCAGGGAGCAGAAGTGACTTGCCCAAGGTCTCCCAGCAGCTCCTTAGCCAAAAATAGGCCCAAAGTTCCTAACGCCTGGTTCAGGGCTCATTTATAACACCCAGCTTCTAGAAATCTTTATGGGGTTGCCTGTTTTTCTTTTCTTTTTTTCCTTTTCTCTCTTTTTTTTTTTTTTTGGAGACAAAGTCTCGCTCTGTCGCCCAGGCTGGAGTGCAATGGCGCTATCTTGGCTCACTGCAACCTCCACCTCCTGGGTTCAGGCAATTCTCATGCCTCAGCCTCCCAAGTAGCTAGGATTACAAGTGCCCACCACCATGCCTGGCTAATTTCTGTATTTTTAGTAGAGAAGAGGTTTCACCATGTTGGCCAGACTAGTCTTAAACTCCTGACCTCAGGTGATCCACCCGCCTCGGCCTCCCAAAGTGCTGGGATTACAGGTGTGAGCCACCACGCCCGGCTGCCTATCTTCTTAAAAGCAACTTCAAACTCAGGCAGACTCCAAATTTTCTAATGCAATTTTGTCTTAAGTACCCCTCTCTGTCGGAAGCTCCTGTCCTTAGCAGAATTCTGTCGCTGCCACTGCTCGCCAGTGCCAGTGAAAGACATGCCAGCCAGAGAGGCCTTGGAGACATTTGCATTTGGGTGAAAGGAGCTGATGGTCTTGGACTCACAGCTGAAGGTTTTCTGGGGTGGAAATTAAAGTGGCAGCAGGAAGCAGAATGCGACCTAATTAGCAGTTTGGTCTCTGAGGCTGACCTCCTTTCGGGAAAGCTGGCACTCATAGGAGCATAAAGCAGCTGTCGCCTCTTCCCTGCCTGGCCAGGTGGGCTCAGAGCAGTGCCAGCCCAGCCGTCACCCCATGGCAGATGCCCTCCTGGAAAGAAGTCTTGCCTCACCCCTCAGCTCTCCATCTATGGCTCCAAACGAGGAGTACTCCCAGCATGAAACTCCTTAAAAATGAGGGAAGGAAGAGAGAAGACAAAAGCCTTTCATATCTCTGGCGGGGAGGGGGAGGCTTAATGACTTGAATGGGGCTCAGGAGGTGGAGGGACGGGTAGCAGAGGGCTGCGCTGTGGGCAGTTGATGTGTTCACCAGCGTCTCGCACCTGTTGTCTTCTGCGACCACACGTGCAGGCAACCCTGGGAGCTCCAGCTAAACAGGCGAGGAGTGTAATTAATCCATTGTTTAGCATTATTGGAGCTCACTGCTGTGCGGATTCTTCCTGGCAGTTCTCCCAGCCTGATGGTGGCGGTGGAGACAGCAGCTCAGCGAGCAAGGAGGGGGTTTGGACGGATTGAGATGTCAGGTCTGGGGAAGGGTAACTACTTATTAAAGAAGGTTCATGCCTGAGGGTGAGGGTAGGACAATGCCCAGCTCTCTTCCCTGGTGGTTCACTTCCCACTGCTAGGAAATAGTGTCTATCTGTTTGACTCCCGCTGAGAAAGCCCATTTTCCTCCTTGTTCCTGGGAGGCTGGCTGAGCTGTGAGCATAGTGTGGAGGATGTTTGCCTAGAGGCCTGGGCCCGGTCTCTGTCTCAAACTGGGCTGCTTCCTACTACCTGGCCTCTTGTCTGGTGTGGTTGATGGCTTTCACCTGCCGTAATGATCCAGCATCAGCCTACATAGGGGTCTTAGTAGCCTCCCAAGGGTAAGAGCCAACACTTTAACAGCTTTTACTAAGTGCCAGACATCGTTCTAAACACTGGGCATGTATTACTGCATTGAATTTTCACAACAACACTATGAGATAGGTGCTATTCTTATCCCTACTTTACAGATTAGGTGAAGGAGGCACAGAGAGGCTAAGTAACTTACCCAAAGTAGCACAGCTAATAGGAGGTAGAGATGTGATCCAAACAGAGTCTGATTCCAGACCTTGTGTGCTCAGCTGTTGCACTGTACAACCTCTTCAGCTCACACTCCTAGCACCAGTGGGACATAAAGAACATTTTTCTGGTATTTCAATCACCATATCTACCTGCCAGGGGACATTTCTATTTCTGCCCCACCAGTCCAGATTATCCAGTGGAGGAGCTTTGCTGGCTCCTTTTTAATAAGCATTAGGCATATCTTTCATGATTTGGTCTATTTGAGAAATCCTGGAGATAGGGAGTTACCTCAGCTCATTGATTCTCAAACTTAGGTGTCAGGAACAAACACTCTGGAGGTTATTGACAATACCAGTTCCTAGACCCCTTGGACCGCACCCCCACCCCTAGATTTCTGGTTTTAGACCCACTGGTTGGGTTGCGTCACTCTTTGTCTGTAGCAGATATGATAGGACTATTCTTTATTCCTCTTCACTCTGTTCTCATACCTGCAGCCAGGAAGTCCAGGGTAGCCCTGAGCATCTTGATTGTGCAGCACTGGTCTGAGGCAGCCTTGTAGGGCTCTTGTTTTCAGAGGCATGGAGAGGAGAAAGGCAGGCTGAAAAACTGGCTGAGGGATCACGAAGCAACCTCAGTGATGCTGCTACTTAATTGGGTGGTTATTGGATTGCCAAGGCTGGGCCTTGTTGGCTCCTTACTTAAAAGCATGCAGAAGCCCGATCTGAGACAGCAAGAATGGCTTTTTGCTTCACTGGACTAATGTGGACAGTGGTTAGTGCTTTTCCTTTCTCTCCCATTTCCTGGGAACACATTCGTGGAACTTGGCATTATCAAAGAATAAAATAAGACCATCCAAGCTGATATATATATATATATATATATATATATATATATATATATATATATATATATATAAAGCCGAGTCTATTAGCTTTCTAGGCATGGGAGCATAGACCTGTGAGTGGTTCTCTGAGGGGACGGGTCAGGAGTTTTTATTTTTTCTAAATGGAAAAGCACTTGATGTTTATGCTAATTAAGAATAAAAAGCTAGCGTTGAGGATAGGACGAGAGAGTATAAAGCTTTACACACAGTTGGTTAAAAGCAAGTCCAGATTTAGCTTAGGAAAGTGTCTTCAGTTAGGCTGAGTGAGGACTGGCATCTTGGGTTCTTTGACCACACAGCATTCAGTTATGATACCTCCTAGGCAAGTGGTGCTGTGAATAAAAAATTATCCTTTTACAACTTGCCGGGGCTGTAGCTGTGAGCAGGTCCAGAAAGACCCAGGTTGGTTCCTTGAGGTCATTTTGAGCCCCTTCTGGGTGGAATTACAGCTGTTTCCAGTCTCCTACGGCCCAGGCTGGTGATCCTTCCCTTCAAGGGTAGAGCAAAGCAAGCAAGGTATCTGGGGACAGTATTTAAGGAGGTACATACTTTCATGTTTGTGCAAGTGCAGAGTTGACCCTTGAGAGTGAGCACCTCCTTAAATATTGAGTTAGTGTCAGCCTACTGCTGCTGTCTTCCAAGATGTAAGGGAAAATGCTTTTAGTGTTGGTCTTGCTATAAAACATTCTCTTTGGATGAACTATGATTGCCTTTGCTCCAGATACATAATATTTCCACTTGCTCTTGTTTCCCCGAGACTAGAAATGAATAGCGTGTGGACCAGGAAGGTAGAATGAGAAGGAATGAATCTGAGGATGCGTCAACTCTTGATCATGTTCTCTATAATTTCAAGGATTTTGCTCATATGACCAGATCACAGTGGCACAGACAGTCTGTCCCATTATAGAGCTGTGCTTAGTGTTCTCCCTCCATTGCCTCAGGCCAGAAACATTTTGTTTCAGGAGATATTTATTTGAAGTTTCAGGCCACACGGAAGTTACTCATATCAGATCTTATCCATGGAATTCTTTTTGCCTGGCTGTTATAAAACATCATCTGCAAAAAAGTTCAGAATGGCTCCCTGATTCTAGTTCCCTTAGTGTGGCTCCTCCTACAGTTTTCTAGAAAGGCATTGAATCCAATTCAAGGTATCCTGATTTGCAAATAAACAGGGCCTCTGGGAGCCTCCACATGCAGCTGAATTATCCATGCCCCTGACTCTGGGTTGAATTGGGCCTCAATAGTCCTGAGCAGATCAAACTCTGTTCTATTTTTTTTAAATTATTATAATTTAAGTTCTAGGGTACATGTGCACAACGTGCAGGTTTGTTACATAGGTATACATGTACTATGTTGGTTTGCTGCACCCATCAACTCGTCATTTACATTAGGTATTTCTCCTAATGCTATTCCTCCCCAGCCCCCTACCCCCAACAGGCCCCGGTGTGTGATGTTCCCCTCCCTGTGTCCATGTGTTATCATTGTTCATCTCCCACTTATGAGTGAGAACATGCAGCATTTGGTTTTCTGTCTTTGTGATATTTTGCTAAGAATAATGGTTTCCAGTTTCATCCATGTCCCTGCAAAGGACATATCCTTTTTGATGACTGCATAGTATTCCATGTTCTATTTTTAATGGCCTCTCATGAAGGCAAGCTGTGGTCTATGGCAGTCCTGATTTCAGGGGCTACCCCCTCTCTCAGCCTCAAGACTGTCTCATGATAGCATTGTTATGTTGATACAAATAGTCAAACTCTGTAAAATATTTGAAGAGGTTTATTCTGAGCCAAATATAAGTGACCAATGGCCAGTGACACAACTCTTAGGAGACCCTGAGAACTTGTGCCCAAGGTGATCAGGGTGCAGCTTGGTTTTTACATTTTAGGAAGACATGAGACATCAATAAATACATGTACTAGGCTGGTGCAAAAGTAATGGTGGTTTTCACCATTAAAAGTAACGGCAAATACTGCCATTAGTTTTGCACCAACCTTGTAAGATATACATTGGTTTGGTACAGAAGGGCAGGACAACTTGAAGCAGGGGGTGGAGGGGGCTTCCAGGTCTTAGGTAGATTCAAAAGTGTTCTGATTGGCTATTGTTTGAAAGAGTTATTATCAGTAGAAAGGAATGTCTGGGTTACTATAAAGGTGATATGATTTGTGTCCCATCCAAATCTCACATCAAATTGTAATCCCCAATATTAGAGGTGGGGCCTGGTAGGAGGCCCTTTGGTGCTGTTCTCATACTAGAGTTCTCACAAGATCTGGTCACTTAAAAGTGTGTAACATATCCCCCCAACCTTCTTTTCTTCCTGCTCCAGTCATGTTAAGACATGCCTGCTTCCACTTCGCCTTCTGCCATGATTGTAAGTGTCATGAGGCCTCCTCGGAAGCTGAGCAGACGCAGGTACCATGCTTCCTGCAGAGCCTACAGAACCCTAAGCCACCTGAACATTTTTCCTTTATAAATTACCCAATCTCACGTATTTCTTTATAGCAATGCAAGAACAAACTAATATAAAGAGGTTGTAGAGACCAAGGTTTTATCATGCAGATGAAGCCTCTAGGTAGCAGGTTTCAGAGAGAACAGATTGTAAATGTTTCTTATCAGACCTAAGGTCTGTGTTGATGTTAAATGCTGGTGGGATTTTCCTGAATTCCAAAAGGGAGGAGGGCATAATGAGGTAATGAGGCATGTCTGACCCCAATCCCCTTTTGCATCATGGCTTGAACTAGTCTTTGGGTTAACTCTGGAATACCCTTGGCTGAGAAGAGGGGTCTATTCAGATGGTTGGGGGGCCTTAAGATTTTATTTTTGGTTTCCAGTTGTCTCTGGAAGAATCTGTCTTTTCTGTGTGATTTAAATTGTTCCAGTTAGTTTACCTCCTCTTGCAGCTATTTCAGCTGTTTCTTCTTGTTCTGTCCTTCAAAGATATAGGGAGGAGCCAGCCACCAACTGCTCAGTAATAATCCTTCATGTGCAGCATGTAAGAGACACATAAGAAAATGCAGGGTTAATTCGAGAGCCACATTGCAATTCATTCATGCAGGGACCTCAGGAAGTTTTCTTGTTGCATCCCCCTCCCTCCCAGTCCCAACATCAAGTAAGCATAATGAAGTCAGTTCGGGATGGGCTTTAAGCCAAAATTCACTTGCTTTGGGATTTGTCACTCAGGCTCCTATATTAAATTCACCTTGGGGTCTATGGTAAATTTTATGAAATGTTACTTTCCTCTTTATGACTAGTATAAACATTTATTATACATCCTGTGATATATGTTTCCAGGAAGTAAGGAAATGCTGTTGTGGAAAGATATGATTCCCAACTGATTTGAAATATAGACAAATAGCATGTTTTAGAAAGGGGCCAGGACTTTAATGGAAAAAAAAAAAGTAGTTATCAGATTTTTTTTTCTTGTCTTGCTCTGCCTTCTCTTCTGGCACCAGTTAAAGGAACGTTTCTCATGCTTTCTCCCCTTGCACACAAAAGATAATACCTGATATGAAATGCTGTCAAATCCTGCTTCATTAAAGCCCACAAAAGCTAATGCACAGCTCTCCTTGCACTGCCCTAAAATGGGAACAAAGAAGCAGAATAATGTCAAAATAGAACACAAAGGAAAAGAGTTTGTCCTCTGGGCCCGAGAGATGAAAGATATCAGGAGTCATCTGTGAATGCTGGGCTGGGCCAATGTTTCTAGGGCTTGTTTCATAGATGATGGGGGATTGCCAGATAGGGCAACTCATGCAAACACAGCCAGAGTACAGTGAGGATCCTCCAACGAGGACCCAGCCAATGCTTCTGTCATTGACTCAGTCACAGGAAACAAGGAAGATTGTTTGCCTCAGCACAGGGACAGCTAAATAGTCATGGAATATGGCTTTCTCATTCACTTCCTGTGCAGAAGAATACACCTTGAAGAGGAAAGAGGTCTGGGGACATGAGTTTCGTTGGAGGACCCTGGTTGGGGAACCCAGGAAACAGGCAGTTGTAAAAGATGTGCTGGATTCTTAATAGGAGGTAGCTGTAAGAAAACTCAAGTCATATAACAAGCTTTATCACTCCTGGTAACATGAACCACCATGAGGACCAAGCCCCTTGGCTTTGTGGTTTAACAGAGTTTATTAATAAATCACAGATTGGGGGCAAATCTATTCTGCCAAATCAGAGTATGACCCCTGGAAATGTGAGACGGCAAATTCAGAGCAACCTAGGTGGCATCACTGGGAATGGCAGACTCACGTTAAAATTAGGGCTGAAGTCAAAATCTAGCACTATGGGATTCAATGATGTGATTCAGTCAGTCAAAGCAGGGATAGAACATAGTCCAGTCCCTTCCCATCATCCCACACTACCTCCTCATTTAATCTCCTGGCCTCACCTTCATCTGCGTTCACTCTTCTGTCATCCACAGCTAAAGCCAGCTGCTGTCACTGGGCCGTGGGAAAAGAGAAACAGTGAGGGTTGGACAGCCACTAGGAGCACACAGTTTGGCAAGTGAGGTTATTTCTTACTTGAGTTATCCCAAAGCAGAGCCTGAAACAAGTATTCGAGAACAGGTAGTTTGTTTGGAAGGGCATTCCAAAGAGCAGGAGTGAGGGAGTGGGGCGTATGAGGTACGGATATAGAGAAAGTCAATACAAGCATGAATTGTTGGAGAACCGTTCTGCCAGAATTCCCTAGGAAGCATGCGGAAGACTTCCCAAAAATGTCCATCTTAAAGATGGGAGGCAGGAGCTGGCTCCCATCCTTCATTGGCTGAGGGCTGCCCCTGTATGTGTTGACATTCCTGAAATTCCCAGCTGGGCATGTAGTATCCTGGCCTCATAAGTGCCTTGGGGCAGAGAGCAAAGGTGTGGTGCTCACTCATGGTGAGACAGGTGAGTCTAAGCTCACACAGAGCTTTCCACCCCAGTCAGCTCTGGAATTAGAAGTATGACCGATAGGATGTGTGACAGGGCACCAGACATATGTACTACAGGATGTAAGTCTGCCAAAGGGTAAGAGAACAAAAAGATACCATACTATCACTGGGGAGCCAAAAACGAAGGGAACTTGGACAAAAGTCCTCAGAAAATAAGTTGGCATATAATTATTCAAACTGACAAAAGTGAGGAGGCTTAAAAGAAGAGTTGAGGAGGATTACGGGGAGTTGGATGGGATACTGTCAGAAAAAAAGGGAAGAAATCTTTCTGGATAGCCAGCGTCCTGAGCATTAGAATGCCCTTGATACCTGAACCAGCAGAGATCTCAACATGGGGTGATAAAGGAGGTGAGACTACACTGTAATGAGATCTTCTGGATCCAACTTTAATAAACCTTTGTGGGCAGGGACAAGAATGCCTTACATAGTATTGATTTCAAAGCTATACCAAAGTCATGCTTTTGTGAGAGCGTTTGGAAAGCTTAGAGTGCTTGAAAACAGGGGAGGCTTGAGCTGGAATCTTGATTAGACTTTTGGAGCTATATGCCCTACAGAGCCAGAGTCTAGACCTTGTCATTGCCACTTCTACCTGCAGCAAAACACCTTGGGAGTAGTCAAGGATCTCTGAGGCACTGCAAGCTCAAACCTTCCTTTACAAGAAAGGAAAGCCCCTCTGTGGCATTCATATTGTAAATACTTAACTTCTAGAAAGAGCCTGAAGATTACAAGCTTCGCAGATTAGTAAGATGAAGTCTGTGAGGTTGAACTAATTAAGTATATGAAAGGATAATAGAAGATATGTATAGAAAAGACCTACTAAGTGACCCATTAGAAATACACTGATGCCTCCCAGTACCACAGTCTTAAAAGTTAATAGTGAACTTTATACAAAGTTATAGTAAACATATATTATTAATCTTCTCAGTGTTCCCTCCTCTGGAGAATTGAATCACTTCCATTTTATGTGGTTTTGGTGGTATATTAATCACAGTGCCTTACTCCGTGCTCACCTCCAGCACCACCATCACATATTCCAGACATAGGGGTGATCATGAAAGAATCAGCCATCAAATACCTCCATTCCTCAGGTCACAGTGATTAATTCAAGAATGAATGTGTGACTTAAAGAGGAATAATCAAAGTCTTCACTAAAATTCAATATATTGATGCTGGCAGATAAAGAATGGTGAACCTTCTTAAGAATAAAGCAGTACCTGGAAGAAAGAAAAGCTGGAGAGACTGAAAGATATTGTTGGGTCCCTGGATCTAGCCATGTCCTATACTACAAGTACCTTCAGACTTGCCAGTTTTGGGACTAATAAACTCTCTTTTTGCTTAAGCTAGTTTGACTCGAATTTATATGATTTGCAATGGAGAAAATGTCTAATGCAGTATTTACTGAGCACATAATGTTGGTTATGCTAGGTGTAATGGGTTGAAGGTTGGCTCCCAAAAAGACATAGCCGCAACCCAGACGCTATATTTGAAAAGGGGATCTTTTCCAGTTAAGTTCAAAATCTCAACACGAGATCATATGACTATCTGGATGGGCCCTAAATCCAATGATGAGTGTTGTTTTGAGACACACAGATTAAAACAGACAGAAGAGGAGAAGACACAGACACACAGAAGAGGAGATCGTGTGAAGATGGTGGCAGAAGTTGGAATGATAGAGTCACAAGGAATGCCAGCTGCCACCAGAAACTGGAAGAGGCAAAGAAGGATACTCCCCTAGAGTCTCCAGGGGGACAGCAATTCTGCTGACATCTTGGTTTCAGACTTCTGGCCTCCAGAACTGTGAGATAATACATTACTGTTGTTTTAAGCCACCCAATTTGTGATAACTGGTTATGGCAGCCCTGGGGAACTTGTGTATTATGTTAGTGATTTAAATTTGAAGAGAAGGAATTACTGCTCTGCAGATAGTGGCATAAAATATTATTTATTATTTATTTTAAAAATAATTGTTATACAGTAATTGCTTTAATGGAGGGGCATGTAAAGTGATGTAGGAGTGAAGAAGAATGGCTCATACAATGATGTCACATAATAGAAACAGAACTATGTAACAGTTAGAAGAACTGCCTAGATTCAAATCCTAGCCCACTACTTACTTCACTGTAAACAGCTGTGCATCCTTGGGTAAGTTGACTAGACCCTCTGGGCCTCAGTTTCCAAAACTGTAATACAGGGTTGGCAATAAGGATTTTTTAAATCGGATTTTTGTAAGTTAAATAGAACAATATATGTAAAGTGCTTAGAATAGAGCCTACTAGGCAGGTATGCAGTAAATGCTATTCAGGAGGAACTGCCCTGTAATGAGGTACTCTGTATCAGAGCTTCCCCACCAGCATGCTGCAAATGGATTATGGATATGTCTGGTTAGAGCACTAAAAGGAGAGAGCCAGAGAAATTGGAAAAAACTGGGGATACCACAGTAAAGGAGAAGCTTGCGAAAGAGACAAGTTGTTATGAATTTCTGGGGTTATTCCAGATCTGCATATGCATGGACGTGATCCTAAACACAAATGAGGAGATAGACCAATGTACAAGTCCAAGACTGGCCACTTCCTTGTGCACACATGAGAGAGAGCTGAACTATGTTGCAAAGGCTTTAAAAACAGGACTGATATTGACAACACAACTCACAGAAGGCTAATCAGAACTTGCAGCCTGAACATACAAGTTGACTGCCTGCTAAAGCAAACAAACAAAAATAGCAACATTCTCCACAGGATTTAAATAAGATCCAGGATCTAATAACATCATATGCAAACATTTAGGATGCAATCCAAAATTACTCAGTATACAAAGAACCAAGATATAATACTGAGATAACACATATGCTAAAATTTTGAGACTAAGACTTTTAAACGGCTACTATTAAAAACTCTAAGAAGTAAAGATAAACACGCTTAAAATGAATGGAAATGTAGAAAGCCTCAACAGCAACAACAAAAAGGAAACAAAGAAGCAGTGGAAGTTTTAGAACTAAAAAATACAGTAACTGAAATTTTACAAAAACCTCACTGGATGGGCTTAACAACAGAATAATTAGGAATTAAGCAATCTGCATAATAGACAAAAGATTTAAAACAAAATGAACAGAGCCTCAGGAACCTACGTGACAATACCAAATTGTCTAATAATTATGTCTTCAGAGTCCCCAAAGAAGAGAAGAAAGAATTCTATGTTGAAAATTGTTTGAATAAATACTGGCTGAAAATTCCCCCAGTTTGATAAAATACATAAATTTATAAATTCAAGAGATGAATGAACTCCAAATAAAATAAATCAAAAGAAATCCATAGACAATGACAGTATAATGGAACTGCTGAAAAATAAAAACAAAGAAAAAAATCTTAAGAAAGAAACCCCTCAAAAGTGGAAAAGCAGTACTTTACTTAAAGGGGAACAGTGATTTCAATGACTGTGGATTTCTCCTAAGAAATCATGGAGACAAGAAGGAAATGACAGTATTTTCAAGTACTTGGAAAACAAACAAACAAACAAACGGTAAACCCAGAATTCTATATCAAGTGAAAGTATCAGGAATGAAAGTGAGCTAAAGATATACTCAGATGAAGGGAAACTTCATTGCTAGAAGAATGATTCTAAAATAATTGCTAAAGAAATTTCCTTAAATAGAAAGGAAATAAAACCAAAAGAAAATTTGGAACATTAGGAGAGAGGGAGGGAGAACCAGAAATGGTACAGTAAATAACACATGCTTATTTATTAATACTAAAAATATTTATTTGCTGAGAAATAAAATTGACTATTTCTCTCATATTGAGTTTTTAAAATATGTTTGACAGTTGAAAGCAAAAAGTATAACATTGATAGAGACTTCCATGTTTTTATTGCAAAATATGAGACAATTACAACATAAATGTGAATGGGTACAGGACCCTATATAGTACTAAGTTTCTATATTCCATTTAAAGTGACAAGATATTGGTTCTAAGTAGACTGGGAAAAGTTAAACGTGTACATTCTAATACCTAGAACATCCAGCATATACAGAGATATGGTCAGAAACAGAATAAATGTATTAAAATGTTTCTGAAAATATACAAATAAATAAAAGAACATAAGCCAGGAGAAATGAGAATGGAAAACAGAGGAAATAAGCAGAAAATAATGAAGTGGTAGAAATCAAAACTTAACAATGATTACATTAAATGAAAATGGTCTAAACACAGCAATTGAGAGATCGAAATTTTCAGAATTGATTTTCTAAAATTTTCAAACTATATGTTGTTCACAAGAAACTCACCTCAAACATATCGCTATGTTCAAAGTAAAATAATAGAAAAGTGTATACACTAATCAAAAGAAAGCTGGACTGAATATACTAACATCAGGTAGACCTCAGAGCTAAGAAAATGACCAGATATCAAGAGAGAATTACATAATGATGAAAGAGCCAATTGCTGAGAGAACATAACAATACTAAATATGTACGTATATGCATCTAAAAGTAGAACAACAAAACACATGAAGGAAAAACTGACTAACTTGAAATGACAAATAGACAAGTCCACAATTGTAGTTGAAGACATCAACACTCCCTTCTCAGTAATTTATAGACCTAGTTCACAGAAAATGAGCAAGAATATAGGAGGACTCAACAACACCATCGACCAATTGGATCTAATTGACATTTTTAGAACATTTTACCTAAAAACAGCAGTATATACATTATTTTCAAGTAAATATGGAATATTCACCAACGTAGACCATATCTTAGGTTATAAAACAGATTTTTATAAATTTAAAATGTTTGAAATCATACAAAGTATGTTCTCTGATCACAATGGAATTCAACTATAACTCAATAACAGTAAGATAAAAGAAAGCTTTTCAAACACTTGAAAATTAACCACACACTCCTAAATAATCTATCAGTCAAAAAAATGTCCCAAGGAAAATTAGAAAATATTTTAAACTAAGCATAGATAAAAATACAATATTCAAAATATGTGGGATACAGCTAGAGCAGTGCTAATAGGTAAATTTATAGCATTAAATGCTTATATCTGACAAGAATAAAGGTCTAAATTAATCAAGCTTACACCATAACATTCTAGAAAAAGAAGTACATAACTAAGGCAATGCAAGCAGAGGGAAGTAAATAAAGATAAGACAGAATCCATGAAATTGAGAGCAGTAAACCAAAAGCTGTTCTTTGAAAAGACTTATGGAATTGATAAATCTCTACCAATATTTACAAAGAAGTAAAGAAATAACCCAAATTGACAATGTTAGTAACGAATGAAGGGACAATACAAAAAAAATCCTATTGGCATTAAGAAGATAATAAATGAATACTATGAAGAACAACCCTACCCACATGGATTTTACAATGTAGAAGATATGGACCACTTCCTTGCAAACCGTGAACGACCGATATTCACCCAAGATGAAATAAATAACTTGTATAAGAAGTAACACCAATTATATACAATCTCTTCTAGAATATGGAAGCATATGAACACTTCCAAATTTATTTTGTGAGGCCAACATTGTTACACTGATATCAAAACCAGAAAAAGGCAGTACAAGAATTGAAAAAAGCAGACAAATATTTTCATGAAGACACGAACATCCTCAAACGGTATTAGAAAATCAAATCTAGTAATATATAAAAAGAACACACTACAATCAAGTGGGTTTTAAATTGGGAATGCAAACCTGGTCCAATATTCAAAAGTCACTCAATGGAATCCACCACATAGATAGTCAAAAGAAAAGAAATCATATGATTTTATCAATTGATGCATAAAAGGCATTTGATGTAAATGACAAGTTGATGGGTGCAGCAAACCAACATGGCACATATATACCTATGTAACAAACCTGCATGTTGTGCACACATACCCTAGAACTTAAAGTGTAATAATAAAATATAAAATAAAATAAAATAAAATAAAAGGCATTTGACACAATTTAAAATTCACTCATGATAAAAACCTTTCCACAAACTAGAAACATTAGGTTGGTGCAAATGTAATTGTGGCTTTTGCCTTTAAAAGTAACAGCAATTGCATTTGCACCAACCTGATAGAAGGAAACTCACTCAACCTGATAAAGGGCATCTACAGAAAACCTATAGATACTATACTTTTTAAAAACTTTTATTCGGCCAGGCATGATATGGCTCATGCCTGTAATGCCAGCACTTTGGGAGGCCAAGGCGGGGGTGGTGGGGGGGCGGATCACTTGAGATCAGGAGTTCGAGACCAGCCTGGCCAACATGGTGAAACACTATCTGTACTAAAAATACAAAAATTAGCTGGGCATGGTGGCACATGCCTATAATCCCAGCTATTCGGGAGGCTGAGGCAGGAGAATCACTTGAACCTGGGAGGCAGGGGTTGCAGTGAGCTGAGATCGTGCCACTGCACTCTAGCTTGGGCGACAGAGCAAGACTCCATCTCAAAAAACAAACAAAACAAAACAAAACAAAACAAAAACACCTTTTAAGTTCAGGGGTAAAAATTCAGGTTTGTAACACAGGTAAACGCGTGTCATGGGAGTTTGTTCTACACATTATTTTGTACGTTATTTCACCCAGGTGTTAAGCCTAGTACCCATTAGTTGTTTTTCTTGACCCTCTTCCTCCTCCCACCCTCCACCCTCTGATAGGGCCCAGTGTGTATAGTTCACCTCTAATGTGTCCATGTGTTCTCATCATTTAGCTTCCCCTTACAAGGGACAACATGCGGTATTTGGTTTTCTGTTCCTGCGTTAGTATGCTAAGGATAATGGGCTCCAGCTCCATCCATGTCCCTGCAAAGGACAAGATCTTGTTAATTTTTATGGCTGCACAGTATTCCATGGTGTATATGTGCCACATTTTCTTTATCCAGTCTGTCATTGATGGGGATTTAGGATGATTGCATGTATTGTGAATAGTGCTCCAATGAACATACATGTGCATGTGTCTTTATAATAGAATGATTTTTATTCCTTTATTCTTTTATTCCCAATAATGGGATTGCTAGGATGAATAGTATTTCTGTCTTTAGGTCTTTGAGGAACTGCCACACTGTCTTCCACAACGGCTGAACTAATTTACACTCCCACCAACAGTGTTTAAGCATTCCTTTTTCTCCACAACCTTGCCAGCATCTGTTATCTTTTGACTTTTTAGTAATAGACATTCTGACTGGTGTGAGATGCTATCTCATTGTGGTTTTGACTTGCATTTCTCTAATGATCAGTGATGTTGAGCTTTTTAAAATATGCTTATGGGCTGCATGTATGTTCTTTTTAAAAAACTGTCTGTGTCATTTGTGCACGATTTTATGGGTTTTTATTCTTGTAAATTTGTTTAAGTTCCTCATAGATGCTGGATATTAGACATTTATCAGATTTATAGTATGCACAAATTTTCTCCCATTGTGTAGATTGTCAGTTTATTCTGTTGATAGTTTCTTTTGCTCTGCAGAAGCTCTTTAATTAGACCCACGTTGTCAATTTTTGCTTTTGCTGCAATTGCTTTTGGCGTCTTTGTCATGAAATCTTTGCCTGTGCCTATGTCCTAAATGGTATTGCCTAGGTAGTCTTCCAAGGTTTTTATACTTTTGGGTTTTACGTTTAAGTCCTTAATCCATCTTGAGTTAATTTTTGTATATGACGTAAGGAAGGGGTTTGGTTTCAATCTCCTGCACTGCCTAGCCAGTTATCCTGGCACCACTTATTGAATAGGGAATCCTTTCCCCATTGCTTGTTTTGTCAGGTTTGGAGAAGATCAGATAGTTGTAAGTGTGCAGTCATATTTCTGGGTTCTCTATTCTGTTCCATTAGTGTATGTGTCTGTTTTTGTACCAATACCATGCTGTTTTGGTTATTGTAGCCCTACAGTATAGTTTAAAGTTGGGTAGCGTGATACCTCTAGCTTTGTTCTTTTCACTTAGGATTGCCTTGGCTGTTCAGGCTTTTTGATTCCATATGAATTGTAAAGTAGTTTTCTCTAGTTCTGTGAAGAATGTCAATGGTAGTTTAATAGGAATAGTATTGAATGCATGAATTGTTTTGGTCAATATACCCATTTAAACCACGTTGATTCTTCCTATCCATGAGCATGAAAAGGTTTTCCAGTTGTTTGTACCATCTCTGATTTCTTTAGCAGTGATTTGTAGTTCCTGTAGAGCTCTTTCACCTTCCTAGTTAGCTGTATTCCTAGGTATTTCATTCTTTTTTGTGGCAATTGTGAATGGGAATTCAATCCTGATTTGGCTATTGGAATGACTGTTATTGGTGTATAGGAATGCCAGTTATTTCTGGGCATTGATTTTGTATCCCGAGACTTTGCTGAAGTTTTTTATTAGCTTAAGAAGCTTTTGGGCTGAGATGATGGGGTTTTCTAGATATAGGATCATGTCATCTGCTAACAGGGATAGTTTGATTTCCTTTCTTCCCATTTGGGTGCCCTTTATTTCTTCCTCTTGACTGATTGCCTTGGCCAGAACTTCCAATACTATGTTGAATAGGAATGGTGAGAGAGGGCATCTTGTGCTGGTTTTCAAGGGAAATGTTTCCAGCTTTTTTTGCCCATTTAGTATGATGTTGGCTGTGGGTTTGTCATATATGGCTCCTGCTATTTTGAGGTATGTTCCTTCAATACTTAGTTTATTGAGAGTTCATAACATGAATGGATATTGAATTTTATCAAAAGCCTTTTCTGCATCTATTGAGATAATCATGTGGTTTTTGTCTTTAGTTCTGTTTATGTGATGTATCAAATTTATTGATTTGTGTATGTTGAACCAACCTTGCATCCTGGGGATGAAGCTGACTTGATCATGGTGGATAACCTTCTTTTTGATGTGCTGCTGGATTTGGTTTGGCAGTATTTTGTTGAGGATTTTTGCATTGATGTTCATCAAGGATATTGGCCTGAAGTTTTGTTT
The DNA here is from genome assembly GCF_024542745.1 of Macaca thibetana thibetana. Taxonomy (NCBI): domain Eukaryota; kingdom Metazoa; phylum Chordata; class Mammalia; order Primates; family Cercopithecidae; genus Macaca; species Macaca thibetana. Next base: position 38,602,986 of record NC_065598.1, read on the forward strand.
TGTTTTGTTTTATCTCTGCAAGGTTTTGGTATCAGGATAATGCTGGCCTCATAGAATGAGTTAGAGAGGAGTCCCTCCTCCTCAATATTTTGGAATACTTTAAGTAAGAATGTTACCAACTCTTCTTTGTACATCTGATAGAATTCAGGTGTGAATACGTCTAGTCCTGGGCTGTTTTGTTTTGTTTTGTTTTGTTTGGTTGGTAAGTTATTTATTACTGCCTCAATTTCAAAACATGTTATTGGTCTGTTCAGGGATTCAATTTCTTCCTGGTTCAGTCTTAGGAGGGTATATATGTCCAGGAATTTATCAATTTCTTCTAAATTTTCTAGTTTACATGCATAGAAGTATTCGTAATATTCTCTGATGGTTGTCTATTTCTGTGGGGTTAGTGGTAATATCCCTCTTGTTTTTCTTATTATGTTTATTTGAATCTTCTGTCTTCTTTATTAGTGTAGTTAGCAGTTGATTTATTTTATTAATTTTTTCAAAAATCCATCTCCTGAATTTGTGGATCTTTTGAATGGTTTTTTAATGTCTCTATCTCCTTCAGTTCAGCTCTGATTTGGGGTAATTTTTGTCTTCTGCTAGCTTTGGGATTTGTTTGCTCTTGGTTCTCTCATTCTTTCAGTTTTGAGTTTGGTTGTTAAGCTGAGGTCTTTCTAACTTTTTGATCTGGTCATTTAGTGCTATACATTTCCATCTTAACACTGCCTTAGCTGTGTCCTAGAGATTCTGGCACGTGGTCTCTGTGTTCTCATTAGTTTCAAAGAACTTCTTGATTTCTTCCTTAATTTCATTATTTACCCAAAAGTCATTCAGAAGCAGGTTATTAAATTTTCATCTAATTGTGTGGTTTTGAATGAATTTCTTACTTTTGATTTTGTATTTGATCGTGCTGTGGTCTGAGAGACTGTTTGTTATGATTTCAGTTCTTTTGCATTTACCAGGAAGTGTTTTGCTCCGATTATGTGATCAATTTTAGAGCAAGCGCTATTTGGTGATGAGAAGAATGTATTTTCTGTTGTTTTAGGGTGGAGAGTTCTGTAGATATCTATCATGTCTATTTTATCCAGTGCTGAGTTCAGGTCCTGAATATATTTTTAAATTTTCTGTCTCGATGATCCATGCAATGTTGTTAGTGGGGTGTTAAAGTCTTCCACTAGTATTGTCTGGGAGTCTAAGTCTCTTTGCAGGTCTCTAGAACTTCCTTTATAAATCTGGGTGCTGCTGTGTTGGGTGCATATATATTTAGGTTAGTTAAATCTTCTTGTTGAATTGAACCCTTTATCATTATATAATGCCCTTCTCTGTCTGTTTTTATCTTTGTTGGTTTGAAGTCAGTTTTTTTCAAAAATAAGAATTGAACCTCTGCTTTTTTCTGTTTTTCATTTGTTTTGTAGATTTTCCTCCATACCTTCATTTTGAGCCTATGTGTGTCATTGCATGTGAGATGGGTCTTTTAAAGACAGCATACCAGTGGGTCTTGGATCTTTTTTTAGCTTGCCACTCTGTGTCTTTTAATTTGGGCATTTAGCCCATTTAAATTTAAGGTTAGTATTTATATGTGTGGATTTTATCCTGTCATCATGATGTTAGCTGGTTATTTTGCAGACTTGTTTATGTAGTTGCTTTATAGTGTAAAAATATGGAATATTTCACAAATTTGTGTGTCATCCTTGCACAGTAGCCATGCTAATCTTCTCCATATTGTTCTAAACTTAGTATACATGCTGCCGAAGCAAGCACTAGATAATATGCTTCATGGTGAAAGACTGAATGCTTCCCGTAAGATTGAGAACAAAGCAAGGATGTCTACTCTCACTACTATTCAGCATCATAGTGGAAATCTTAGCCAGTTCAATAAGGCAAGAAATCAAAAGAGATAAAGATTAAAGAGGAAAAAATACAACTGTTCCTATTTGCAGATGACATTGTGGTTTACATAAAAAACCTGAAAGAATAAAAAACAAAACAAAACAATTCAGAACTCCTTAAAAAATGAGCGATTTTAGGAGAGGTTAAGAATACATTGATGAAATAGAAAGTCAATCATGTTTCTACATATTAGCAATGAACATTTGTAAGCTGAAATTTAAAAACTACCATTTCTATATACTCTAAAAAAAATGAAATACATTCCCCAAGTTACCATGATTCAACTTACAATTTTCTGACTATATTACAGGCTTGTTAGGATGTGACTCCATCATAAGTTGAGGAGCTCCTTAAAACTTATAATGGGATTATGGTTTATATTGAATGTGTATCACTTTTGCACCATCATAAAGTCAAAAGTTTGCAAGTTGAAACATCATAAATCAGGGGCAATTGTGTTCCTAACATTAAAGGCATTTTCAATTTATGATGCTTTTTACTTATGATGGGTTCATTAGGATGCAACTCCATCATAAGTCAAGAAGCAGCTGTACTTATGTGTAAATCACACAAAACCTGTACACAAATGTTTAGAACAGCTCTATTCATAATCACAAAAAACTGCAAACAACCCAAATGCCCTTTAAAAGGGATTAAAAAAACAGTGTTACAGCCATACAATGGAATATTATTCAGCAATAAAAAGGAATGCACTATTGATAAAATAAACAGCTATATGACTCTAAAAGGCTGAGTAAAAGAATCCAGTCTTAAAGGTAACAATCTATATGATTCCATTTTATATGACATCCTCTAAAAGACAAAATGATAGTGATAGAGAATAGATCAGTGGGTGCCAGGGGTTAGAGGTAGCGGCACGGAGTGGCTACAAACAGATTTCGTGAGTGAGTCTTTTGGCTAATGTAAATGTTCTTTATCCAGATATTGGTGGTGGTCACATGAATTAAAACATGTGTTAAAAGTCATAGAAATACATGTCCCCCACAAAAAAAAAAAAAATCCATTTGACTGTATGTTAATCTAAAAAATAAAATTTGAAAAAGAAAAGATTAAACAAGAGGATTATGGGAAGATGACAGAGTAGAAAGCACCATAAATACGTTTCCCCAAGAAGACAATAATTGCACTAGCAAACTCTGTGTGATGTAACTATTTTGGAACTGTAGAGTTTATTGAAGGCTTTTAACTTCCAGCGGAAGGCATGGGTGGTAAACTGTGGTTAATTTCAGCTCTTAGCACAGTAGTAGCTACCCACTCTCAGCCTTGTGGCAGTCATCTGTGCATTTTCCCTGGAACAACCTGTACATAGCTTGCAGTGCCCGGGATACGCATAAGAACTCAGCCCTCCAAATACCGAGGATCTGTGCTCAGATTGCTGATTGCTATTTCTGATCATAGAAACACAAAGAGGTGGGACGCCACTGTTGTTGCACCTTCCCACATTGTTGCAAGAGCCTCCCCCCTAGCTAAAATGACTTCCAGGAGATTTGAAGTGCTGGCACCGGTTTTTTCTCCCTTCATTTTTCTCTTTTTCCTCTTTTTAGAGCCAGCCACTAAAGACTAAGATATTCAGGCCGGGTGCAGTAGCTAACACATGCAATCTCAGCATTTTGTGAGGCCATGGCAGGAGGATCACTTGATTCCAGAAGCTCAAGACCAACCTGGGCAACATAGTGAGACCCCCATCTCTACGGAAAAAAAAAGAAAGATTCACAAGCAACTATGTATATGAGAGAGATTAGAAAGTGACTGTACATGACCAGGGAAAGGTGCAGGCTCACAAAAGGCTTGGGAAGGTCTTAAGTTTACACCTCAGGCTGATCCTTGGCACAGAGACAGAATACAACAATTAACAAAGAAAAAAAATAGCAAAAATAACGAATCCTCAGAAAGGGGGGGAATTGGATTTCCAGAATTACCACATTACTAGATTCAAATGTCTGGATTTCAACAACAAAACTGACAAAGTATACAAAAAGAGAGTAAAGTGTGACCTATTCAAAGGGGAAAAAATAAGTCAATGAAAACTGTCCCTGAAAAAGAGCAAATGACAGACTACTAGACAACTACTTTAAAATAGCTATCTTAAAGATGCTCAAAGAACTAAAGGAAGATATGGAGAAAGTCAAGAAAACAATGTGTGAATGAAATGGGAATGTCAATCAAGAGACAGAAAGCTGAAAAAGAAACCAAAAGAAATTGTGGAATGGAAAAATATAATCACTGAAATTAAAAAATTCACTAGAGGACTTCAAAGGCAAATTTCAGAAGGCAGAAGAAAGAACCAGTTAACTCGAAGATAGGGCAATGGAAATTATTCAGTCTTGAGGAACAGACAGAAAGGAGATTGAATAAGATTGCATAGAACCTAAGGGACCTGTAAGACATGATCAAATGGACCAACATATACATTGTGGGATTTCCAGGAGAAGAGAGACAAAAAAGGTAGAGAATATTTGAACAGTTAATGGAAGAAAAACTCCCCAAATTTGCTGAAGGGCATGAATATAAATATCCAAGAAGCTCAACAAACTCCAAGTAAGATGACCTCAAAGACACCCTCACTGAGACACATTATAATCAAACTTTTGAAAGACAAAGACAAGAGAATCTTAAAAGCAACAAGAGAGAAGTGATTCATCAGATACAAGGAATCCTCAGTAATAATATGAGCAGATTTTTCATCAGAAACTTGGAGGCCAGAAGGAAGTGGGCTAATAGAGTCAAGGTGCTAAATGAAAAAAAAAAAAAAGTCAACCAAGAATCCTATATTCAGCAAAACTATCCTTCAAAAGTGAGGCTGAAAGTAAGATGGTCCCAAATAAGCAGAAACTGAGGGAGTTTGTTACCACTAGACCTGCCCTGCAAGAAATGCTCAAGAGAGTTTTGCGGGGTAAAATGAAAGAACACTAGCAGCAAGTTAATTCTCTACAAAGAAATATAGATCTCAATAAAAGTACATACATGGGCAATTATAAAAGATAATATTATTCTAACAATTTGTAATTCCACATTTTCTCTCATGATTTCGGAGATTAATACCTTTTAAAAAATAGTCTGAAAAGCGAGTGTTACTATAATTTAGCTTTATAAGTCCACAATTTATTTTCTTCACAACCTAAGACACTAAGCATTTAAAATAATTGTTTGTTTGTGTTTTGGACACAAAATGTACAAAGTTGTAATTTGTAACATCAGTAACCAAAAGAGGCAAGGATAGAGCTATTAAAGGAGTAGAAAGTCAATAAAAACATAAATTCACTTCAGAGTGTTATAACTTTAGGATACTGAATGTAATCCCCATGGTATCCACAAAGAAAATATTTATAGAATATATACAAAAGGAATTTAAACATTTCAGTACAAAGAAGCAAATAAACACAAAAGAAGACAGTAATGCAGGAAATGAAGAGTAAGAAATTTTTGGTTTCTATAAGGCATATAGACAAAAGTATCAAAATGAAAGAAGTAAGTCCCTCCTTATCAGTAATTACTTTAAATGTGAATGGATTAAACCCTCCAATAAAAAGACAGATTAGCAGAATGAATTTTCAAAGTCCACCTATATGCTTTCCACAAAAGACTCACATTATATCCAAAAATACAAATATAATGAAAGTGAAAGGATTAAAAATATTTTATGCAAATAAAGAAAAGAGAGCAAGGGTAACTAATACTAACATCAGACACAATCAACTTTAAATCAACAAAAGGTTATAAGAGACAGTACTACAATAGTAGTTGGATACTTTAATATTACATTCTTAATAATGTATAGAAAAACAGACAAAAGGTAAACAAGAAAACAGAGGACTTAATGCAATAAACCAAGTAGCTCTAACAGACATACAGAAGACTCTACCCAACAACAATAGCATACACATCCTTCTCAAGTGCACATGGAATATTTTCCAGGATAGGCTATATGTTAGGACACAGATTAAGTTTTATATGATTCAAATAGATAAACATCACAAAATGTAGCTTCTTGGACCACAATAAGGTAAAGTTAGAAATCAATAGCAAAAGTAAAACTGAAATAATCACAACTTTCTGGAAATTAATAATTTTCAACAACCAATGGATCAAAGAAGAAATTACAAGGGAAATGAGAAAATACTGAAAGATGAATGAAAATAAATACACACTATATCAAAACTTTTGGAACTCAGCAAAAGCAATGATCAGGAAAAAAATTTACAGATAAAAATGCTTACATTTAAAAACAAAACAGATCTCAAGTCAACAACCTAATTTCACAACTTACAGAAATACAAAAAGAGTAACAAAATAAAACTAAAGGTAGCAGAAAGAAGGAAATACTAAAGACTAGAGTAGAGATAAATGAAATAGATAATCGAAAACCAATAGAGAAAGTCAATAAAATCTTTAGCTAGATGGACCAAGAAGAAAAGAGAGAAGACTCAAAATATTAAAATCAGAAATGAAAGTTACTACCAATTCCATAAAAATAAAAAGTATTGTAAAAGAGTACTATCTTAAAAATTGGATAAGCTGGATCAAATGGGAAAACTCCTAGAAATACAAAATCTACCAAGACTAAATCATGAAGAAATATAAAATCTGAATAGACCTATAACTAGTAAAGAGATTGAATCAGTAATCAAAAATCTCCTGACAAAGAAAACTCTTGGAGCTAATGGCTTCACTGGTGAATTTTACCAAACGATTAAAAACTAACAATTATTCTCAACCTATTCCAAAAATTGAAGAGGAGGCAATACTCCCTAACTCATTCTATGAGGCCAAAATTACCCTGACATCAAAGCCAAAGATACTACAAGAAAAATACAGATCATATCTCTTATGAGCACTGATGCAAAAATCCTCAACAAAATACTAGCAAACCAAATGCAACAGCTTATTAAAAGGTTTCCACATTATAATCAAGTGTGATTTATCCCTGAAATGCAAAGATGGTTGAACATATGAAAATTAATGAATATAATACACCACATTAACCCTTTTCCCATTTGCCCTGAGAATATTCACTGGTAGGCTTGCAACTGTAGCATTTATCCCAAGACAACTTTGCCACAAAATATCTCACTTTTATTATAATTTTTATATCACTCTAATATATCAAAAGATGTCATACTATTTATAGCATTCTGTTTTTAGTAGTGATATTTCCATTTACAAAATATAATAATTCTTAATCACTGAAAACGTCAAATCCTATAAAACATAGCATTCCTATGTATGATCATTCTCGAATGTTTCTTGCCTGAAGATTCATTTGATAAATCCAATTTTTCCCAAATAATAGATGATTCTGATGATTCAGACTATTCAGATGTTATTTCTGTTTAGAGATAACTCCAGGAACAGCTTTTATATTTTGTTTTCACATTAAAAATCAGTCATATTTGCTTCAGCCTCAAAGAGAGTGTTTATGTATAATTAAACAAGTGCTGGCAGCTCACTGCACTTTTTTTCTGAATGGGAAATGGGTTAACAGAATGAAAGGGAAAAGCCACACGATTGTCTCAATTGATACAGAAATAGCATTTGATGGATTTCAACACCTTTTCATGAAAAAAGGACTAAAAAAACTAGAAATAGAGATAAAACTACTTCAAAGAAATAAAAGCCATGTATGAAAAACCCACAGCAAACATTATACTCAATGGTAAAAGACTGAAAACTTTTTCTTTAAAATTAGAAGTGAGGCAAAAATGCCCACTTTTGTCTTTTCTGCTCAGCATAGTACCAGAAGTTATAGCTAAAGCAATTAGGCAAGAAAAATAAGTAAAAGACATCCAAATTGAAAAAGAAGAGGAAAAATTATCTCTGTTCACAGATGATGTAATATTATATTTTTAAAAACCTTAAAAATTCCACAAAAGACTGTTAGAACTGTTAAGTTAATTCAGAAAAGTAACAGGATAAAAAGTCAACACACAAAACCAATAGCATTTCTACATATATGCTAACAATGAATGATTTGAAAGGGAGATTAGGAAAAAATGTCATTTAAACAGCACCAAAAATAATAAAATGTCTAGAAATTAACCAAAGAAGTGAGAGACTTGTATAAAGAAAACTAAAAGCATTGCTGAAATGAATCAAAGAAGACATAAATGGAAAAACATCCATGATTATGAATTGGAAGACAGTATTGTTAAAATGCTCATACTATTCAAAGTGTTCTACAGATTCAGTGTAATCTCTATCAAATCCCTATGACTTTTTTTGCAGAAATAAAAGAAAAATTAAATTCGAAAGGCATCTTTAGAAACCTCAAATAGCCAAAACAATCTTTAAAAAGAAGAACAAAGCTGGGGGACAGGCACTTCCTGATTTCAAAACTTACTACAAAGCTATAGTAATCAAAGCAGTGTAGTACTGGCATAAGATAGACATATAGACCAATGAAACAGAATAGATATCCCAGAAATAAATCTTTGCATGTATGGTCAAATGAGTTTTGACAAGGATGCTTAGACCATTTAGTGAGGGAAAGACAGTCTTTTCAACAAAGCAGGCAGGGAAACCTGGATATTCATATCTAAAAAATGATGTTGAACTCTTACCTAACAATGTATACAAAAATAAACTCAAAATGGATCAAATACTTAAATATAGGACCTAAAACTATAAAACTCTTAGGAGAAAACATATGGCAAAAACTTCACAACACTAGATCTGGAAATGATTTCTTAGATATTACACCAAGAGCACAGACAATGAAAGAAACAAAGGAAAAATTTTAAATGTATATTTCAAAATATGATATCAATAGGGTAAAAGTATTCAGATGAGAATATTTTTAAATCTTACAACTGATATGGATGAAAATACTTTCAAATTATTTATCTGATAAGGAATTGATAACAGAGTGTATAGAAAACTTCTAAAACTGAACAACGACATGAATTCAAAAATGGGCAAATGACTTGAATAACCATTTCTCCAAAGAAGACATACAAATGTCCAATAAGAAAATAAAGATGCTGAGCATCACTAATCATTTGGAAAATTCAAATCAAAACTTCAATGGTGGGGGGTGACAGGCAAGATGGCCAAATAAGAATAGCTCCAGTCTGCAGCTCCCAGCAATATCAGTGCAGAAGGTGGGAGATTTCTGGATTTCCAGCTGAGGTACCTGGTTTATCAAATTGGGACTGGTTAGACAGTGGGTGCAGCCCACAGAGGGTGAGCCAAAGTAGGGTGGGGCATCGCCTCACCCAGGAAGCAAAAGGGGTTAAGGAACTCCCTCCCCTAGCCAAAAGAAGCCATGAGGGACTGTGCCATGAGGAATGGTGCACTCTGGACCAGATACTGTGCTTTTCCCATGGTCTTCGCAACCCATAAACCAGGAGATTCCCTCAGGTGCCTACACCACCAGGGCTCTGGGTTTCAAGCACAAAAATGGGTGGCCATTTGGGCAGACACAAAGCTAGCTGCAAGAATTTTTTTTCATACCCCAGTGGTACCTGGAATGCCGGTGAGACAGAACCATTCACTCCCCTGAAAAGGAGGCTGAAGCCAGGCAGCCAAGTGGTCTAGATCAGCGGATCCCACCTCCATGGAGCCCAGCAAGCTAAGATCCACTGGCTTGAAATTCTCACTGCCAGCACAGCAGTCTGAAGTCGACCTGGGACACTTGAGCTTGGTGCGGGGAGGGGCATTCACCATTACTGAGGCTTGAGTAGGTGGTTTTCCCCTCACAGTGTAAACAAAGCCACAGGGAAGTTCTAACTGGGCAGAGCCCACTGCAGATTGACAAAGACAGTGTAGCAACACTGTCTCTCTCTGGATTCCTCCTCTCAGGACAGGGCATCGCTTAAAGAAAGGCAGCAGGCCCAGTTAGGGGCTTATAGATAAACCCTTGATCACCCTGGGACAGAGCACCTGAGGGAAGGGGTGGCTGTAGGCGCAGCTTCAGCAGACTTAAACGTTCTTTCCTGCTGGCTCTGAAGAGAGCAGCAGATCTCCCAGCACAGTGCTCGAACTCTGTTAAGGGACAGACTGCCTCCTCAAGTGGATCGCTGACCCCCATGCCTCCTGACTGGGAGACACCTCCCAGCAGGGGTAGATAGACACCTCATAGAGGAGAGCTCTGGCTAGCATCTGGCAGGTGCCCCTCTGGGATGAAGCTTTCAGAGAAAGGAACAGGCAGCAATCTTTGCTGTTCTGCAGCCTCTGCTGGTGATACCCAGGCAAACAGGGTCTGGAGTGGACCTCCAGTGAACTCCAGCAGACCTGCAGCAGAGGGGCCTGACTGTTAAAAGGAAAACTAACAAACAGAAAGGAATAACATCAACATCAACCACAAGGATGTCTACACAGACACCCCATTCGAAGGTCAACAGCATCAAAGACCAAAGGTAGATAAAACCACCAAGATGAGGAATAAAACAGCACAAAAAGGCTGAAAATTGCCAAAACCAGAATACCTCTTCTCTTCCAAAGGATCACAACTCCTCACCAGCAAGGGAACAAAACTGGGCAGAGAATGAGTTTGACAAATTGACAGAAGTAGGCCTCTGAAGATCGGTAATAAAAAACTCCTCCGAGCTAAAGGAGCATGTTCTAATCCAATGTAAGGAAGCTAAAAGCCTTGAAAAAAGGTTAGAGGAATTGCTAACTAGAATAACCAGTTTGGAGAAAAACATAAATGACTTGATGGAGCTGAAAAACACAACACAAGAACTTCGTGAAACATACACAGGTATCAATAGCCAAATTGGTCAAGCAGAAGAAGGAATATCAAAGATTGAAGATCAACTTACTGAAATAAAGCATGAAGACAAGATTAGAGAACAAAGAATGAAAAAGAACAAAGTCTCCAAGAAATATGGTACTATGTGAGAAGACCAAACCTACATTTGATTGGTGTACCTTAAAGTGACGGGGAGAATGGAACCAAATTGGAAAACACTCTTCAGGATATTATGCAGGAGAACTTCCCCAACCTTGCAAGACAGGCCAACATTCAAATTCAGGAAATACAGAGAACACCACAAAGATAATCCATGAGAAGCACAACCCCAAGGCACATAATTGTCAGATTCATCAAGGTTCAAATGAAGGAAAAAATGTTAAGGACAGATAGAGAGAAAGGCCAGATTACCCACAAAGGGAAGCTCATCAGACTAACAGTGGATCTCTCTGCAGAAACCCCACAAGCCAGAAGAGAGTGGGGGCCATATTCAACAATGTTCTTTTTTGTTTTTTTTGTTTTTGTTTTTGTTTTTTTGAGACGGAGTCTCACTCTGTCACCCACGCTGGAGTGCACTGGTGTGATCTTGGCTCGCTGCAGTCTCCACCTCCTGGGTTCATGTCATTCTCCTGCTTCAGTCTCCCACGTAGCTGGGACTACAGGTGCCCGCCACCACACCTAGCTAATTTTTTTGTATTGTTAGTAGAACAAGGTTTCACCATGTTAGCCAGGATGGTCTTGATCTCCTGACCTCTTGATCTACCCTCTTTGGACTCCCAAAGTGCTGGGAATGCAGGCATGAGCCACCGCGCCCAGCTCAACATTTTTAAAGAAAAGAATTTTCAACCAAGAATTTCATATCCAGCCAAATTAAGCTGCATAAGTGAAGGAAAGATAAAATCCTTTACAGACAAGCAAATGCTGAGATGTTGTCACCACCAGGCCTACCTTACAAGAGCTCCTGAATGAAGCACTAAACATGGAAAAGAAAACCTGGTACCAGCCACTGCAAAAACATACCAAATTGTAAAGACCATCGACACTATGAAAAAACTGAATCAACTAATGGTGCAAAATAACCATCTAGCATCATAAGGACAGGATCAAATTCATACATAACAATATTGACCTTAAATGTAAACTGGCTAAATGCCCCAATTAAAAGACACAGACTGGCAAATTGGATAAAGAGTCAAGACCCATGTCACACGCAAAGACACACATAGGTTCAAAATAAAGGGATGGAGGAATGAATATTTACCAAGCAAACGGAAAGCAAAAAGAAAAAAAAAAAAAAAAGCAGGGGTTGCAATCGTAGTCTCTGATAAAACAGGTTTTAAACCAACAAAGATCAAAAAAGACAAAGAAGGGCATTACATAACCGTAAAGGGATCAATGCAACAAGAAGAGCTAACTATCCTAAATATATATGCACCCAATACAGGAGCACCCAGATTCATAAAGCAAGTTCTTAGAAACCTACAATGAGACTTAGACTCCCACACAAGTGGGAGACTTTAACAACCCACTGTCAATAATAGACAGATCAAGGAGACAGAAAACTAACAAGGATATTCAGAACTTGAACTCAGCTCTGTACCAAGTGGACCTAATAGTCGTCTACAGAATTCTCCACCCTAAATCAACAGAATATACATTCTTCTCAGCACCAAATAACATTTATTCTAAAATTGATCACATACTTGGAAGTAAGACACTCCTCAGCAAATGCAAAATAACGGAAATCATAACAAACAATCTCTCAGACCACAGTGCAATCATATTAGAACTGCACAACTACATGGAAGCTGAGCAACCTGCTCCTGAATGACTACTGGGTAAATAATGAAATTAAGGCAGAAGTAAATAAGTTCTTTGAAACCAATGAGAACAAAGACACAATGTACTAGAATCTCTGGGACACACCTAAAGCAGTGTTCAGAGGGAAATTTACAGCACTAAATGCCCACAGGAGAAGGCAGGAAAGATCTAAAATTGACACTCTTAACATCACAATTAAAAGAACTGGAGAAGCAAGAGCAAACAAATTCAAAAGCTAGCAGAACACAAGAAATAACTAAGATCAGAGCACAACTGAAGGAGATAGAGATATGAAAAATCCTTAAAAAAAATCAATGAATGCAGGAGCGGTTTTTTTTTTTGTTTTTTTTTTTTTTTTTTTTTTTTTTTTAAGATTAACAACATAGGCTGCTAGTCAGACTAATAAAGAAGAAAAGAGGGAAGAATCAAATAGACACAATAAAAAATGATAAAGGGGATATCAACACTGATCCTACAGAAATACAAACTGCCGTCAGAAAATACTATAAACACCTCTATGCAAATAACCTAAAAAATCTAGAAGAAATGGATAAATTCCTGGACACATACATACTCCCAAGACTAAATTAGGAAGAAGCCGAATCCCTGAATAGACCAACAACAATTACTGCCAGACAGATTAACAGCCAAATTCTACCAGAGGTACAAAGAGGAACAGGTACCATTCCTTCTGAAACTACTCTAAACAGTAGAAAAAGAGTGACTTCTTCCTAACTTATTTTATGAGGCCAGCATCATCCTGATACCAAAACCTGGCAAAGACACAACAACATAAAAAATTCAGGCCAATATCCCTGATGAACATCGATGCGAAAATCCTCAATAAAATACTGGCAAAGTGAATCCAGCAGCACATCAAAAAGCTTATCCACCATGATCAAGTCGGCTTCATCCCTGGGATGCAAGGCTGGTTCAACATATGCAAATCAATAAACGTAATCCATCACATAAACGGAAGCAATGACAAAAAACACATTATTATCTCAATAGATGCAGAAAAGGCCTTCAATAAAATTCAACACCCCTTCATGCTAAAAACTCTCAAAAAACTAGGTATTGATGGAACGTTTCTCAAAATAGTAAGAGCTATTTATGTCAAACCCACAGCCAATATCATACTGAATGGGCAAAAGCTGGTAGCATTCCCTTTGAAAACTGGCACAAGACAAGGATGCCCTCTTTCACCATTTTATTCAACATAGTATTGGAAGTTCTGACAAAGGCATTCAGGCAAGAGAAAGAAATAAAGGGTATTTAAATAGGAAGAGAAGAGGTCAAATTGTCTCTGTTTGCAGATGACATGACTGTACATTTAGAAAACTCCATTGTCTCAGCTCAAAATCTCCTTAAGCCGATAAGCAACTTCAGCCAAAGTCTCAGGATACGAAATCCATGTGCAAAAATCACAAGCATTGCTATACACCAATAATAGACAGAAAAATCATGAGTGAACTCCCATTCACAACTGCTACAAAGAGAATAAAATACCTAGGAATATGACTCACAAGGGATGTGAAGGGTCTCTTCAAGGAGAACTACAATCCACTGCTCAAGGAAATAAGAGAGGACCCAAACAAATGGAAAAAACATTCCATGCTCATTGACAGGAAGAATCAATGTTGTGAAAATGGCCATACTGCCCAATGTAGTTTATAGATTCAATGCTATCCCCATCAAACTACCATTGACTTTCTTCACAAAATTAGAAAAAACTACCTTGAATTTTGTATGGAATTTAAAAAAGCCTGTAGAGCCAAGACAACCCTAAGCAAAAAGAACAAAACTGGAGGCATCACACTACCTGATTTCAAACTATACTGCAAAGCTACAGTAGCCAAAACAGCATGGTACTGGTACCAAAACAGATATATAGACCAACGGAACAGAACAGAGGCCTCAGAAATAACACCACACATCTACAACCATCTGATCCTTGACAAACCTGATAAAAACAAGAAATGTGGAAAGGATTCCCTATTTCATAAATGGTGTTGGTAAAACTGGCTAGCCATATGCAGAAAACTGAAACTGGACCCCTTCCTTACACCTTATAAAAAAATTAACTCAAGATGGATTAAAGACTTAAACATAAAACCTAAAACCATAAAAATACTGGAAGAAAACCTGGACAATACCATTCAGGAGATATGCATGGGCAAAGGCTTCATGACTAAAACACCAAAAGCAATGGCAACAAAAGTCAAAATTGACAAATGGGATCTAATTTAAACTAAAGAGCTTCTGCACGGCAGAAGAAACTATCATCAGAGTGAACAGGCAACCTACAGAATGAGAGAAAAAATTTTCAATCTATCCATCTGACAAAGGGCTAATATCCAGCATCTACAAAGAACTTAAACAAATTTACAAGAAAAAAATCAAAGAACCCCATCAAAAAGTGGGCAAACGATATGTCCAGACACTTCTCAAAAGAAGACATTTATGTGGCCAACAAACATATGAAAAAAACTCATCATCACTGGTCATTAGAGAAATGCAAATCAAAACCACAATGAGATACATTCTCACACTAGTTAGAATGGCAATCATTAAAAAATCAGGAAACAACAGATGCTGCAGAGGATGTGGATAAATAGAAACGCTTTTATAATGTTGGTGGGAGTGTAAATTCATTCAACCATTGCGGAAGACAGTGCGACGATTCTTTAAGGATCTATAACCAGAAATACCATTTGACCCAGCAATCCCATTACTGGGTATATACCCAAAGGATTATAAATCATTCTACTACAAAGACACATGCACACGTATGTTTATTGCAGCACTGTTCACAATAGCAAAGACTTGGAACCAGCCCAAATGCCCATCAATGATAGACTGGATAAAGAAAATGTGGCACATATACACCATGGAATACTATACAGCCGTAAAAAGGATTAGTTCATGTCCTTTGCAGGGACATAGATGAACTGGAAGCCATCATTTTCAGCAAACTAACACAGGGACAGAAGATGAAACACTGCATATTCTCATTCATAAGTGGGAGTTGAGCAATGGACATGGGGAGGGGAACATCACACACCAGGGCCTGTCAGGGGTGGGGTACTAGGGAAGGGATAGCATTAACAGAAATACCTAATGTAGGTGACGGGTTGATGGGTGCAGCAAACCACCATGGCACTTGTATACCCACCATGGCACTTGTGTAACCTGCACATTTTGCACATGTATTCAGAACTTATATATATATACAAGTTGCAATATATAATATAATTATATATAATTATACATTATATATTAATATATTATATTTAATATAATTAATTTATTATTAATAATCTAATTAATAACAGATTAATATGATTAAGATAATGGCTTTATATATTAATAATTATATATAATATAATAATATAATATATATGTTATAAGTATAATTAAAACAAGCAAAACAAAACAAAAAACTACAATGGTATACCAACTCAAATCCATTAGGATGGCTACTATCAAAACAACAGAAGAAAACAAGTGTTGATGAGTATGTGGAGAAACTGGATCCCTTATGCACTGTTAGTGGGAATATAAAACAGTATAGCCAGTGTATAAGAGTATGGTGGTTCCTCAGAAAATTAGAAATAGAATTACTGTATGACCCAGCAATTTTACTTCTGGGTATATACTCAAAATAATTGAAAGCAGGGTCTTGAAGATCTATTTGTACACTCATACTGATAGCAGCATTATTCACAAGAGCTAAAACATGGAAGCAACCCAAGTGTCTATTGATGGATGAACGGATAAGCAAAATGTGGTATACGCATACAGTGGAATATTATTCAGCCTTAAAAGGAGTGAAAATTCTGCAACATACTACAACATTGATGTACCTTGAGGACATTTTGCAAAATGAAATAAGCCAGTCACATAAAGGCAAGTACAATATAATTTCACTTATATGAGGTACCTAGAGTAGTCAAAATCACTGAGACAGAAAGTAGAATGGTGGTTTCCAGGGGCTGGGAATAGTGGGAAATGAAGAGTTGGTGTTTAATGGGCATAGAGTTTCAGTCTTACAAGATGCAAAGAGTTCTGCAGATGGATGATGGTGATGTCTGCACGACATCCCCAATGTATTTAAATACCAATGAACTGCACATTTGCTGATTAAGATGATAAATTTCATGTGTATTTCACCACAGTAAAAATTTGGGGGGTGAAGTAGAACAGTATTCTAATTATAACCATATTATTGGCACCACTTAGATAGCACTTGCTCTATGCTAGACACTGTTCTAATTTCTCTCTGTGTATTAACTCAAATGTGGAAAATAAGACCCAGCGATTTCCCTAATTCAGTATTCCTCATACTTCATTTGGAGATCTGGTTAAAATGCAGATTTGAATGCAGTAGGTTTGGGTTGAGTCCTGAAATTCTCCCTGGGACACTGATGCTGCTGGTCCATATACCACACTTTGAGTAGCCAGGGCCTAATGTTCCACATCTACTAAATCAAGACCAAGATTCACATGCTGATTATCAGAGATAGAGCTCAGTGTTCTTTCTATTCCGTTATTGCTATCTCTAGAGATTTTTTCCCTCCTGCTGCAGTTTGATAGAAGGCAACTTGGCAGTTAATTACACGCTGCCAGTTCCAGAGTGCAGTGCTGTGCAGCAAACAGAAAGCACCCTTTTTCACAGTCAGCTCTCTATTGCACTAGCAGCCTTGGCTATGAGTAGTTGTCTAACCCTCAGTAGATTTGGCCACGCAAGCATCATGCTTCAGAATTGAACTTTAAAAAAATAATGTGTTGGGACTAATAAGCCAGTTGTAGCTATCAATGCAGCTCCTCAGAGGAGAAAGGAAAGGGGAAGAAGGAAGTGAATAGACTTAGGAAAGAGAATGGATGGACAGTGGAAGAGTGTGGATGCTGGAGGGGAAAAAGGTCTAAATTCCTTCTGTAGTCTATTTGGGGATGATTACTATAATAAAGAAATCACAAACATGCTCCCTGGTTGGGAGCAAGCCACAGCTGTTCAGGTGGACTGCTGAGTAGCACCTCTGCTGAAGAAGCCTGATGATTATTTATTTGCATCACGGATTCCTCATTTTGCAGGTCTGGCTGTCTCAGCCTGCATGCTGACTGGCTGTCCAAGCGTGGGGCCATTGCTGATGATGATGGATTTCTGAGTTAGCCTCATTCTCTTCCTCCATGGAATAGCACACACTCTGAGATCAGGACTGTGCATGACCTTCCTGCTCCTGGAATAAGGGTGCCAAGGACTAGTAAGAGTCTCATGTCAGCAGGGCCAGGTACATTTTACATGTGCACAGGCCCTTTATTCTTGCTAGATTTCTGTTAAAAAGGATATCATGGGTTATATTGAAATAGAGTTTTTTCTTTTTAATTTTTTAAAAATGAAATATAACTTACATAAATCCAATAAATCTTAAACATGCAGTTTGATAAATGTTCACATATGTATGTATATATGTGTATATGATATGTATACACACACACACACACACACACACACATATATATATAGGTATCCTGCCATAGTCTTTTGAAATTCTTTATCAACCACTAAAGACAATATCCTCAATGCTCACAGCACAGTAAATACTAATGGGAATCACCTTTACGGTAATGAATCAAATTTCACTAGTTCTTGTCCCATCAGTGTTAATGGACCCCTATACAAATTATTCTCCACAAGGTGTTTTCATGTGCTTATGAAAGAGTCTCTCTCACTGCATCAACTACCTATTTTCATATTATTGCTGAAAAACAAATGAACTAAAAAACTTCCATGGCATTCAACTATATTTTTTATGCAACTAGAATATTGCATAAGCATAGGCTGCTTTAGGATGGACTCAGAAAAACAGTTCTACTAACCTTGACTGGGCTTCTTACACTTTTAAGTTGGAGATTCTAAAAATCCAAGATGGGCTTACCTGGGTGACTGAACTCTGCTCCATGTTTCCCTCATCTTTCTGAGACCAATGGCTAACCCAGGCATGTTTTTCTCATGCAATGGCAAAAGGATCAGAATCGATTATTGCTTCACTGGACCTGCCCCACCCTCACTTCTGGCTCATTCTATTGGCCAAAACAATCACATGGCTGAACCCAGAATCAAGAAGAAGTACACACTCTGATGGCAAAGGGTGCAGAAACAAGGAAGAAATAAATATTGTAGCATTAATGCCATGTACCACACTTGCCAAGAGATGCTGCTCTCTTTCTCTCATCAGGCACCAGAATCTTCCACCAGGTGCCACCGCTGCTTCGTACCATGGCCAGGTCCATTTTGGAGGCACCAGACCCATGACAAGTCCCAAGCTGTGAGGAAGGAGAAAAATTTAGTGCTCTCCTCTTTGTTACAGTCTGAAAGATGGATGCATGTAACCTTGAGTCTTTTAGAAACCTTAATAAAATGGTTTTTACTCATGGTCCTTCTCTTCCTAAGAACCCTTAGAGCTGGGGTGGGAATGAATTTATGTGACATCTACTACTAGGCATACTCAGAATCCTTGCTTTCCTCCAAGAATGTGGTCAAACTGGAGCCTTTTTCCTTTCTTCCCAGGATGACCTCAGGAAATCTCAGTGAAGTTATACCAAGTCTCCTTGCTTTATTAACAGATCTCCAGCTATCTCAACATGATTTGGGCTTAAATTATATATATTTACTTATCATAATGTCTGCTTAGTTAATGACTTCCTGTCATATCAGCTTTTAGAAAGCTATACCACTTTTAGGGCAACCGTTTCTTTTTTACTATTTCTCTATTGTATTTTGGTATAATTTTCTCACCCCAAAACACTCATGGCATAGTATAATATAATATAACCTATGCACATCCTCCCATATACTTCAAATCATCTCTAGATTATTTATAATACCCAATGCAATGTAAATGCTATGTAAATAGTTGTTATGCTACACTGACTTTTTATTTGTATTGTTTTTATTGTTATGTTGTTTTTTTCAAATATTTTTGATCAGCAGTTGAATTCACAGATACAGAGGGCTGACTATATATTCAAATCCTCTATATAAAGCATGATACAATGCTAAAAATAATTCAAGTAAACCAGAAGAAGGCAGAAAAGAGGAAACAAAGAAACAAAAATCAAAACAACTAGAAAACAATTAATAAAGTATCAGATATATATCCTAACAATAATTGTTTTAAATGTAATTTATATAAATATACCAAGAAAAAGGTAATAATAGGCACAGATTTTTTAAATGACCCAATTATATTCTGTCTATAGGAATCTCAAATACAGTGCTATAGGAAGGGTAATTTTTTTAACTTTTATTTTAAGTTCAGGGGTACTGAACTTAAAAGTTAAAAAAAGGTTTTAAAAAATGAAAAGTTTACCTTGTTACATAGGTAAGCTTGTGTCATGGGGGTTTGTGGTACAGATTATTTCATCACCAGGTATTAAGCCTAGTTCCCATTAGTTATTTTTCTTGATCTTCTCCCTCTTCCCACCCTCCACCCTCCAATAGGCCCTGGTGTTTGTTGTTCCTCTCTATGAGTGCATGTGTTCTCATCAGTTAGCTTCCACTTATAAAGAGAACATGCAGTATTTACATTCTGTTCCTGCATTAGTTTGCTAAGGATAATGGCCTCCAGCTCCACCCATATCCCTGCAAAAGACACAATCTTGTTATTTTTTATGGCTGCATAGTGTTCTGTGGTGTATATGTACCACCTTTTCTTTATCCAGTCTATCCTTGATGGGCATTTAGGTTTATTCCATGTCTTTGCTATTGTGAATAGTGCTACAATAATCATACATGTGCGTGTGTCTTTGTAACAGAATGATTTCTATTCCTTTGGGTACATACTCAGTAATAAGATTACTAGGTCAAATGGTATTTCTGTCTTTAGGTCTTTGAGGAATTGCCACACTGTCTTCCACATGGTTAAACTAATTTACATTCCCACCAACAGTGTATAAGTGTTCCTTTTTCTCCATAACCTCGCCAGCATCTGTTATTTTTTGACTTTTTAATAATAGTCATTCTGACTGGTGTGAGATGCTATCCCATTGTGGTTTTGATTTGCATTTTTGAATGATCAGTGATGTTGAGCTTTTTAAAATATGCTTGTTGGCCACATGTATGTCTTCTTTTTAAAAGTGTCTGTTCATGTCCTTTGTCCACTTTTTTATGGGGTTTGCTTTGTTCTTGTAAATTTGTTTAAGTTCCTCATAGATGCTGGATATTAAACCTTTGTCAGATGCATAGGTTGCAGAAACTTTCTCCCATTGTTTAGGTTGTCTGTTTACTCTATTGCTAGTTTCTTTTGCTGTGCAGAAGCTATTTAATTAGACCCACGTTGTCAATTTTTGCTTTTCTTGCAATTGCTTTTGGCGTCTTTGCCATGAAATCTTTGCCTGTGCCTATGTCCTGAAATGTATTACCTAGGTTGTCTTCCAGAGTTTTTATACTTTTGGGTTTTATATTTAAGTCTTTAATCCATCTTGAGTTAATTTTTTTGTAAATGATGTAAGAAAGGGGTCCAGGTTCAATCTTCTGCACATGGCTAGTCAGTTATCTCGGCATCATTTATTGGATAGGGAATCTTTTCTCCGTTGCTTGTTTTGGTCACGTTTATCAAAGATCAGATAATTGTAGGTGTGCAGACTTATTTCTGGGTTCTCTATTCTGTTCCTTTAGTGTATGTGTCTGTTTTTGTACCAATACCATGCTGTTTTAGTTACTGTAGCCCTGTAGTATAATTTGAAGTTGGGTAATGTGATGTCTCTAGCTTTGTTCTTTTTGCTTAGGATTGCCTTAGCTATTTGGGCTCTTTTTTGATTCCATATGAATTTTAAAGTAGTTTTCTCTAGTTTTCTGAAGAACGTCAATGGTAGTTTAATAGGAATAGCATTGAATCTATAAATTGCTTTAGGCAATATGGCCATTTAAACGATGTTGATTCTCCCTATCCATGAGCATGGAGAATTTTTCCAGTTGTTTGTATCATCTCTGAGTTCTTTGAGCAGTGGTTTGTAATTCTTTTTGTAGAGATCTTTTACCTTCCTAGATAGCTGTATCCCTAGATATTTTATTCTTTTTGTGGCAATTGTGAATGGGAATTTGTTCCTGATTTGGCTTTTGGTATGACTGTTGTTGATTTCTGTGCATTGATTTTGTATCCTGAGACTTTGCTGAAGTTGTTTATTAGCTTAAGAAGCTTTTGGGCTGAGACAATGGGGTTTTCTAGGTATAGGATCATGTCATCTGCAACCAGGGATAGTTTGACAGGAAGAATAAAAGTAAACAGATGGAAAAAGATATACCATGTAAACGCTAACCAAAAGAAAGCTAGAGTGGCTATACTAATATCAGATAAAGCAGATAAGGCAAATGAAATTATGAGTTACAAGGAGAGATACTCCATGATGATAAATGGGTCCATCAACCAAGAAGGCATAACAATTGTAAATGTGTATTGCCAAATAATGGTGCTAATAAAACACATGAGATAGAAACTTACAGAATTGAAAAGAGAAATAGATAAATTCACAATTATACTTCAAGAGCTCAATACCCCTCTCTCAATAATTCATAGAATCACCACATAGAAAATCAGTGAAGATATAAGGGAACTGAACAATAGTATTAGCCACAGGACCTAATTAACACTTGTAAAACACTTCACCCAACAACGTAAGAATTCACTTTTTTTTGTCTTGTTTTGTTTTTGAGACAGAGTCTTGCTCTGTTGCTCAGGCTGGAGTGCAGTGGCGCTATCTCAGCTCACTGCAAGCTCCGCCTCCTGGGTTCACGCCATTCTCCTGCCTCAGCCTCCCAAGTAGCTGGAATTACAGGTGCCTGCCACCACGCCCGGCTAATTTCTTGTATTTTTAGTAGAGATGGGGAAGAATTCACATTTTTTAAATCAGGCATAGAACAGTCACAAAGATACTTCATATCCTGGCTCATAAAATAAAACTCAACAAACTGAAAAGAATTAAAACTGTTTAGATATCATCTCTGATCATAACTGAATCAAACTAAAAGTTAACAGAAAGACAACTGGTAAATCTCCATATACTTGGAAATTAAACAACATACTTCTAACCAACTCATGAGTCAAAGATGTCGTTTCAATACAAATAAAAACCTACATAGAACTGAAGGAAAATGAAAATACAACAACTTAAAGCTTGTGAAATGCAGCTAAAGCTGTGCATACAAGGAAATTTATAGTATTAAATGCTTATATTAGGAAAGATGAAAGGTTTCAAAACAGTAGTCTAAATTTCTACCTCAACAAATTAGACAAACAATAAAACCAGAAAGCAAGCAACTGAAGAAAAATGATAAAAATAAGAGCACAAATACATGAAAACAGGAAAATAGAGAGGAATGAATAAAAAATTAAAGCAGGTTATTTGGAAATGTTAAGAAAATTGATAAAATCCTAGCACAACTGAAAAACAGAAAAATCATAAGTTATCAACATTGGAAATGAACAGGGATACCACTGTGAACACCACAGTTATTAAAGGAGTAATAAGATGATTCTACAAACATCTTTACATACATAAATTCAACTATAGCCCAATAAAAGAAAATTACAAAGCAACATACCTCAGGAACATAGACACAGAAATTTTCAACAAAACATTAGCAAATCAAATCTAAAAACATATAAATGGAATTACAGATGACAACCAAGGAATTTTATTCCAGGAATGCAAAGGCGGTTCAGTATTTGAAAATCAATCAATGTAATCCTCTATGCTAACAGAACTGAATAAGAAAACTTGCTTGATCATATTAACTGATGCAGAAAAGATACTTAAAAATTCCAAATTCCATTCTTGGGAAAAACTTTCAGCGAACTAGGAATTGAAAGGAACTTGAATATTCTTGACCAGAAAAAGGGCAATTGCAGAAAAACAAAACAAAAAACTCTATGGCTAGCATTATACATAATGTGAAAGACCGAATGTGTTTTGCTAGAGCCAAGAAAAGGATGGCTACTGCTACTACCCTCATTTGACACAGTACTACAAGTCTTAGCCTGTGCAATAAGGATATAAAAGGCAAGAAAAGGATATAAAAGGCAGGCAGATTAGAAAGGAAGAAATAAATTATTTTTATTTGTAGAAGATATATTGCCCATGTAGAAAAATCCCAAGGACTTTATAGGAAAACCCCTATAAATAATAAGTAAATTTAGCAAATTTACACAAAAATTAATCACTTTTTAATATACAAACAATGAACTATTGGAAAATAAAATGAAAAAAATTCAATACCATTTATAATTGTTCCCAGAAAAGGGACACCAAGGTATAAACTTAGTAAAACATATACAGATACTATATGCCAAAAGTGTTGAATTTTGATAAAAGAAATTAACAAAAATATGTGGAGAGACAATACTATGTTCATGGATTGGGAGACTAAACATAGTAAAGATGTTATTTCTCCTAAAATTGACCTATAGAGTCAACACAATTTCCATAAAAATCCCAGCAGTATCTTTTGTAGATATAGACAAGCTTAATATAAAAATTATACAGAAAGACAAAGAAACTAGAGTAGCTAAAACAATGTTGAAAAAAAAAATAAAGTTGGAGTAATCATACTACCAAATTTTAGGACTTAGTGTATATTTACAGTAACAAAGACAGCGTAGCATTAGTGGAGGGGTAGACAGGCAAACAGATAGATACATACGTACATATATAGATACATACATCTGTACATACACACATACATAGATTGATCAGTGGAATAGAATAGAGAACCCCAAAATAATATTCACCAAATATGTGTAACTAATTTTTGCGAAGACACAAAAGGAATTCAAGGAAGGAACTATTGTCTTTTCAGCATAGGTTACTAGAACAATTGGACATCAATGGGCCAAAACACACATACGAACACACAGAACAAGCTTTGCACCTCATATGAACATTTTTATTTCAAAATGGCTTATAAATGTAAAACTATAAGATTTATTGAAGAGAACATAAGAAAACATATTTGTTAGCAAGAGAGTTCTTAAATGTGATGCCAAAATACACTATCCATAGATTTAAAAGATCACCCAAATCTACTTAATCAAAATGTAAAACTTTTGCTCTGTGAGATGAAGAGGATGAAAAGATAAGCCACAGGCTGGGAAAAATATCTGTAAATCATATATCTGAGAAAGGAATCATAACCAGAATATATAAAGAATTATCTAAATTCAACAGTAATAAAACAACACGGTCCAGTTAGAAAACAGACAAAATATTTGAACAGCATTTTACCAAAGAAGATATATGGGTGGAAACTAAGTACATTTTAAAAAAATGTTCACCATCATTAGCCATTAGGAAAATGCAAATTAAAGCCACTACACATCTTTTAGAATAGCTAGAATTAAGAAAAAATACTGACTATACCAAGTACTGGTGGTATACTGGAGGAACTGGATCTCTCGTACATTTCTGGTGGGAATGTAAAATTGTACAACCTCTTCGGAAAACAATTTAGTTATTTCTTAAGAAGGTAAACATGCATTTATCATATAATCCAGCAACCACACTTCCGGACATTTATCCTAGAAAAATGAACACTTGCATTTACACAAAAAGCTGTGCATGAATATACTTAGCAGGTTTATATGTGCAAAAGCTAAAAATTGGCAACAATCTAAAGGACCGTCAACAAGTTAATGGATAAACAAACTGTGGTACATCCAGACCATGGAATGCTACTCATCGATAAATAGTAATGAACTATTGATACATGTAACAACTGGGATAGATGAAGGTTATTATCATGAGTCAATAAAACCAATCTCAAAAGGTAACATGATATATGTATAATATTCTCAAAATGACAAAATTGTAGACAAGGAGAACAGATTGGTGGTTGTCAAGGATTTGGGGAGGGAGTGGGAAGGTATGAGTATAAAGCATCAACACAGAAGAGTTCTTTTATGGTGACATGACAGTTGTATATATTGTTGGTGATGGTGGTTGTATAAATCTATACAAGTGATCAAATTTCATAGAATTGTACATACTAAATAAGTGATGAAAACACTGGCAAAACCAGAATAAAGTCTGTAGTTTAGTTAATTGTATTATGCCAATGTCAATTTCCTGGATTTGATCATGTGCTATAGTTATGTAAAATGTTCCCATTGTGGGAAGCTGGGTCATGGGTACAGGAGACCGCTCTGTAGTATTTTTGCAACTTTTTGTGAATCTGTAATAATTATGAAATAAAAAGTTAAGAAATATTATTTGTTGTCATATCACAAATGGTTACGATTTGTCCCCTCTATATCTTGAGAATACATTTTCTTTATTTTCACATTAAGGAAGACTTTAATGGAATTTTTTCTATATAACGGTATTGCCCTAAACAATGGTTTTTTCAGGAATTAATGGAAGTCATTAAACAAGGGATAAGGGCATAGTCTTGTATCTCTCTGTTTTTTTGTTTTGTTTTGTTTTGTTTTGTTTTTTTGAGAAGGAGTCTCGCTCTGTCGCCCAGTCTGGAGTGCAGTGGTGCGATCTCCGCTCACTGCAAGCTCCGCCTCCCAGGTTCACGCCATTCTCATGCCTCAGCCTCCTCAGTAGATGGTACTACAGGCGCCCACCACCATGCCCAGCTAATTTTTCTTTTCTTTCTTTCTTTCTTTTTTCTTTTTTTTTTTTTTTTTTTTGTATTTTTAGTAGAGACAGGGTTTCACCGTGTTACCCAGGATGGTCTCAATCTCCTGACCTCATGATCCACCTGCCTCTGCCTCCCAAAGTGCTGGGATTACAGGCGTGAGCCACTGCTCCCGGCCGTCTTGTATGTCTTTTGATGACCTGACCTTCATTATCCAGAATGTGTCACATTTTGGGTGTACCCTTGACACATAGGTTAAATTGCATTGCAAATAATTCTGTTACAATTGTACATATAAATTCTTCCACCTTGTTTCAGCAAACTTCTGCTGCATAACAAATCAACTGCATTGGTTTTCTATTGTTATATGATGCATTTATACAAAATTAGTTGCTTTAAACAGCCCTCATTTCTTAGCTCACAATTCTGTAAGTCAGCAGTCCAGCATAGCCGGTCTGGGTTCCCTGATCAGGGCATCACAAGACTGAGATCAAGTTATCAGGCTAAATTCTAATCTGGAAAACACTGGGGATAAAAATCAGCTTCTAAGCTCATTTTTGCTATTGGCAGAATTCAGTTTCTTGCAATTGTAGGACTGATGTCCCATATCCTTGTTGGTTATCATTTGGGGGCCACTCTCAGACCCTGGAGACCACCTTTATTCCTTGCCATATAACTGCTTTCATCTTCAAACCAGCAACTGTGCATCAAATTATTCTTATGCTTTGAATCTCTGACTTTCTTCCTGCTTCTAGCCAGAGAAAACTTCACTTTTAAAAACTGTATACAGTTAGGTCAATCTACCCCGAATAATCTTATTTTATTTCTTTTAAAATTGTGGTAAAAAATACATAACATAAAAATTTACCTTTTTTTTTTTTTTTTTTTTTTGAGACGAAGTTTCACTCTTGTTGCCCAGGTTGGAGTGCAATGGCACGATCTCAGTTCACCGCAACCCACAACCCCCCCACCCCCACCCGGGTTTAAGCGATTCTTCTGCCTCAGCCTCCCGAGTAGCTGGGATTACAGGCGTGCGCCACAACGCCCGGTTAATTTTGTATTTTTAGCAGAGATGGGATTTCTCCATGTTGGTCAGTTTAGTCTCAAACTCCTGACCTCAGGTGATCTGCCCACCTCGGCCTCTCAAAGTGCTGGGATTACAGGCATGAGTCACTGCACCTGGCCAAAAATTTACTATCTTAAGTGTTTTTAAGTGTACAGTATAGTAGTGTTAACCACGTGCACATTGCTGTGCAATAGATCTCTAGAACTTTAATCTTGCAAAACTGAATTTTTATATCCATTGAGAAACAACTCCCCTTTTCCCCCATATCCAACCTTTGGAAACCACCATTCCATTTTCTGTTTCTAAAAGTTTGATTACTTTAGATACCTCATATAAGTGGAATCATGCAGCATTTGTCTATTTGTGACTGCCTCACTTCACTTCAAATAACGTCCTCCAGGTTCATCCATGTTGTAGCATGTTTCTTCTTTTCTAAGCCTGAATAATATTCCATTGTACATATACTACATTTTGTTTATCCATTCATCTGGCAATGGGCATTTAGGTTGCTTTCACCTCTTGACTACTGTGAATAATGCTGCAATGAACATGGGTGTGCAAATCTCTCTCTCAGATCCTGTTTTTTAATTCTTTTGGATATATACCCAGAAGTGAGGTTGCTGGATCATGTGGTAATACTGTTTTTAATTTTTTGAGGAATTTCCATACTGTTTTTCATAGTGACTGTACCATTTTACATTTCCACCAGCAGTGCAAAAGGGTTTCAATTTCTCCACATCCTCATCAATACTTGTTATTTTCTCTTTTTTTGATGGTGGCCATCCTAAAGGGTCATTTGCATTCCCCTGAAGATTTGTGATGTTGAGCATTGTTTCATGTGCTTGTTGGTCACTTATATATCTTTTTTGAAGAGATTTGTATTGCAGTCATCTGCTCATTTTTAAATTGGATTGTTTATTCTTTTGTTGTTGCTGTTGAGTTGAAGGTCTTTATGTATTCTGAATATTAACTCCTTAATAGATAGAAGGTTTGTAAATATTTTCTCTCATTCTGTAAGTTTCCTTTTCACTCCTTTGATTCTTTCATTTGCTGTGCAGTTTTTGTTTGATGTAGTTCCATTTATCTAATGTCACAAAGCTTTTCTCCTAGGTTTTCTTCTAGAAGTTTTATAGTTTTAGATCTCATGCTTAGATCTTTAATCCAGTTCAAGTGAATTTTTGTATATGGTGCAAGGCACAGGTCCAGTTTCATTCTTTTGCATGTGGATATCCAGTTTTCCCAATACCATTTTTTAAACAGACTGTCTTTCCCTCATTGTGACACCTTGTCAAAAATTATTTGACCCTATTTTCTGGGCTCTCTATTCTGTTCTATTGGTCTATGTGTCTGTTTTTTCTTTTTGTGCCAGTGCCATACTGTTTTGATTACTATTGTCTTGTAATATAATTTGAAATCAGAAAGTATGATGCCTCCAGCTTTGTTTTTATCACTCAAGATTGCTTTGGCTATTTGACATTTTCTGTAATCCCATATGAATTTTATAATTAATTTTCTATTTCTGTGAAAAATATCATTGGAATTCTCATAGGGATTACACTGAATCTCAAAATAGCTTTGGTAATTATGAAATTTTAACAATATTAATCCTTCCAATACATGAACACAGGATATATCCCTATTTACTTGTGTCTTCTTCAATCTTTTTTATCAATGTTTTATAGTTTTCATTGTACCGATCTTTCAGATCCTTGGTTAAATTCATTTCTGAGTATTTTATTCTTTTTGATGCTATAGTAATTGGAATAGTTTTCTTAATTTCTTTTTGGGATAGTTATTGTTAGTATATAGAAATGCAATTGATTTTTGTATAATGATTTTGTATTCTGAAGATTTACTGAATTCATTTATTTGTTCTGATGGTTGGTGGAGTCTTTAGGGTTTTCTCTACATAAGATCATGTAATCTGCAAACTGAAACAATTTTACTTATTTCCTTCCAATTTGGATGCTTTTTTTTCTCTTACCTAATTATTCTGGCTAGGACTTTCACTACTATGTTGAAAAGAAGTGGCAAGAGTGGGCATTCCTGTCTTTTTCCTGATCTTATGGGAAAATCTTACATCTTTTCATTATTGAGTATGATGCTGCCTGTGGGCTTGTCATATATGGCTTTTATTATGTTGAGTTATACTTCTTCTATACCTAATTTGTTGAGAGTTTTTATCAGGAAAGAAGGTTGAATTTTGTCAAATACTTTTCTGCATCTGTTGAAACAATCATGTGACTTTCATCCTTTTTCTTAAAATGTGGCATATCACATTTATAAATATGCACATGTTGAATCGTCCTTGTATCCCAGGGGTAAATCCCACTTGATCATGGTGTATAATCCTTTTCATGTGATGTTGAATTCAGTTTGTTAGTATTTTGCGGATGATTATTACTTCTATGTTCATCAGGTATATAGGTCTGTAATTTTATTTTCTGGTAGTGCCCTTGTCTGGCTTTGGTAACATAATAATATTGGCCTCATAAAATGAGTATGGAAGTGTCCCCTCCTCTTTTTGTTATTTCAATCTCCTCTCTTTTTCTTTTAGTCTAGCTAAGGGGTTGCCAATTTTCTTGATATTTTCAAAAACAACTCCTGTTTTGTTATTTTTTTCTATTGTTTTTCTCTTCTCTGTTTCATTTATTTCTACTCTAATGTTTATGATTTCCTTCCTACTGCTATCTTTGGAGTTAGTTAATTTTTCTCTTTCTAATTCCTTAAGAAGAAAAGTCAGGTTGCCATTTGAGATCTTTCTTCTTTGTTAATGTAGGCAGTTACTCTATCAACTTCCCTTTCAGTACTGCCTTTGCTGTATCCCATAAGTTTTGGTATGCTATATTTTCATTTTCATTTGTATCCTGATATTTTCAAATTCCTTGCGACTTCTTTGACCCACTATTTTTTTAAGAGTGTGGTTTTAATTTCCACGTATTTGTGGATTTTCCAGTTTTGCTTTTTCTGTTTATTTCTAGTTTCATTCTATAGTGGTCAGAAAAGATAGTTGGTATGCTTCAAATCTTCATAAATCTGTCAA
Source organism: Macaca thibetana thibetana (assembly GCF_024542745.1). Lineage (NCBI taxonomy): Eukaryota > Metazoa > Chordata > Mammalia > Primates > Cercopithecidae > Macaca > Macaca thibetana. The sequence continues at coordinate 38,633,143 of NC_065598.1, forward strand.
GACTTGTTTTGTGGTCTAACATGTGATCTACCTGGAGAACACTCCATGTGCACTTGAGAAAAATGTTTATTCTGCTGTTGTTGGGTAGAGTGTTCTGTGTATGTCTTTCAGGGCCAATTAGTAGTGTTGTTCAGGTTCCCTGTTTTCTTATTGATTTTCTGTCTGGTTGATCTACCCATTACTGAAAATGGACTATTGAGATCTCCTACTATGATTGCATTACTATCTACTATTCCCTTCAATTCTATCAATGTTTACGTCATATATTTGGGTGATTTGCTGTTAGGTATGTATAATTGTTATGTCTTCCTGGTGAACTGACTCTTTTATCGTTATATAATCTCCTTTGTTTCTTATGAAAGATTTTTTTCTTAAATTCTATTTTGTCTGATATAAGTATGGGCACTCCTGCTCTTTTTAATTCACCATTTGCAAGCAATATATTTTTCTATACTTTTATTGTTAGCTTACATATGTCCTTATATCCAAAGTGAATCTCTCAAAGGGAACAACACACACTGGAGCCTACCTGAGGGTAGAGGGAGAGAGAAGAATAAGGATTGAAAAACTACCTATTGGGTACTATGCTAATTACCGGGGTGGCAAAATAACCTGTACACCAACCCCCCGTGACAATCAATTTACCTATATTACAAACCTGCACCTATATGCTCCTGAACCTAAAACAAAAGTTAAAAAAAAGTGAGTCTCTTGTAAATATAGTTGGATCTTGTTTCCTATCTGTTTAGCTACTTTATGTCTTTGATTGGAGAGTTTAATCTATTTAAAGTAATTACTGATAGGAAAGCACTTACTATTGCTACGCTGTTAATTGTTTTCTGTGTATCTTGTAGTTATTTTGTCCCTCTTTGCCTCTCTTGCTGCCTTTCTTCACATTGCTTTCATTTTCTTGCAGTGACATGATTTTATTATTTTATCATTTTCTTTTGTTCATCTTCTATTGGTATTTTTGTGGTTACCATGGGAATTACATAAAACATTATATATTTATATCAATCTATTGTAAACTGATAACAACTTTAGTCACATACAAAACCTCTACTTCTTTATACCTTCCTCCCCCTACTTTATGCTATCCATGTTACAAATTATATATTTTTATATTTTGTAGCCATTAACATAGCTTATAACTATAGTTATTTTCTTATTCTTTTTATTTATTTATTTATTAATTTATTATTATTATTATACTTTAAGTTCTAGGGTACATGTGCATAACATGCAGGTTTGTTACATATGTATACTTGTGCCATGTTGCTGTGCTGCACCCATCAACTCGTCAGCACCCATCAACTCGTCATTTACATCAGGTATAACTCCCAATGCAATCCCTCCCCCCTCCCCCCTCCCCATCATAGGCCCCGGTGTGTGATGTTCCCCTTCCCGAGTCCAAGTGATCTCATTGTTCAGTTTCCACCTATGAGTGAGAACATGCGGTGTTTGGTTTTCTGTTCTTGTGATAGTTTGCTAAGAATGATGGTTTCCAGCTGCATCCATGTCCCCACAAAGGACACAAACTCATCCTTTTTTATGGATACATAGTATTCCATGGTGTATATGTGCCACATTTTCTTAATCCAGTCTGTCAGTGATGGACATTTGGGTTGATTCCAAGTCTTTGCTATTGTGAATAGTGCCGCAATAAACATACGTGTGCATGTGTCTTTATAGCAGCATGACTTAAATCCTTTGGGTATATACCCAGTAATGGGATGGCTGGGTCATATGGTGCATCTAGTTCTAGATCCTTGAGGAATCGCCACACTGTTTTCCATAATGGTTGAACTAGTTTACAATCCCACCAACAGTGTAAAAGTGTTCCTATTTCTCCACATCCTCTCCAGCACCTGTTGTTCTTATTCTTTTATATTTTAAATTCTATACCTGAATTAAGTGATCTATGCACCACAACTACAGCATTACAGGATTCTGTATTTGTCTATATATTAATATTCACCTTTACTAAAAAGTTGTATATTTTTATTTGCTTTGCTTTTATATTTCTGTCCAGTGTCCTTGTGCTTCAATTTGAAGTACTCCCTTTTGCAGTTCTGGTAATTCAGGTCTAGTGGTGATGAACTCCCCCAGCTTTTGTTTTTCTGGGAATGTCTTTGTTTTCAGTTTATTTCTGAAGGACAGTTTTGTTGGCTATGACATTCTTTGTTGGCAGTTTTTTCTTTATCCCACTTGCTTTTGGTCTGTAATATTTCTTCTGAGAAACCCACTGATAATCCTATGGGTGCTCCCTTGTACATAAGGAGTTGCCTTTCTCTTGCTGCTTTCAAGAGTATTTCCTTGTCTTTGATTTTTGACAATTTGATTATTATGTGTCTTGGTATGGCCTCTGGGTTCATCCTATTGGAATCCTTTGAACTTATTGAATATTGAATTTGCACATCAATTTCCTTCCTTAGATTTGGGAAGGTTTTGGTTATCATTTCTTCAAATGAGTTCTCTGCGCCTTTCTTTCTTCTTCTGGGACTCCCAAAATGCATATATTGGTCTAGCTGAAGGTGTCTCATAAGTCCCTGAGGCTTTCTTAATTTTTTTTTCATGCTTCCTTCTTTCTGTTCCTCTGCTGTGATCATTTCAAATGACCTGTCTTCTAGTTTGCTAAGTCTCTAGGACCCAAGTTGGGGAAAACAGAATCCAGTCACTTGGGCAGCCCCCAGAAAATCCAGAACATTGGATATACATTTCACTCTTCTCTTTTCCTCCTGAGATTGAAGCCGTAAACAAGGCATTTTCCCCAGATCACCCAAAGCTATATCAGCTACTGTCTGTGGTGTTAACATTTTTTTCATGCTGCAACAAACCACTGAGTTTTATTTTGTTCCCAGCAGCCCCCAGCCATCCAAAACATGCCAGTTCTCTGTAAGCACTCTGAGTCAGATGAGACAGAAACCACTCCCTTGGGCAGCCTCCCAAAGGCAAGAACACTGGACATATGCTCCACTCTTCTCTCTCCTTCCCAAAAGAGAAGCCATGAGTTGGACTTTTTCAGGCAGTGGTGTTGACCTGTGCAGGCTTAGGGGAAGGGCTGACACAATTGAAATAAAACAGCTTTTCTTACCATTTCAATATGCCTGATCTTGGCTTTCACCTTGACAGGGGTACTGTGTCTTCCTAACTGTTTCTGTAATTCTCATAAAAGCTTTTGGACCATATATTGTTGTTAAGTCAGTGTGTCTGTGGGGCAACAAAGTCTAGGCTTCCTATTCAACCATCTTGCTGACATCACTCCAAGAATAGTCTAATCTTCCTTTCGAAAAGTTAACTGTGCCCTATAAGATAACCTAATCACAGGAGTGGTATCTTACCATATTACAATCCAGAGGGATTAGGGAAGGACAACCTATGATCCATCTTAGAATTCTGCCTGCCATGTTACTCTAAAACTTAGTATCTTAAGAAAATCAACCATTTTATTTGCTCATTGTTTTGTGGGTCAGTTGGTCAGTTCTCTGATCTGAACTGGATTGGCTGGAACTGATGGTCTAGAAGGGCCTCATTGATATGTCTATGGCCTCAGCTGAAATGTCTGGAATGGATAAATGACTAGGGAACATTGTATTTCATTCTCCAAGATGCTAGCTCAGGCTAGTTCATATGTTGGCAAAAGAGTTCAAAGCAACAAGAGAGTTAAGCCCTCATGCACAGCACTTTTTAAGTTTCTACTAGAGTCATGCTTACTAATGTCCCATCAGCCAAAGTATGCCACGTGGCCAAGTTCAAATTCAAGGGGCAGAGGAATAGACTCCATCTTTTGGTGGGTGGAGCTGTACAGATTTTATGGCCATTTTCTGTGATCTACCACAAACTCCTAACCAATGCATATTTATTATCAGCAATATTTTATGCCATGAAATCCTGATACAATCAAATTATTGGGTAGTCCCTTGAACTTCATTTTAACAGGATTTGACAGGTATTAATTACTCCCACATAAATTATACAGCAGAAGAGTTATTAACTTGAAATCTAGGCTATTCACCTTGCTTTTTAGCTTCTTTTTGGCTAGGGAAGACTTGGGTCACAACTCATCGAAAATTGCAAATAGCATTTACATGTGTATGGGTTTGTCAATTGATTTTATCACACTGGTATTTCTTGCCATCTTCTTGACATTAAGATGAACACTTGAAACCACAACAAACAAAATAAGAATATAAGAAACTCTGTTTACAGAAGACAAAATAGTTTACTTCATTACACTGTGGTGAAAAACAACTTCAAAGAAGTAACTACTAAAAAAGATGATGTAAAGCCAGTCATGAAAATAAAATTACAGAAAGCAGCCAAAATTTTTGGAGCAGAATGTTGATCCACTCTCAGATGATAAGAATGGGCTTATGCGAAGGTCGATTGATTCCAGAACCTATCCTAGAGGCACCAAGAACCTATAAACAATACCAACTGACTCACTTAGATCCTGAAGTATGCGAATAATTTAGGTCCTTCTGTTCAGGATGCAATTATTCAGTTAACAAAGCATCATGAGACTGTAAATGCAATCGGATATAATTTGTGTAGATATATAACAATAATAATGGCCAATATGTGTTAAATAATTACTATTTGCTAGGCACTGATCCAAGTGCTTTGCCAAAATGAACTCATTTAATCTCAATAAGATCTATATGAGATAAGGTATTTCTATTATCAAACAAAAAACTGAGGCACAGAGAAGTTAAGTAATTTGCCCAAAATCTCAGTTAAAAAATAGCAGTGCAGGCATTTGAACCCAAGAAGTCTGGGTTGAGAGCCTGTTCTTGCAACCACTACGCTATTAGATGTGGGCGTGTGTGTGTGTGTGTGTGTGTCTCAAAAGGCACACAAAAAAAGTCAGGAGTCATTATTTCAAGATAGTGGAATTACATGTGGTTTTATCGTTGTTTCTTTATTTAGCTGCATTTTCTATTTTTCCATAATGCATAGTTCTACTTATATAATCCTATTAAAGACTTTTAAAGATCATGCAATCACCTGCGTTTTCCCATACTCTGCTTCACCTCAAAGAAAGTGTTCTTCAAGATCTTAGGCAGTCAAATGATCTCATCAATAACTCACGCATTTTCCTCCATTCTGCTCTGCCAAGCTCTGTGTGTTGGATCTTGCCCCCGTGCTTATAGACTCAGTTGAAAGATGCTTGCCGTAACTCCAAGCATCACAACTTCATTCAAGGACAGAAAGAAGTATTGGTGATCAAACAGACAAAAAGGCTTTTACATTCAGTGACTCCTTTTATCAGAGCAGTCCTCTGAAGGACTTCCCTTTTATATATTGATCCAAACTGGGTCCATGTACATTTCTAGCTGGAGAATTGAATATCTGGTTTCCAGTTTCTATAGTGGAGGGAAGTAAGGGAGAAGAGACTTGGGCATGACTGTTGGGTCAGCCACAGGGGATCTGCCACATCCCAAGACTAGTGGGATATATATTATTCTTCCTGAAGGGACTCAACAGACAGCTCATAAGGAGATGACAGCCAATGCCCTGGTCAGTTATTCAAGAGATCTAGGTTCTAGTTCTACCTGTCATACGAATTTACTGTGAGACTGAAGAAATCACTTACTTCCCTTCTCTGTGTCTCAGTTTACTTGACTTCAAAATGAGAGAATTGTAGTAGTTGATCACTAAGGTCCACCTAATAATACCGACAGTCAAAAGGTCCTGCCAATATTTATATTGTGGAGCAAGTCTGCAATAAAACACACTCACAGAAGAGCCCCTTATCACCTGTTTAGAAGGGGGAGGAAACAAGATATATACATATTCAAAGAAACAACTGGCCCTATAAACACAAACCTCTGTCCTGAAGCAACAGAGTCATGTAGACTATTTGAGTCATAAGTGAATCATAAGTTTTACAAAAACAATGTCAATGCTGAGCTTGTGAATTGATGGAGATGACAAACCTGCTTAACAACAACAGTCATTCCTTCTAGAAGCCACCATTCCCTTTGGAAGCACCATTTCTAACATAGTGTTTCTCTCTAATTGAGTATCATTTGCGTCTCTCTCTCTCTCTCGCTCTCTCTGTGTGTGTGTGTGTGTGTGTGTGTGTGTGTGTGTGGTCTTTTCATGGGTGGTCACTTGTCTTTTGTAGTGCATCTTGGGATTGGGTTGCTTGAGTTTTATTCCACTCTATTTCTCAGCTTCTCAGCTACCTTTCTATACTGCACAGGCTAGAAAGCTAAAACCACATTTTCCTAGATTCCTTGGTGATATAGTTTGGGTATTTGTCCCCTCCAAATCTCATGTTGAAATTTTATCCTTAGTGTTAGAGGTGGAGCCTAATAGGAGGTGTTTATATCATGAGGGTGGATCCCTCTTGAATGGCTTGGTACCATCCTCACAGTAATGAGTGAGTTCTCACTTTATTAGTTCCCATGATAAATGACTGTTTAAAAAGAGCCTGGCACCTCCATCCTCTCCCTCATTTTCTGTTCTTGCCTTGCAGTGGGCTCACTTTAGCCTTCTGCCATGAGTAGAAGCTTCCTGAGACTCTCACCAGATGCAAATGCTGGTGTCATGTTTCTTGTACAGCCTGTTGAACCATGAGCCAAATAAACCTCTTTTCTTTATAAATTATCCAGCCTCAAGCATTCCTTTATAGCAACGCAAATGGACTACTGCTCTTGGCAGTTTGAATTCTTGATGTGAATTTTAGGCTCTGCTGACTAGATGTACTCAACTCATGTGAGTTTTGGAAAGTAGAAGTGAGACGGAGGCCATAGTCCTGCCTTTTGGCTTTTTTTGCATAAAGGACATTGGTAAAAATGCAAGGTTCCCATGTCCATTCTCCATGCTTCTTCTCCAGAGGCACTGGTGGCAATGGATTTAAGGTTAATGACCCCTGTTTTATTCTGGTTTCCTGATTCCTCGATCACAGTACAATGCTATGTCCTGGAACTCAATATCCTGGTGGTGGGCTCAGAGGTAGTGCTACTCTGGTGGATCAGTACTCTATTGTTCCATGAATCATTCATAGAAATGCAGCTTAGAAACCACTCTTTCATGCCTTCTAATGATATCATAAGCCTCCAGTTTTCTGTATTAAATTCATTTTTTGCATAATATGGGGGTGTCTGTTTCCTGCAATGAATCGTTTTCTAAAACACCTATCAATAAAGCATACATGTTAATACAAAAATAAACAAAGTTATCTTTGGATGTCAACACTACCCAGGCATTTCTTTACTCTATTTTATGATATCAGAGCTCTGCTGCTACCTGCCTTCACCCTGTCATTTTGGCTGCATCTTTAGTCAAGCAGAGCTGGAAGCATACTGGAAAGACCACACAGAGAGGCAAACAGAAATCACCCATGTGGACAATTCCTTCTGAGCCTCCAGACTTTTTGAAATCAAGATCTTGATGACAAAGAGGTTTATGGGTTAGAATTTGTTGCCACATTAGAAAATTAGCACACTCATATTCTTGCATTGTTAATTTATTTTCCGTAACTTTTACTGACTGCTGGTTAACCAAAGTCTCTTTAGATTTTAATTCAAGAGGTGGGGTAGATATGGGCCAGTGCTTTAGTTTAGAGATGCTAAGTGACTTCAGAATTCTAGTGTGAAAATCCAAGTATTCACATTCTACTTCCACCTGTTAATTTTTTTCTTTCTGGTTCCAGATTTTAGCAAAGTAAAACTTAGCATGTGTGTCTAAGGGGGAGATCTCATCAAGGCAAGTGGTATATTTCTGTATGTCACAGAAACACATGTAGCTAAAAATCCCACAAGAGGTGTAGGTGGGCCAGGAAGCCTTGCAATGAGAAACAGAGGTCCTTGCTATGGGAGCATACTAGGGGAAAGATACTTCAGGAAGAAGTCTTTCAGATACTTGAAATTTAAATGCCATTGAGTGAGTTTCTCAATCAAATGTCTTCCTTCAAACATATTTCACTTTGCAATAAATAGTTTCATAGAGAGGATTCAGTAATTAATAAAAGGACTAAAATATCTTGTTAAATGAGAGCTGTAAACACTCACTAAGGTTGCTCTTCTCTATGTTATTTTTTCAAAATTTGTAAAGAAAGGAAATGCTATTGACTATATTTGGGGTTCTAGAAATAGTTTTCAAGGATTTTATTTTAAAGAGGAGTTTGATAGTATGAGGAAAGGGACATACAGTACTTGTATACTGTTGGTGAAGGCGTAAACACAAAATTTCTGGAGGGCAATCTGACAACATGTATAAAAAATTTTAAATGGGCACTTCTTGATCCAACTTGTAGACATTTGTTTTAAGGAAAGATTCAGACAGTTTCAAGAAGACAGGCATATGTCCAAGGTTTTTCACTGAAGGAGTCTTTATGAAATATAAGAAGTGGAAACAGCCAAAAGGTTTGTTGGCAGCAGATCAGTTTAATAAAATATGATGGAGCTTTCCAAAGGAATATTATTCTGAGTCAGGGGAATTTATGTTTTTCACATAGGAAAATATCCATAATAAACTGGGTATTGATAAAAGCTAGTTAGAGAGTGTTTTGCTTTATTTTGTATATTTTGAATGATTTGCATATTCTCTTACCACTCAAACTTGACTCATGACAGATGCTTAATAATATTTAGTGAAGTAATTCATGTAAATCTATTTCTCTGTATTTACATATGCATTATACATTCTGGAACAATATGTGACTACCTGTTAACAGTAGTTATTTTCATTATCATTGGGTGGGGGTGAGGCCTGAGGACATACTGAAGATTACTAAAGATAAGTTTTACTTCCTCTGGATTATTTAAATTTTATAATAGACATTTTATTTTATAACTTTTAAATTGTACCTATATTTTTAAACAATACAGAGTTTCCAAATTTTGTAACAGCAAAGCACCTAGAACACACTAGAATTCCTACAAGTCAAATGGCAAAAGGAAGACAACACAATGGAAGAATGGGCAAATGGTATGAACAGGCTAGCCACAGGATAGAAAAAATGAAGGGGCAAAAAATATATGCTAAGATGACAAAGTAAAATAATGTGGCACCACTTCTTAACCACAAGATTGACAATATCACAGACTTTCAGTAACGGAGGGAAACAGAGATTCACAGTCAAGGCTGGTAGAACTGTGAATGAGTGCAAGCACTTTGGGGAACACCTAGTAAAATGGAAACTGTGCATGCTCTATGACCCAGCAATTGCTCTAAGTTTATACTTTAAAGACAATATCATTTTTCTGCAGAAAGACATATACATGTGTGAAATGAGGCTATTTTAATTTGTTGTGCTCTAAGAGTGTTGGGAGTATTTATGAAAAAAGAAAGTGGTCTTCCTGGAAGCCAGTGAGAGAGCGGGGAAACAGGGTAGACAAAGGGGAGAAGCCAAGCAAGGGTTGATTTCAGGCCACGTCCTCACAGTCTCAGCTGATCCAGAAGTGGAGCTCTGGGTTTTTCTTCTTTTGTACCAGTCAGTCACTGATAAGGGACCCCTTGGAAGATATAGATTCCCAGGCACTTCTGACTCCCTGTGACAGCAAGCAAAGAAGCTCCTGGAACCCCTGGGCAATCTCCAGAGTCTTTATGGTATGTCATCAGAAACAAGAGTCCACATAATCCAGGAAGAGGCTAGTTAAAAAGATCATAGGTCTAGAGGGAGTACTGACAGCACACACGATGGGTACAAAAAATACAGTGGAATGATATTTAACAAATTCGTGATTTTCATTGAGAGGTAGGAAAGGGAACAGGCTCGTATCTTTCTATAATGTTTTATTTATTTAATTTTTTTGAAAAGATGATGCCCAAATCATAAATACAATTAATAGCCAATTCTGAGTGGTGAATACATGGATGAAACCAGGATCCTTGTGTGCACCTCACTGGGCATCAAACAAACCCAAGCATAGCTTGAAGTGAAGAGGTGAGGAAGAATTCCAAAACTTAGTTTGCAATAGAAACCGGGGAACTTTCCTGTGCATCGATTCCACCTAGGCTTTGAGTCTCCAGTACTAGCACAGAACCTGGCACATAGCAGGTATTCAATAAAGAGCTAATGAAGAATGCAGCTTTAGGATCCCTTCAAAGGCAACTACACAAACTATAAAGAGGCCTCCTCCTGCCCACGCAGGCTTTGCTACAGACCCTGTCTTAGCTTTAGCACTTTGAGGATAGTATGTATTGGTGTCAACACCTGGCAAAGATTTCACAGTTTGAGAGAAGCAGACATGTTCATACACACCTGGGGAACACTCTGTGGACTCCCAGAAATACCTGGAGGAGGGGGCCAGGTTAGGATGGTACTTTGTAAATGGCTAAGACACCTCACAACCAGGAGTACATTAAAAATGAGTTATTTGGGGAATGATGGAAAATGCTATAAAATTAGATTGTGGTGATGGTTGCACAACTCTGTAAATATGCTAAAATTAATAGAATTGCTCGCTTTTAAAGGGTGAATTTTATTCTATTTAAATTATAAATCAGTATATCTAAGAAATATCTGCCTGTCATGTTTATTGCAGCACTATTCACAATAGCTAAGATATGGAATCAACCTAGGTATCCAGCAACAGATGAATGGGTAAAGAAAACGTGGTACATATACACAATGGAATACTATTCAGCCATAAAAATGAATAAAATCCTGTCATTCACAGCAACATGGATGACCTTGTAGGATATTATATTAAGTGAAATAAGTCAGACACAGATAGACAACTACCTATGTGGGAGCTAAAGTTGATCTCATAGAAGTAGACAGTAGAATAATGGTTACCAGAGGTGGGGAAGGGGAGGAGAGATGGAGGAATAAGGAGAGGTTGGTTCAGGAATATACACTTACAGCTAGATAGGAGGAATAAGTCCTAGTGTTTTATAGCACTGTAGGATGACTATAGTTAACAATAATTTATTGTACATTTTCAGATCAAGAGAGGATTTTGAATGCTCCCAACAGAAAGAGTAACAAATGTTTGTGGTGATGGAAATGCTAATTACCCTGAATTAATCATTACACATTGCATGCATGTATTGAAACATCACACTATACCCCCATAAATATATATAATTATTATGTCAATTAAAAAATAAGCAAATTTTAAAAATATAATTTAAAATTGAATTATTATTCTTAAGAAGACCTTAGTAAGTATCAGAACTAGGACCCAGGGGGAGCCTGTGGCTTCTGAGAAGAACCACCTGTGCTTTTGTCCTGCAATATGTTGTGACTTTCTATGGAATAAACTCAAAATAGTTGTTAATACAGTTAATACAACTGGCATGCCACATAGGTTATAGATTTGCTGGGGCAGTACTGATCTTTACAGCCCTTGGGGCCACTGTCTGGAACCTGGAGGGTAGAAAATCCTCTTTCAATTGCTTCTGGCCAAGAGCATCTTTTTTCATTTGCCCCAGTGCGTCAAACAAATATTATACATTTTTTTTGGTCCCATAATGTGAAAAGGGATAGAAAGCACTGCCTTAAGGAAATGCCATATTTATTGACCTTTTCTACATTTCTTAATGAGAGACTGAGCCTTGCAGGGGTGAGAATGGCACTAGAATTCTTACTATTGGCAGATTTAGGGCTGTATTAAATCAAAGGAAGTGAGGCTGGGTAGCTAGGAGAGGTTGCCCTGGGTAAATGTGAGGGCAGCCAGAACCAACTGTGGGAATCAACTTGGATGCTTCCTTTACTCCCACAGAGAAATATGTTTACTCACCTGGAAAGCATAAACTGTTGCTAACTGGAGCAGAAAAGTAATTTCCGTTTAAATATGGCAGAAGAAGATCAGAACAACAAGAGGAACCTTCATATTAAAGAAATAGGGTCACCTGTGTCTTCATTTTCAAAGATAGAAACCACAGTCCAGGAGTAACTCCAAGTGCTCTAGAAGCCACCCGGGAGGTGTAGTGGAAATTTAGAGTATTTTAGGCTCTCCTTTAGGCCGATTTTAAAAGCCCCTTGCCAGGCGTCTCTAAGCTTGTCTTACTTCTGTGACCTACCTATCTTTGGGGAATGATATGGTTTGGTTGTTTGTGTCCACACCCAAATCTCATCTTGAATTGTAGCTCCCATAATTCCCATGTGGGACCTGGTGGGAGATAATTGAATCATGTGGGCAGTTTCTCCTATGCTGTTCTTTGTGGTAGACAATAAGTCTCATGAGGTCTGATGGCTTTATAAGAGATTTCCCCTTTCACTTGGCTCTCATTTGCTCTTTACCTGTGTCTTTTGACTTCTACCATGATTGTGAGGCCTCCCCAGCCACACGGAACCATGAATCCATTAAATCTCTTTTTCATTACAAATTGCCCAGTTTCGGGTATGTCTTTATTAACAGCATGAAAACAGACTAATACAGGGAACGTTAGACTCCTGAGATCGTTATAGATGGAGAATGTGTCTCAGAATTTTCAATAATCCTTTCTGGTGCCTTGGTCTGGGTTCTCTAGAAGCTGACCCTGAGACAATGAATTGAGTGTCAGTAATTTATTTGGGTGGTGCAGAAAATGTAGAAAGGGGTGCAAAGAAGTGACTCGGGGAAGAGAAGGAAGGAAGTTCATACAGGGTGTGTTATCAAGCAAGTCACCACTTTGGGCAATAGAAACTAATCCCACTGGGCACACCTGGGAGACAGTGTAGAGCGCATATTTCAGAACTATGCCCACTGAGGGGCAAGGAGGCTTCCCACTAGTTCCCTATTAGTTGAGGGCTACTTCCTGAGGATGTTAATTCCTCAGAATCCCAGGCCTATTGTGCAGATGGTCAAAGTAGGGCCTGGGGGGCAGAGAAAGTGCCCAGGGGATGTGGGTGCTGGCAGTTGCTAGTTGGGGCCTGCATGTACTGATGCAGTAAGAGAGTGTGTATGGGTGGGTATCACCAGCCTCCGTTACACCTGGTTAAAGCCTTCTTGCATAGCAGGCACCTGCTGCCTCCTTTTTGAAAAGACAGAAATTAATTTACACCAACCATTTGCTCTCAAAGCAGGGACTCTGGTACCAATGATGTTTGGCCCAGCATAATGTAGAACTTGCAGCCACCAAGGGTGCCAACTATGCTATTGGCTGTTCTGAGAGCATTATTTGTGATCCACCCAGAGAAAGCCTGAGAAGGGAGGATCATTACACTGGCCTGTTGAGGACCGAGCCATCCATATCCACAAGCTGTCTGAGGTCTCTTGTGTCTCTGACAACAGAAGCCTGAGCCTCTGGCCATAGCCATCAGATTGGATTTCAAGACAGCTTTGTCTCTAATCTGGAGGAGACTCAGTGGCCAAAGAAAGTGGGTCAATCTGGGCTCTTGGCAGATGTTTCTCAACTGCCATAATGTCCTTGTGAGGTAACAGTGGGGATTTTGGTTCTTCCCATCATCCCATCCCCAACACACACACACACTTTAGCAAAGCAGCACAGCACAGTGGTTAAGAATTTGTGTATACACTCTGGGGTTAAACTTCCAGCCTCAAATGCCAAGTTTCCTACCTAGGTATGTCACTTAACCTCTCTGTGCCTTGGTTTTGCTCTCATAATAGCACCACAGAGGACTGATACAAGGATGAAATGATGGAAAACATCTAGAACATTCTAAGAGCATCTAGCAAGTGCCTGATAAAGAGTAACATTTTTAAAATTCTGCTTATAAAAAAATAAAAACACTAGAAGTGGGGAGATGCACCCAAGGCCACAAAGCCACTTGGATTTACAGCAGAAAAGAACTGAGCTTGGCAGTCCCTACTCAACCTCTAACCCAGCAATTCTCCTCCACATATTGGGAGTCAGTTGACATTCCAATTCTCATGGCTAATCCTAATTCTTCTAACAGCTCCAGCTATAGAGACTGGGATTTCAGCATTGATTTCCCTGAAGCTAGGATCCTGACCATATGTGGGCCCTAGTTCCAAGCGTAACTCCCCCAGCCTCAATCCCATTTCTCCTAATTCCCATGCCTAGGCTACTCTTGTGGTCCCTGTTCCCTTTCCTTGGTTTGTTCAGGGCAATGTTTGGCTCCAGGTAGGTGCTTGGACAGGGCAAGTTGCTTGCAGTAGTCTGCCTAGTGAGTGAATATAAGAGTCAATACCATTACTCCTACCAGGAGCTGAAGTCCTGCCAGGGTCAGGGGACTGATCTCATATCTTGGTACCATATCCTGTTTGCCTGGAATTCCATGCCTAATTCACCATGAGCTTCTGGGCTCCATGCTCAATCTCTACCTTTTCATGCCAATTTTTGGACCTGGATGAAGACCAGAAGTGACTATAATTTATGATGCCAAATTCTACTTCCAGGATAAATCTCTTTTGGCAGCACCTGCAGCTGAGTTAACACCCCCAGAATTTATCCTAGTCCAATGAATGGGTGCACAGCCTGCTTCTACCTTCTTCTCATCTCTCCATTCTGTCAGATGATGGGGCCACTGGTCCAGGAAGTGCCCCTGGCCAGACTGGCTGCACCATACTCCTTTATTCTCCACCTGTGATAAACAAATGCCTCTGACTTTGGAGTCCAAACCTAGATTCAGAAATTCTGTTTCCATCCAATCAGACACTGGCTGATTCTGAAACCACTCAATTTGCAGATTAAGTTCAAACTAAAGTAATTCTTGAGGTCCTGTAAAAATGCCTGCTTCAACTCACCTTTAATTTTTTCATTGCCAATTCTAGGTGCCTGACGAGCAAAAATTAATAAGTAACATCAGTTATCTCCTGATAAAGAAGGCAGATGTGTAAGCAAATAGCTATTACATGAGGTTATAAATACTAAAATAAAAGTATTATTTAAATGCTATGGAAATTATAAAAAGAAGGAATTAATCCTATGGGGAAAGGTCAAATAAAGCTTCGAAACAGAAATGATGTGCGAGCTAAGTTTGAAGGATGAACGGAACACGTCAGGTGGAGAAAGGGGAAAGGACATTTTATTTTAATTTTCCCTCCTTTTTAACCTGAGATCAAGAGAGCTCTTTCAGCTATGTCTCTTAGTTTGCAAGCACTATCTTTATTGGCCCATCAAAGTTCCCCAGTTTCCTTTCTTTTTCTTTCCCTTTAAATCTTCAATTTCCCAGGTCCTTTTCCTTTCCCCATTAGGCCCCCTCTTGAAGGTGTATAAGTGATATCTTTAAATATTCTTTTGTATTTGTATAATACATATTGTTTTATGCATATGTGTTTTTCGTTTACATAAGTGGTATTATGCTGTAAATACCATTCTCTTTCTTATATTGTTCACTCAATACTGTTTTCAAAGACCTACACATGTTGGTGTACATTTAGTTTTTTTTTTTCTAACTGCAGCATAGTGCTCTAGGGTGTGCATGAACCTCAGTTTGCTCATCAGTTCCCCTAATAATGGACATCTAGGCTGCTTCTAACTCTCTCACCTCACAAGAACATACACATCCCTTTACATACCTGTGCATGAACTTTTCTCGGCCAAAATCCCAGGGGTGGGACTGCTGGGTCATAGGGTATCTGCATATTAATTCTCCGAGATATTGCCAAACTGCTCTCAAAATGCATGCCTTTAGCAAAGAGTTATTGGGCACCAACCACATACATACCAGGCACTATTCTAGCCACAGGAGATTTAGCCGTGAGCAAAGTTCCTGCTCTCAATGAACTTAGTCAAGTGTAAGAGACAGCAATGAACTCATAAATGTATAACAAAATAACACACCGTGAAAGGTGCCATGAAGAAAATAGAGCAGGGTAGGGGACAGAGAGTAACAAAGAGTACTATTTTGGGTAAGAAAGTCAGGGAAGACCTCTCTGAGAGAGGGCCCAATGAAGTGAAAAGAGTGAGCCATGTATTAGATCTGGGGGAGAACATTCCAGGCAAAGGAAACAGCAAGGCTTGGAGGTGGGAGCAGATTGGTTGTGTGTGAGCCACAGCAAGAGGGCAGCGTTTGGGGTGTTTAAGCAATGGATTTATTGTCTAATTGACAGTAATGCTAGTAAAATGCTTAGCTCAGTGCCAGGCGCCACTTAAGTGCTCAATTGTGACAAACTATTACTATTATTGGGGCACCGTGATTAGACTGGAGGTTTGGAAAGGTCTTTTTCATTGTAGAAGAAAGAAGGATGGGAGAATTAGATGCCAATGAGAGGGGCCGGGGCATGGATTGGGGAAGTGGAGCTTCGGCTTAGCATTGTTTAAACAGTCCTAGAAATATCGTTTTGTTCGTTTTTTCACAAGTGTTCTTCTTAACAATGTTTGAGAACTGGTTTTGGAGCCAGAAATTGAGCTGATAGTCCTCATTCATCTTCATTGTCTTAGTTAGTGAACCCAGAGTATGGTCCTTACAGAAGATGGAGTTACTTCAAGGATTGAGGAGATACTCAGAAGAGAAGCTGGACCAAAGTGTATCCTTTGTTCATTGGGAGTTTAGAGTGAACAGCATCTTGGCAGGATGTTGCAGCTAAATGCCCAAATGATCAACTAATTACGTGGGTCTGAACACAGCTGAACAAATCCACCTTCCCAAGACACTGCCAGAGGTTTGAGCAACTTCATTCTGGCTGGATTTCAGCACCACACACCAAAGACCAGATGACTGGGCCAGGAGGGACATTTTTCACTTTCCCACTTCCTTCTGTTAAAAAAATACTACAGTACAATCAGTTTTCCTACTGACAGATTTGATAGCAGCTGTAGAAAGTATAAAGAGATATTCAGCCTCACTAGAAATCAGTACTATGCAATTATAAACAGAAATGAGAGGCCATTTTTCATCTACTAGGTTGGCAAACATTAAAGGGGTTGATAATATCCAGTGTTGGGGAGAGCAGGAGGGAAATGGGCGCTGTCGTATACCTTGGTGGGAGTTTTAATTACAAAAGACATTTTAGAGGGCAATTTGGCAGCTCCTAACAACATTTAAAATGATCAGAGCCTTGATTCAGCAAGCCCCCTTCCAAGCCAGTTTCTGGAAGCTCTATCCTGTTGCATGTGCACCCAAAGATAGATATACAGCAGACCTTGAACACCACAGGTTTGAACTGTGCAGGTCCACTTGTACATGGATTTTCTTCTACCTCTGTCACCTCTGAGACAGCAAGACCATCTCCTCCTCTTCCACCTCCTCCGTAGCCTGCTCAATGTGAAGACGATGCGGATGGTTCCCCTTATCATGACCGACTTCCACTTGATGAATAGTAAATATATTTTTGCTTCCTTATGATTTTTTTAATCTTTTTTCTTTAGGTTACTATATTGTAAGAATACAGTATATAGAACGTATAACATACAAAATATGTTTTAAACGACTGCTATCAGTAAGGTTTTTGGTCAGCAGTAGGCTATTAGTAAAGTTTTTGAGGAGTCAAAAGTTATTCCCAGATTTTTTTTTACTATTTGGGGGTGTCGGTGTCCCTAACCCCCACATTGTTCAAGGGTCAACTGTATATATACACATATTGTGAAAAGTGCAATTGACCTAAATGCTCATCTAAAGGGGAGAGGTTAAATAGATTGTTGCATGTCTGTATAATGGAGTCCTTGGTATGTATTGACAGGGAAATATATAATAATACAGATACAACATGGGTATAACAATTTGGATAAAATGTACAATAGAATCCCATCAATATATAAAAATGAAACCTATATATGTTTATTTATGTGTGTAAACACTTTTCTAGAAGGTCTGAAAGAACACACTTCAACTGTTAACTCCAAATACTCTGGGGAGGGGAGTAGGAAAGGGCAGGAAGGGTTTGAAAGGTTTTTCTCTCTTAGCAGCCTTGCGTTGTATGTGCATTTAATGGCAATTTTAAAAGACAAACAGAAACTAAGGGACTATGGCATTTGTAATATGTTACATGTACTTCATATGCTTCATCTTCCTTCTCCTCACCACCATTATCCTGATCATCTGTTCAATGTCTTTTCTCTTTCTTGGCACATGACAAACTCTGAATCCTAAGCAAGCTCTTACTGTGGCTGATAGCTCTGGCAGCTGTTAATTATTCATGCTAATGGAAGGGGCTGGTGGCACAGATAATGCAAAATCAAGAAGAGTAAATCTTTCAGAGTCTGGTCTACTCCCCTCTTGGGTCCTCTGGGAACACCTTGCATACTGTAGGTATTTACTCAGCAATAAATATTGATTGATATGGATTGATATTTGTCTCTGCAATTTCAAGCCACCCACATTCTCAGACTTGCAGATTCATACCCCCGGTCAGTGCCTTCCTCAGATCTTTACTGGCCTGGCCCTGCAGGTAGGGGTC
The DNA here is from genome assembly GCF_024542745.1 of Macaca thibetana thibetana. Taxonomy (NCBI): domain Eukaryota; kingdom Metazoa; phylum Chordata; class Mammalia; order Primates; family Cercopithecidae; genus Macaca; species Macaca thibetana. The sequence continues at coordinate 38,651,349 of NC_065598.1, forward strand.
TGACCCCTGCAGGAGTTCCCATGAGGACTGTCAAGCCTCAGGAATTATTCGACAATGAGATACTCCTTTCATGGAAAACATAGAGAATAAGGGAATCCTCGTTGTTATTTGTTTGTTTTTACATAAAGTGAACTGGTGAGTTTGTCTCTCTAGTGGATTTTCAGCCAGCTTATGTTCAGAAATCAGAAACAAATCCAAACAAGAATTTCACATCCATTGGAATGGCTAGAATAAGAAAGGACTGACATCTGTGAATATTGATGAGGATATGGTGCAATCAGAACTCACACGTGTGCTGGTGGGAGTTTAAAATGGTACAACCACTTTGGAAAACTGGCAGTTTCTTAAAGTCACACATCTAATCCTATGACCTAGCAATTTCATTTCCAAATATTTACCTAGGGGAAATGAAAATACAAGTTCACAGTAAGATTTGTACATGAATGTTCCTAGCAGCCTTATTTGTGATAGCCACAAACAAGAAACAACCTAAATGTCCAACAACAGGCAAATGGATTAACAAATTATGGTATATTTGTACAATGAAATATATTCAACAATAAAAAAGAATAAACTAATGATACATTCAATAACATAGGTGAATCTCAAAAACATTTGTTGAGCAAAAGAAACCAGATACACAAAAATATGTACTGTATAATTCCATTTTTATGAAGTTCTAGAACCAGCAAACTACTCTATGGTGATTGAAGGCAGAGGTAGTTGCTTATGGGGCTGTGGGCATTGATTTAAAAGGTGCATGTAACATCTTTCTAGTGTCATGGAAATGTTCTAGATCTTCATAAAACTCATCAAACTGAACATGTAAAAACTGTATTAACTTGTTAGAGTTGCCATAACAAAATACCACAGACTGGGTGGTTTAAACAACAGAAATTTATTTTTTTACAGTTCTGGAGGCAAGTCCAAGATCAAGGTGTTTACAGGGTTGGTTTCTCCTGAAGCTTCTCCCCTTGGCTTGCAGACATCTGTCTTCTTGCTGTGTCCTCACATGATCTTCCCTCTATGTATTGTCTGTGGCCAAATCTCCTCTTCTTACAAGGACACTGGCAATATTGAATTAGCATCCACCCTAACAACCTCATTTTAACTTCATGACCTCTGTGAAGACCTTATCTCCAAGTACAGTCACATTCTAAGGTGCAGGGGGATAAGGTTTCAACATATGAATTTTTGGGGGGGATACACTTCAACATATAACAATACCTGTGCATTTTCCTATATGTAAATTGTTTTTCAGCAAAGAACAGACAGAAAAGTAAAATCCCCCATATTTCTGGAAGTAGAGGAAGACTGGACATTGGTGAACAGTGAAGATATCTGTCATCTAGTGTTAAAGGCACTACGACAGAGTTACAATACCATAACAGTCAACATTTATTGAATGGGGTTCTTTACATATATTAACTTACTTAATCTTGGCAACCATACTATGAGGTTTAGATACCATTATTATACCTATTTTTAGATGAGGAAACCAGGTCACAGAGAGGCTAAGTAGTTTACTTAAGGTTACACAGCTAGAAAGTGGCAAAGCCAGGATGTAACTCCAAGCAGGCTGTGTCCAGAGCTTGCACAACTACCACCTAACTCTGCCCCACTGGCTTGAGAAGATATCACTGATAGATGGATATCTGGGAAGGCAGATGTGTCCAAATATCATGGGACCCTCCTAAAGGAGAACAGAGGAACTGCAGGTTACAGACTACATGGGGGTTCTGAGGATAAATTAGCTGATCATTGTGTTGCCTAACATAGTGTTTGGCACATGATGGGTTTTGAATGTTAATTTTGAGTATACTTCACAGGTTTCTCTGCCTGGTACATGCAGGTCCCCTTCTTAGGGAATCTGGCCTCCCCACGTATAACCCAGAAGTCCCTAAATGTGTGTGTGTTTGTGCTTGTGTCTATTAACTTTTCATCAAACTACAACACACATAGAGAAAAGTACATAGATTCCCCCCTCGCTCCCCTTTCCAGATATCACTGCCACCAAGGGTAACTGCCTCCTAACTTTTAACAGCATAGATTTGTTCTGTCATCTCTATGAGTTTCCCAGAACTGCTGCAACAAAGTACCACAAACTGGGTGGCAAAAAACAATTGACAGTTGTTGTCTTACAGTTCTGGAGGCTAGATTTACAAAATCAAGGTGTCAGCAGAGCCCTGCTCCCTCTGAAACTTGTGGGGGACAATTCTTCCTTGTCTCTGCCTAACTTCTGGTAGCTGCCAGCAATTCTTGGTGCTCCTAGGTTTCCAGTTGCAGCACTTCAATCTCTGCCTTTGTCATCACAGGGCCTTCATCCGTGTGTGTCTCTATCTCTGTGTCTCTTCTCATTAGAATAGCAGTTATATTAGATTAAGGGCCCACCCTACTCCAGTACAATCTCATTGTAGCTAATTACTGCCCTATTTCCAAATAAGTTTCCATTCTAAGGTTCTGGGGGTTAGGACTTTAACATGTCTTTTTGGGGGACACAATTCAATCCATAACACCATACAAATGAAATGAAATCATACAATGAGAACTCTTGTGGCTGGCTTCTTTCACTTAATGCAAAGCTTGTGAGATTTCTTCATATTGTAATATGTAGTTCCACCTTGTTCAATTTCATTACTGTGTAGTATTCCATTTGGTGAATATACCATCATTTAATTATCCATTATATTGTTGATGGCATTTGGATAGTTTCCTAGTTGATGCTTATATGAATAGTACTTTGATAGATATTAAAATACATGTATTTTAATGAACTTAGAATTTATGTGTGTATTTCTGTTGGTATGTATTTTGGAATAGAATTGCTGAATCATAAGTTAGGCATATGTCAGTTCTAGTAGATACAGGCAAATAGTATTTGAAAGGGACTCTACTAGTTTACCCTTCCACCAGCAATGTATGGCAGTTCTAGTTTCTTCCCCTCCAATAGTTGATATTGTCTTTCACATTTTAGCTGTTCTGGTGGGTGGGTGTTCCCATTGTATAGTGTTGTGCTTTTCATTCACATCCTTTCGGTTTTCATTCCAGCTTCCCATCTCTCTTTGCTTATCTTATACACTTCATGGTCTCCTCGTTATTCATTACCACAATTAACATTTCCAAATTTCTTCTTTATAGTTGGATGCCTTGATCTATAGGGAAACCAGTGTTTTTCCCCATTTATCATCCTCTTACAGAAGAATTTCACTTGCAGCAACTTTGAACTGCCTCTGAACTCACTCATGCTGCAGAAGGATCCATGTCTGTTTGTTGATATTTTGTTTTTCATGCCGGAAGAGCACAACTGGAACAAACAAGAAGTTGGAGAGTAAGATGCTTGCCATAACAAATCTGTCTGGCCTACAGTGCATGCAAATATACTTGTAAGAAAATTGCCACCCCCAACTTTGCTCTATGGGTGTCTTTCTTATTGTATGATTGTTAAATGCATTTCACAGTGAAGTTATGTTAGAGTGTCAGGCCTCAAATGGAGATAAAGCAATTCCTAAACATAGTAGGTGGGTGTGAGTAGACAGCTATTTCTTATTCAAATCACTACCACCAGCATTATCACTTAGAAAAAGAATCAGTTCTCTTAGAGTGGAAACTGGGACCAGCCCCTCTCCTTCCTCCTGCCTGCACTCTCTGCCCAGGAGGTAGCAAGTTTGAATCTATTCTAATGGTATCCTGGAAAGGATACAAGCTTGTTTGAGGGAGCAAGGTCAGTCACCACAACTCCAACCCCTGTCCTGTCACTTGCTGGCTATGTGAAAATGGGGCAGGGAGCTAGGCACCCTTGAGAAAGTAGGTGGCTCAGCAAGAGTGGAATGGGTGAGGGCCTGAGCCCAGAAGCCCACTCTGCATAAGACATAAGGCTGTGCTTTGGTACATTCTGGACTTGGTCCCTTTTTGCCCCTGAAGGGTTCAGCAAAGTCTCTTTGAAGAGACCAGTCTGTCTGGGGTACTGTTTGGACTTGGGTTAGAAATTTAAACAGGTGCCACCCCTCTGCACCCATCAGTGTGTTACATGGTTAAAGAGCACTGGTCTTTCAGCCTAGCTCTTCCTCCATCTTCAAGTTTCTCCTCTCAGAACTGATAGCGAGTGAAGAACAATCACCTACAAGCCCTCAGTTACCAATTTGTGTTGCTTCCAAATCTGGCCTTGAACAAGTCCAACTCTTGATATTTGACACTTGTCAAATGTCTCAGTGCATTTGGTATGATACGGATTATAAATATATCATCAGCTGGGCCTATAAGGACTTTTTATTGAACATTTATCAAGAATCTTACATCTGTAAAAGGAGTCCAAAAACCATTCACACCCATCATCATCACAGGGCTGACAAATGAGGTCTGCCAAGCTCTAAGGTAAGTGGAATAAAGACTTTCCTCAACAGGCCCAACAAACCAATGCTGGACCATGACTGTAACAGAGAGTTATAGTATTTCTGTCATTTACCTTAGCTTTAACTCTACTCTCTGCAAGCAGCTGGACTCTGTGACTTATTTAGGTGGAATTTCCCCTAAGCACTGTGTTCTTATATCTATCTTTTAAAGGGGAGAATCATTTCCTCCCATGGAGGAATTTGATGTGATGCCAGGTAGTAGTGGCCCCTTCAGGAAGGAGAACATCAAAAGAACAGTTAATGAACTTTGCCTGAGGTGGGGGCCGGGGGGGATTGTGGAGGGGGTAGACTGAGGAAGGGAAGAAACCCTAGAACAAATTTCACTGGCCTTAGAGAACACTTAGGCTTATGCATGGCTTGTCCCAAATCTATGCAAATTTGATGGCTACCCAGGGGCCTTCCTTGTGGTGAGAGAATGACTGAAGACTGTTGTAATATTGGGGCCAATATGATAAGGTGGAGAACTAATAAATGAATTAACTTTCAACATACAGACTGAGTACTGCCCACCTAAGCTTCAACACAAGCCCACCACTTAATATCAGAAAGAAAGGATAGCTCCCTCATATTTGATTCTTCTCAAGTTGTCAAGATATCAATATTAAAGTTGCCAGAAATCAGTACCAATTTTCTCACTAACATGTTTCTGTAACTTACTCAATGATTAGTAGGTAAACTAAGTTGTAAGAATATACATCTTCCCAGACATAAGTAAATAGAGCTACATTTAAATAAATGCTATCGAGAAGCATTTCTTCTTTTTTAAAACCTGAATTGACAGGATTTTGTTCATTACTGCTCTATGCATCCACTATGAAGAATAGCAACATCTCCGGGCCTCCAGTATGATTCCACCGCAATCCAGAACAATCACTTCTGTGTTCTGAGTTTGTCATCATTCTAAGTGCTTGTTGCTGAAGCATTGTTGATCCCAATTCTTCAACTCTTTCTATTGCCATGCCTTTTGCCATGTGACTTTGTAATGAAATGGGAGAGTTCCCTGATTTCCCTTTGCAGAACATGCAACAGAGGTGTGACTCGCCTGTTCAATCGCCCTGCAGCTCAAACCCCTAGGGGGAGCACGCAGAAAGGCAGGTGCAGAGGCCAGGGTGAGTGCTTTGGGCTCTCAGCCCTGTGGTGGTGTCTAGGGGTGAGTACCTGCAACCCCTGTGTTACAAAGTTCTTTCAGCTTTGCCATCTACAGATGGCTTGAGTGTTAATCAGCTCAATAGACCCTCTGCCTTATCGCAAGGCAGAGGGCCAGTGTGACAACCTTCTGTGTCCCAAGCTTTTGCACAGTGTCCGGGAAGAATCAGATCACATGCAGGTTCAAAGGATGAGTGCAAGGTTTTATTGAGTGATGGAGGTGGCTCTCAGCGAGATGGATGGGGAGAACTGGAAGGGAGAATGGAGTGGGAAGGTGATCTTCCACTGGAGTCAGGCCACCCAGTAGCTGGACTATTCTCTAACCACCCCCAGCCGAACTCCCCTCTTCCTCTGCCACATCATTCCACTCATCGCTGGTCTGCTGGTGTGCTAGTCTGCTCTGCAGCTTGGGGTTCAGGATTTATATAGGGGCAGGATAGGGGGCGTGGCGGGTCAAAAGGCAACTTTTTGGGTGTGTAAACTGAAATGCCATTTAAGGCCTCAGGTATCCAGACTTTGAGGGTGGGGCCTTTGCCAGGGAACTGGCGTCTTCTACTCATTATTTCCCTGTCTCCTGTCTGTATCAGTAGTGCCTCCCTTCTCCATTGATATTGAAATTGGCCAGAGACAAAGGCTTGAAATGGGTTTGTGCTATTGTGCTTGTCCTCTCTTGCTTGTGCCATTGCCAGGAAAAACCTTCCCTCAACAGACACCTGGTAACTCCTGCCCCTTTATACTGGCCCCATAATAAAAACGCATGGAGCAGGCCTGAGTGGCCCTCTGTAGCTTGGAGCTAAGTGCGGCTGGACCTGCAGCTTAAAGGTGAGCCACCCAAGAGAGCTGTACCTAGGTCAGCTGATCCACAAACACCTGCAAACCTAGAAATGTGAGATTCAATGGTTATTTTGTTTGCATCAAGTACGAGGATATGTCATAATAGCTGACTGCTTTATAACCCTAATTTTGTTGGTGCTACTATATTATTCCCATTTTAAAGATGTGGAAACTGATTCATAGAGAGGTTGATTAATTTGCCCAGATTCATAGAGCTAGGAAACGTCAGACTGGTAATTTAAACATATGTGCATGAGATTTTAAGGCTTGCAGTATAAGCAACTATGTTTTTTTCTGTTGAGTGCAAACCTGTAAGATATAGGGTAAGGAGAGACCAGCTACTATCTTCATTTCCTTTTCAACTTAAATATCAGCCATCTGACTTCTTGTTTTTGAATCACTGGACAATTTGAGATTTTGAACTTCCCATCCCTACCTTCCCCAGCAGATGCATCCTGTTCTTAAGAAAACTACAGCTTAACATGCTGTTGACTTTTTGAAGTTTGGGAAAATTCTCTGGTGATAGATTTGCTTACCGAATATTAGCCATTTACTTACCAAGAGATGCAGAGCCTGAGAAGTTTATACCCCCTAGCAATTGAAGGTCAGTCGGGGAAGACAAAGAACCACTGAAGGCTTCATCCAAATCAGTGGAAAGCTAAAATTTGATTTATGATAATTTCTATTTCTCTTGAATTTTCCAGGAATGTTGGTAAATGTGAAACCACTTGGCTTTAGTTTTACTGGTTAAAATGTAGGTTTTTGAGATAAATGACTGGGTTCAGGAACTAAGTGACATTGGGCAAGTTACTTAATCTTTCTGTGCCTCAGTTTTTCATCTATAAAATAAAGATAACAATACTATCTCCTCTAAGGCCATATGGGGATTAAAAAAAAGTATATAAAGTATTTAGTAAGATGATTTTGGCTACAAGTGACAGAGATCCTGAGTCAAAATGGCTTTAACAATTAGGAAATATGTTATCTCACATAGTCCAGCAACGAAAGAGAGCTCTAGATGTGACCCAATCGGGCCTCCAGCCCATATCTGTCAGCCATTCTCTCGGCTTAGCCTTCTTCAGGCTGGACCTCATGGAAACAAGATGGCTGCTGGCAACAACAGGAGCAGTGGGATTGATTATTCATAGACAGTGGAAGAGAGAGAGAAGCCACTCCCAAATATGAAAACAAATTTTTCCCCTCAATCTCTTTGGGCCAACCTTGAATCAATTACTATTGCCAGAGGAATACTCACATGGTGACTGGTTTCAGTTTTGGTCTGTGAACCAGTCAGGGGAAAAGAGGAATGGATTATGGTGCTTGATTCATGTGAGTCAGGATTCATCGTTCTTGCTGGGGGTAGCGGTTGCCTTCCCCTAAGTCACATGATCTAGGTGGGGAAAGTGTAATCAAGATCTCATTAGAAAGCAGTAATAGATTTGAGGAAGGCACTCAACAGTGGTGACCAGAGCTGGCCTAAAGTAAGTGCTCAATAATAGTCAACTTATTTTGGAATTCTATTTTTGCATCCATAGGGATTTTTGTAGCAGTCAGTTGTGGTTTTATGATAAGACAACTAATACTTGGCCTTTAGCTACTCCCTAAAAGACAAATTTGGGAACTCGGAGATGACAAATCATTTTCATTGGAAGCTTCTCTTTCCTCTTCTTTTTTGGAAATTAACCTGGAAAACAAACTGCAAGGACCTGCGAAGACTTGGAAGGTCTCAGTTCAATTCCTTATGTCATTGTCACCTTGAAAAGACAAAGTTGATAATGCACAGCAATTTTTCCTCTCCTTGTGCCAAGCAATATTTTCTACTAAAAATATTACACTTCAACAATTTTTGTGCAAAATGCTGGCACTCTGTGGTGGACATCTCTTTGCCTTTTTATTTGCTTTATTTATTATTTCTACCTTTCCTTCTCTACCTAACAGAACTTCTGTTTTTTATGGCATATCTATTCTATATTATTTGGATGAAGCTGACCTTATCTACACACATGCATGCTTTGACCAATCAAAGCACATCATCCTTTCCTTTGGAGAGAGTGATTAGTTCCAAGATGGACACGTGACCTAAATTTGGTCAATTAATACTCTCTTCCTGAAAATGTGAACCTTGAGCTAAATGAAAATTACACTTTATGCACTCCTGTTATTTGTACCCAGAGCTGACATAGTTTCCATTGGTCTCAAGTTTTCATTGTGTTGATTATTCTGTTCTGTGAGCTCCCCAGGATATCTTTAATACTGTTCTGGACTGAATTGTGTCCCCTCCCTACCCCCTCCACAATCTTATATGTTGGTACCCTAACCCTCAATGTAACTATATTTGGAGATAGGGCTTTTAGAAGATAATTAAGGTTAAATGAGATCACAGGGTAGGGTTCTAATATGATAGAACTGATGGTCTTATAGGAAGAGGAAGAGAGAAAGAGAGAGAGAGTGAGAGTGAGAGCCCTCTCTCTTTAAGTGCATGAACCAAGAAAAGGCCATGTGAAAACTCAGAGAGAAGGCAGCGATCTACAAGCCAGAAAGAGAGCTCTCACCTGAATCCTACCATGCTGGTATGCTGGTCTGGATGTCCAGCCTCTAGAACCATGAGAAAATCAATTTCTGTTATTTAAGCCACCCAGTCTACAGTATTCTGTTATGGCAGTTCATGCCAACTAAGACAATTATTATTTTCCCTCTTAAGATAGCCATTGTCAATATCTATTGTGTGCCAACCAAATAAGTCCTCATTTTAAAGTAGCAAAGCAGTTAGTTAAATTGTTGTCCCCTGGATCTTCAGATACAGGCAATATGCCTACTTACACTGGAACTATTTGGCATGGTAGGAAAATATTAGAAGTGTGGAATGTTGGAACTACTTCTTGTAGCTTTTCCTCAAGGTCCTACAAGAAAGCCTGTTCCATCTGGAAGCAAATAGGGAGTAGCATATACCTCTGCTAAGAGAGGCTCTTCCTAATGAGGCTGTAACCACCCAATGGGTCCTCCTTGCCCACTGCCTAGACAGAGCTGATTTGTCAAGACAGGAGGATTGCAATAGAAAAGAGTTTAATTCACATAGAGCTGGCTATACAAGAGATCAGAGTTTTATTATTACTCAAATCAGTCTCCCAGAAGACTCGAGGATCAGTTTTTAAGGATAATTTGATAGGTAGTGGGCCAGTAAATTGGGAGTGCTGATTGATTGGCTCAGGGATGAAATCATAGGGAGTCAAAGCTGTCCTCTTATGCTGAGTCATTTCCTGGGTGGAGGCCACAGGACTGGTTAGCAGGTCCAGGTGTGGCCGTCTGGTTGTCAGAAATGCAGAAACCTGAAAAGACATCTCAAAAGGCCAACCTTAGATACTACAATAGTGACGTTATCTTCAAGAGTAATTGGAGAAGTTGCAAATCTTATGACCTCTAGAATAATGGCTGGTAATTATTTATTAATAGCATCCAAGCCCCTTTCATCCTTACTTGGTGGCCTTTCATTAGTTTTACAAGAGCAGTTTCCTTTTTGGGAAGGGCTATGATCTAAACTATAAATTTCTCCCAAAGTTAGCTTGGCCCACACCCAGGAATGAGCAAAGACAGCCAACCTGTGAGGCAAGAGACAAGATGGAGTCAGCAATGTCAGATTTATCTCACTGTTATAATTTCCTCAGTAATAATTTTTGCAAAGGTGATTTCTTGGCCAGCAACCTCAAATATATGAGAAACAAGACTCAGAGACTTGGTGGGACTGAAAAAGCCCTACTTTATGCCCCAACCTAAAGTTAGAGTTCACTAAGGCAAGGAGGAGGCAAGGGTAGTGAGGGATAAAATCAGTCCCAAGAAAGATCTGTGGAAAATCAGAATTCCTTGGCTGCTTCCACATATCTCCAGACGAGTACTCTTTGACTGACAAAGGTAATAATTATCCTCTTTGTGATAAGTTGTTTGCTCAAATTGAACAGGAGCTTTGAATTTGGAAGCAAGGGGCAAATTACTTGGGCTTCACAACTAGCCTGTTGCTTTTTATTGCCCAAATGCAGGGGCCAAAATAGAAGCTGTTAAACTAAGAATGAAGGGTTACCTGCTACACACTGAGACCAATTATGAATAAAAGGAAATTATAAGGCCGGGGTCTAGGTTCAAGCATTATAACTCAACAAGACTTCCATGTTTGATTAGAGCCACTCCTAGGTTGTGCAGGATCCCTGTGTAAGTATTTTTTTGAAGGGGCAAGGATTATCAATATAAACAATTTAATTTTTAAAATGTGCTACCAAATTCCTGGGCTTATGTGAAGTATACTGATTTATCAATAAAAATTCAGAATGATGGGCATAGAAGAGGTACTTACATATTTGTTTACTATTCAATCAGTACTTGTGAAGATTCTTCATAGTATCCTGGCACCATCTCTTCCTGTTCAGGTCCAGGAACTATCACTTTGTGTTCTTTATTGCCAAATGTGTCTTTCCTGTATAATTTCTTATCTCTCACTGCAAGAAAAAGGTAGCAATGCTGCTATTACTCACAATGCCATGGCTCTTTGGAACCTGTTTATGTTGAAACTCTATAGATCTTCTTGCCTCTTCAGTTCCCTCATACCACATACTCCATTTATTCAGAGCTGGATACTTCATCCATGTTGCTATGTCATCCGTAGTGCCACGCATGAACACTGGCTTCCAATGACTCTCTCAAAGGTCAACTGTGCTTTGGTGATGATGATAACAAATACAAGTCTTACTGAGTATGCAAGAAAATGCGAATAGGTTGCTTTGTGGTCATGCCAAAATTACTGTTTAAGCTGGGTGCAGTGGCTCATGCTTGTAATCCCAGCACTCTGAGACGCCAAGGCAGGCGGATCTCTTGAGGTCAGAAGTTCGAGACCAGCCTGGTCAACATGGTGAGGCATGAAAATCACTTGAACCTGGGAGGTTGCGGTGAGCTGAGATTGCGCCACTGCACTCCAGCCTAGGTGACAGAGCAAAACTCTGTCACATACACACACACACACACACACACACACACACAACTGGTTAGAATGTTATAGTTTGTAGAACAACACATATTCCACTCACGTCTCTCCTTGATCTCCTTAGGCTGTCATCATTGTATTTCTAGAATGTAGTCTCTTTCAATGATGACCCCCACTCTTGCCTTGCACATATTACCACCAATAGGGAGGCAGATAGGTGAGGAACCCATGGACAGACAGAGTAGAGCAGTATCCTTTGGATAAGGAATGTCCATGTTTGTCCTGCATGGCTTGAGACCAGTCCAAAAGAGCACGATGTTACCTTGATTGGAGGCAAGAAAGGACATCAACTAGGAAGGTCTATTCACATTATGGAGCAATAGTCTAGGGAGCCCTTGGAGGAGATAGGCATAATCACCCCTGGGGGACCAGTGATGTGAAGCCCAAGGAGGAGGTGGGGTGACCATTCTGTGTGCTAGCTGTGGGAGGCACACAGCACAAAGGTGGCATTGTAGTTCAGGACAAGGATAGATGATAACCGACATGTGGCTGGCACTCATGGCACATGGCTTGCACTCAAGTCCCTTGGCAATGAACTATTGGTAGCCCAGAGTCCTGAAATCACCCGGTGTCATATGTAAATGAGAGTTAGTCACAATCAGTGTGTCAGCACCATTCTGGCAGCCCAGTCTCTGTGATCCTACAAAATAAATACTGTGCTGGCCCACAGAAAGCATCAGCTCACCAGACTGCCCTCCTGGAACCAGTCCCAAGACAATCCTATAGACAAGAGCCTCAGATTTTCTCAGAGGATCCAATCAACCCCTCTCAGAGGATTGAGGCAAGATGTAGCTCATTGGAGAGTGATCCAACAAGGTAAAATAGGGACCAGGGCTCTTATAGGTCCTTGTCTGGACTCAGGAAGCTCCATCTAGGTAGAAAGCACTGCCAGCCCTGGTCCCAAACACTGGAAGGAGACATAGAAAATATTAAGGTAGGTGCTTCCAGTGACCAGGACCCATATGGGACCAGGCTGGGGAGAGGGGAGGCCATGCCCAGATGGTCCTGTGGGCTAGTTCAAGCATCAAAGGTGTATTTAGAAAATTTTAGGAAGGAATTCCAAAATACAGAGCCCATTCAGGCACAAAGATCGGAACAAGGGTCCTGCTTGCCTGGGTCTAAGGTCCACACTGGTTTTGATTACTAACCAGTTCTCTTGTTGAGAACTCTAATGACTAGCCTCTAAGTGAGATTTTTACTGCATTGCTAAAGTATCCCCCAAAGTTTGGGGATCAGGTGTCTATGACAGTTCAGTTCCTAGGCCATCCACAGGCCCAATGCTGTGTGGACAGGCACTGGGCTGCTAAATGGATGCACCCTCAAGAACAGAATTGTTTTTTGCACCTTCCTTAGGGAAGTACATGCAAGACCAATGGTCAAAAGAAATTCTCCCAAAGGGTGCGTCTCTGAGTAAGTTGTGCTCTCACTCCACAGAGCATGGGGTCTTGCTGACTGCCTCTGAAAGCCATACAACAAGGAATTTTGGTCCAAAATTCCTTGTATTTTATTTTCCTTTCTCCTCTTCCCAAAACAAGGAAGCTTTATATTATAGTTTCCTTGTTTTCCTTCACCACTCTATATGGAGAATATTATAGGTGGTTAAATGTACCATTTGGATTTGGTGTCTTCTTCATTTTCACTAATATCTAACTAAAATTGAGCATTTATTTCAAATATCATTGCAGGCAAGAGGCTGTGGTGGTATTAGCAGTACTGGTCACCAATGAATTGCAGATATTTTTATATCATATGAGACTTGTGGTAGATATCTCATAATGCCATTCATGGTCATCACTTTTGAAATTATAGTATTACTGGATTTACTACTAGATCTTGCTATTTAATGCATCAATCAAGAAGTACATACGTCTCTATATCGTGGATTTGTTTTATAATGTTTTGCTAAATGTATTTCAAGCATATATTAAAAGGGGGTCCATAGGCATCACTAGACTACCAAAGAGTTTATGGTACAGAAAGTTTAAGAAACCCTGATGTAGATGGAGGTAACTGGGCTATAAAGACCTACATTCAGATCTGCCCCCAGAAACAGTAATCTAAGACTTGGAGTTGAACTTAGTATCTGGAAAAGACTTTGGTTTCTCTCCCCTTGGGAGGGGAGTAAATACACTTTTATTGTGTGTGACACTGATGTATTAAATGGGGTGGGGACATTTTTAAAGTAATGTATATGGATTCTGGGTAGCCAAAGGATAGAATGTAGTGGGTATCTCTGTTAGTCCTACTTTCTGAGACTCTTTTCCTCTTTCCTCTGAAAATGTAATCCCTTTTTCCTTTGGGGAACTAAGGTTTAGTTGGGTCTAATAACGTTCCATCTCCTCCCCTCTGACCCCTGTGTAAAGGATGAACAGGTGAGCTAGGCTTGCCCAGTCAGATTAGTTTATCCCCCTGGCCAGAATAATCAGTTCAGAGCAAGGCACATGTCCCCAAACAGACCTCTCAGAACAGACCTTCCCTGAGATACTCCTGCTGAAATAATCTGAGATTTTCTTGGAGATGATGAGTATACAAAAAAACTGAAGGTGCTTTAAGCAACTTCCCAGCTCAGGGATGAAGCTGTTTTCAGTAGGAGAGAATGAGGGCAAGGAAAAGAAAGCAAGGACAAGCTAAGAAAGGGGCCAAAGAAACATAACCACGTTAAATTCAGTTCCTTGAACAAATAAGTCCCCCTCAGTTTGCGTTTTTCCTGGTTTAAAATGAGTCTCTGTCACTTGCAAGCAGAAGATTCCTGACTCATACATTCAGAGAAAAAGAGAGAGAGAGAATTTGTATGCATGCATGTGGGTGTCTTATTCCAGCAGGGATTAAGAATGATTGAGAATTGAATTTCTATATATTTGGTAGTGACGTGTTTATTGTTTTTATTTTTGTTTTTGTTATAGTTGAAGAAATGAACACACAGTAATCATATAATCTTCCCAATGTTATACAGACAGAAAGTGACAGACCCAGGATTTGATCTATTTTATTCTGAAGTCCATATTGTCTGCGAACTCAAATGAGGTAATGGGACAAGAAAAACAGCCTTGAGCACTTGGGTTCCCCAGATTTACCAGGTGTTTGGTTTGGTGGGTTGGAAGGATGGGTGGACAAAGCATAGCAAGAAATCCCCTTTCTCGGGGATTCCTCCAGCAACAAAGCTCTCTTCTTCCTTTCAGACTTTCTCCCTGTAGCCGAGTGCTAGAGGCCTGATCTTACAGCATCATGCAATCTGATGTCTAAGGGCTTTGGAAGTCTAGGCTCTGTCACCTTTTTAGTCATGCTTTCAAAACTTAAAATCCCATTCTCTAGTTACTTGCTCTATCATTTCAGCCTTAAGTCAATAAATGCTGCTGACTGAAATGGATGATTCCTTTTGAAATATGGGGATTCCTTTCGTTTTTCCTTTCTTCCTTTCTCCCTTTTTTCTCTCTCCTTTCCTCCCCCTCCTTCCTTCTCTCTTTCTCTTGCACCTAACCTCCCTCCATCTGCTCATCCTTCATTCCTCCTTCCCTCCCTTCTTTCCTTCCTTCTTTTCTTCCTTCCTTCCTTCCTTCCTTCCTTCCTCCTTTTCAAACTGTGTACATATTTACTTTTTCATTATGTTTTATCAGATATCTCTCTGTGTTTGCAGTGGGAGCATGGTCTTTGCTAGCTCAGTCCACCAAGTTATTGAAACATCACATATCTCTCCTACTCCAGGCTTCCACTCCCCATTCTTGTTGATTCAGTCATACTGCCTTCATCCTCACTTTAAGGAAACCTGAATCATGAGGGCTATAGGTGTAATATCAGGGGTGAGTTTGGAGAAGAGGGATTCTGTGGCCTGGGACTGCCTGAGGATAAATTCTGATCCAGAGATGGTGAATCTGGTCCTGCCTCTCTCCTGAGAGGCACTGCACATATCAGCTGAATCCTTTCTGTTATGAGAAGCTCTAATTAATGCATATGCTGATTTGTTCTTCCCTGCTGAGGACTTTGGATTAATGATTACTGGGTGCCACATATGTTATCTCTTATGTATCTTTAATAAAAATAACAAGGGCTACAAGTTACAGTAGCTTTACTCTTTACTGTGTTCAGCGGCCCTGTGCTAAGTCTTCGATATTCATTCTTTCATTTATGCCTCCCCCACCCTACGAAGTCACTCTTGAGCATTATTTGCTTCACTGTGCAGAGGAAGGAACTGATGCTCAAAGAATTTCAGTAAATTTCTCAAGGTCACACGGCTAGAAAGAGGTAAGGTGGGTTTCACACCAAGGCTTGTTTGATTTCATAGCACTTAACCACTTGCCATCGTGCTGTTAGGTTTTAATGTTAAGGGGAAGTGAGAAATTTAATAATAGAACTTGGGCAAGGTAGCAATAAAAATGAGGTAGTACTGTTGCATCACACTCTTACAACTACCCTTCTTGCAATCCCTTTGCCTTTACATTCCAGCAGTGCTTGGAATGCTGATGGAGTTGAATCAGCAAGGGGGCCTGACTGAGAAGGCAGAGGATTTCTGACTCCACAGTTGACACTGCCGAGTTCGAGGTGCCCTTCCTGCCTCAACATCCACCAACTAACTACCAGAGAGCTTTAGGGTGTGGTGTAGAGGGGAAGGAGGGGAAAGTTGTGGTGTGAAGAGGGGTTGGAGTGGGATGAGGTGGAAACCCTGGCTGGTCTAGAGGGCTAGACACCAACCAGCTCTGTGACCTTGGAGATGTTCCTTAACCTCTCTGGGCTTACTCCTGCTTTGTACCACAATGAGTTCAGGCTATGTTTGATGCTAGTTCAGGCAGTCTATGATGACATGATTTTTAGGAGGAGAAAACAGAGACAAATGTGCTGGAAGACACAGGCTCAGAAAGTTTCCGAGCCTGCCAGTCCCAAGTAAATGTCTACCACTCCAACGTTGTGTCAGTTCCTCTTTGGCTTTCTGACACTGCCTCGTGTCACCATAGGTTTCCTGTTAACTGTTAGTGATCAACTGTCAGCTGCATCTAGAGCTTAGCTCCAACATGGTGGGGAGGAGGTTTGGTTCAGGAGTCAGACTGCCTGGGCTCATGTTCTCACTTCGTTGCTTATTCTCTGTACCTTAGTTTCCTCATCTGTAAAAAAGGGAGCAATAATGGTGCTTTTCTCATGGGGTTCTCTGAGGACTGAAGGATATATTCATGTAAAATGATCTACCTGCTTCATTTGGTGCCAGGTACATGGGCCTACTCCTTCAATGTTAGCAATTACTAGCAGTAATTCAATCAGCAAACATTTGCAAGTCGTCTTCTAAAAGCAAACCCACAGGTAAGTGCTGTAAGGGACACAGAGAGGCATAGCCATACCCCTTGATCCAGAGCTGCATGTTGTGATCACCAGATACAGATGCTGAGGCAGAGTTCTGGGTATGAGATGTCCGTGGGGGATCAATGCCTGGGAAAAGAATGGGAAGAAATCAAAACTCTGCAAAGAAGGACCTAGAACTGTGTGTAATGCAGACCCAACAAAGCCTCTGCCAGTCAGGCAGGGAGCTCTGGAACAAGGATTGTCCTCAGAGGGTACCACACCAGACAAAAATGGCCAGGTTTCTGTAGCCCTGCCTTGCTCACTAAACCAGACATGGGCCACCACAGAAAGGACATGACAAGGCAGGTCTCAGCGTTTAGGCAGACTCTGAAGGGGCTGACAACTGGAAGCTGTCTGCAAAGTGGGACATCAAGTCCTTCCTTGAAGGGGAATCTAGGCAATACAACTGAATGCCCACCACACTCAGGGATTTTATAATCAAGGCAATAGGCAGAGGACTAAAACAGATGACATACTGTTCCTGGAAAAGTTTCCAGAGCTTGGCTGAGATGAGAGGTTATTTGCCCAGGGCTGCCAAAGACAAACTTGTGACAGGCAGAACACAGGTTCTTCTAGAGAATCGGTGGGGAAGAATTAGATCTGTGCCCCACACTACAATAGAGGGGGGCAGACTGAAGGCCTACCTAGGGAAGTTAAGCCCAAGGTTAGAAACCTGGGACATGGGGGCCTGGAAGAAGAAAAAGCCAGGACATACATTTTATACAGGATTTTATGAATTTGGGTTAATTGAGTGGCAGGCATGAAACTTCCAAAACATGAGCACATGTCCTGACCAAGTCAAAGGCCGTGGGTGAGTGCCAGCTGCACGACACAGTGGAGAACCTGAAGTCCTAAAGGCTTGACAGAAGCCTAATTAAAGACCCAACTAAACAGGTGTTATGGGGGAGGAACCAAAAACACTTTACGGCTCTTGTAAAATGCGAATAAATAAAAGTGAATCTAGATTCTCAAACCAGAGGAAAATTAATAAAAATGCCTCCAGACCCTCTCTGAGTCCCAACGTGTCTCATTCAACGTGTCTCACTCGTGTCTCCTCAATGTGTTTGTTTAGCACACTTCCTCATCTATTGTCTTTGCACCATGGTTTTGACCACCATGACGATCTCGACATATTAAAAAGGCCTACTTTGAGGGAATGTGCTGAGTGGAGGGGGTGGCTTCCCATTTTGGCTCTCAAAAATTTGGAGATGTAGCCTAGAGGCATGTTGGGGAGAGCCTGGAATGCCCAGACAAAAAGGATATGCTTACTTCAGCCAGAATTTGGAAGTCACTGAAAACTTTGTCATCTGGGGAGGGATGGAGAAATTCAACCTTGGCAGGATCCATTTGCCAGCAGTGTCCAAGGTATTCCGGAACAGTGGGAAGTGGGAGGTAGACACCTAATACTGAGGGCTGGCTGTATTAGTCTGGGAGGAGAAGAAAAGGGTCCTAAGCTAGGAGGGTGGCAGTAGGGAAGAATGCTTGGGTAGGAGAGACAATGCAAGATACCCATGTTTCTGAATTTGATGTCAAAGAAAATGGTGGGTCTTTCTAAAGGCAACAGAGGGATCTGGAGGAGGAGCTGGCTTATGGGGAGGTGGGGTAAAGGTAGTTAGAGAGAGAGAGAAAGAGAGTAGAAGCAGAGCATTTCTTTTGCTTATGAGATGCTAATAGGAGGAAAACTTAGAATTTTGTATGCAAACTCTAGGCTGGGTTGCCAGAAGCAGACCCTGAGATGAGGATTTGCATGCAAGTGAATGGTGAAGAAGCCCTCCCAGGGGAGACCCGCAAAGAAGGAGGGGAAGTAGGAAAAGAGAAAGGAAGAAGACGGGCAAGGGCACACGCAGGCGAGTCGCAGCCTTAGCCCAATCTGCAGGGGAGTTCTGGAGGGTCAATTGTGCCTCCGAATTGCCCTACCATGGGTAAAAGAGCTAGGTTTCATGCGTCTGCCTCCAGCAGTCAGTGACGGAGAGTCACGCAGGTACCTCCAGTTCCCTGAACATGCGTGCAAAGTGGCTCTCTACTTTTAGTCTGGGGGCTGTCCTCCCAAAGCAGAGCATAGGTGCTAGGTGTTTGAAGTAAGAGCACAGTGAAGGGGGCAGAGTACGCAGACAGAGGATCAACAGGGATCCAAGGGGGTCTGGGTGGAGCACTGACACCATCTGCTATTACAATGAGCGCTGTCTTGAGAAAGAATAGTGGCTTGCCAGTGAACGTTCTGACCTGGCTGGTCCTTGCTCTCCTCCAACCATCTGCTACTTCAATGAATAGGGTTTGGGAGCCTGGGTCAATGTGTTTGCAGACTTCATGTTAGATTCACCTTTTGCCATGGAGAAGGGGAAGCCAGAAAGTGTTTCTCCATGTGGAGCACCCAGTGGGCTAGATTGTGCCCTGGCAGTTGGCACATCCCTGAGGCTCTGATTTGGGGGACAGGGAGCCTGTAGAGGGCTCTGAGTTTTAGCCCATTATTAGTTTCAGTGCTGAGGTTTCTGAGACAGCCATTAGTGCATTGGCCCTCTGGCAGCCCTCTCTAAGGTGGCCACTTGTCAGCAGTCAGGAGACCAGCCCTTGCCCACTTGTTGATACTCTCAGCCTATTAGACCTCCTGGAAGATGCAGGAAGTGGAGGACACAGGTGCGCTGCAGTCACATGTGTATTGCTTTGACTTAGAGTGCACTGGGACTGAACCTGAAAGTGGGAAGGGGTAGAGAGGATGCCTCCTCCTTCCTTGTAAATACATCAATAAATAAATAAGAATAAAAGCAATGGGAATGCAAAGAGAGACTAAAGAGACGCCGCAGACCTACTGGGTCACCATCTCACTCATTTAGGCCTGTGCCTATGCCCTGAGTATTGGGTAAAGTTCCAGGCCAGGACTTCAGACAAGCCAGCGAATGAAAGGTTAACTCCTGCATAAAGAGGATATTCAGGATCCCACTCCAGCCTCTGGCTGGCTTCTATTCTAATGGGTCCATGCCTATGGCATACCAGTTGTTAAACATACTTTGCATCTCAGCCCTGTGTATATCCATTCCTCCCCCCCATCACCCCTCTTCTATCACCTCAGCTGGTCCCTACACACTTAACTCAAGAAGGGAAAGAAGCAGGCCTGATTTTGCCCTCAGCGTCCAAGAAGCAGACAAGAAAACAGTAGATACCCAAGAGTTGGCTGTCTTGTCCCCAAAGCCATGCCATACCTTTGTTTCTCTTCCTGTCAGAGAGCAGTGAACTGTGTGATTTTGAGCTGCCCATCTAGGGACAACCTTGTTTTCAATGGAGCAAGATTGTCAAGGTGGTACCTTCTTCCAGTGTGGACCGCCCCAATATCTCTCAGCCAGCCCCCCTAAGCATTCCCACTCTCAGGTTTTTCTGAGGTTTGGCATCCTTCCAATCCCACAGGAATTCAGCTGATAAATAAATTCATACTCAAAGGTTATTGACTTAATCTGTCATCTCCATCCAGGAGCTATTTGCACTGAAAAGAGATCCACCAGGGAGAGGGTTATATTTAACTTCAAAGAATGCCTTCCTAATGGTGGGGTTTCAGGCAGTGTGGCCTTTGGGCAGCTCCTTCAGATCACCTTGGAGGTGACCTTTCTCTCAGCAAATTCATGCTGCAGGAACTTCCCATTTTCAGTGTGCACCAAAATGACCTGGGGTGCTTGTGAAAGACTGCAGATTCCTGGACCCTAGAGATTTAAATCCCAGGATAGGAACCCGTACTTTAATCCACTCATCACTTTCTGATGAAAGTGATCCATAGACCATATTTTGAAAAGACTACTAGACCATATTTTGAAAAGACTACTCGGCTATCCTATTAGTTTGCTTGGGCTAGCATAACGAAATACCAGTCTGCGTGGTTGAAACAGAGAAATGCGTTTTCCCACAGTTCTGGAAGCTACAAGTCCAAAATCAAGATGTCAGCAGGTTTGATTTCACCTGAGGCCTCTCTCCTTGGCTTGCAGATGGCCACCTTCTCCCTGTGTCCCCACATGGGCTTTCCTCTGTGCATGCACACCCCTGGTATCTCTCTGTGTGTCCAAATATTCTCCTCTTATAAGAACACCAGCCCCCTTTAGAAAAAGCCTGTGTTCTTGCCGACCTTGGATTAAGCCAACCCTAACGACCTTATATGAACGTAATTACCTCTTTAAAAAAGACCCTATCTGCAAATACAGTCACATTCCGAAGTACAAGTACTGGCGGTTAGGGTTTCAGCATATGAAGCTTGGGGGTTACACAATATACAATTCTGCCCATAACAGGAAGGTAGAAATAAAAATAAATGAGGCATTTATGAAGGGGCAGTAGGAACTGCGAAGTTCTCCCCTCTCTTCAGTAACTGCAAGAGAGAAAATATGCCCAAGTTGAAAGAGATTGTGCAGAAAGCACCCGGGATCAGTCAGCTAGGGAGAGGTACAGCGGCCCCTATTGACACTCTGGCCTCTGTTTAGGAAACCACCTTGGCTCACCCTCTAAATTGCCTTTCCTGTTGTTATTCCTCCCTAGGTTTAGAAACACTTTCTTCTTTCAGCTTCATGGGAGAGAACAGTCTTTGGCACTGGCACCAGCGTGGCTGCCCGAGGCAGCCCTTGCCTCCGCCTTCGAGGATGTTTCTTTCCCCAGAAAAAAGCGAAGACCCTTCAACCTCCCCATTCATCATCACCACGGGCAATCTAATTACAGCCTTGTCTTAAAAGAGGAACTCATTTACAATTGAGACTTCTTCCTTATGAAAATGTAACATCTTGAACTATGTTTTTATGGCCCCCTTTTACAAAAATAAAAAAGGAAATTAATTAATTTCCTCGTACACAGGAAAGACTCATGAGGTCTTGCCGGCTGTGCGCAGAAAGGATGTGCGCTCCCTCTGTCTCTCTCTCTCTTTCTCTCTCTCTCTCTCTCTCTCTCTCTGGGCCTCCTGCTGTGTGACAGTGAAATGCTAAAATGATTTTGGCAGGAGAATATTCTCAAAGGCTGTTTTTATTTCAGCAGCAGAAGAGTATCTCAGAACGCAGGCTGCACCTCTGCCCTGTGGGGCTGTTTCTAATTGCACGAGGTGAGCTGCAGAAATCCTTCCCCCAGCCGGATGGGGAGAAAGTGGTAAGAAACCTAAGGAAGATAATCGTGTCTGCCACACTCAGCGCTCACCACTTAAAGGAATTAACTTGTTGGAATGAAATATTTCTATGGATGCAGAAAACTATGCATTAGAATAATGAGGCTAACCCCTTCTTACGCATTGCAATCACTGGGGTTTGTTTCTTCCCTCTCTAATCACAACATGCTATCTTCCTCCTTGCTCACACCTCTGTAGGCAAGACTGGCTGCGAATACTTTAGATTATCACCTTCTCATTTTCAGTGTGAAATAATTGCCCAAGGATGGAAACTGACAAACAAGAATGTGGATTTCAGAAAGCAGCCCTTTTGTTATTTAAGATAGCCAAAGTAAAATGGAGACAGGTGGATTGTGTGCCATCAACTTCCCCCATCCTCACACTTCCCCCTTTAGAAAAAGCCTTGTGCTTTTGCAGACCTGGATTGATTTGAAACTTGAAAGACAGTTGAGATACTGATGTGTTTAATTAAAAACCTATGCTATACAACAGCATAAGGGTATGAGGCTCTGGGGATAAGCCTCATGGCTTTCCCTCTTGGTGCCACCAAAGGCTGTGTGACCTTTGGCAAATTATTGAACCTCTCTGTGCTTCGGATGATAATTATGCTTTATAGGATGGTGAGGTTTAAATGAGTCAATACATGCCAAGTGCTTAGAACAATGATCAACATATGGTACACACTCCCTAAATATCAGTTATTCTTATTTATACTCTTGGAAAGGAAAGAGAGGCTGCCTTCCTTCTCTCTTTCAGGAATATTAAGCATTGTGCTCCTGCCCTCAGGGAGCTTTAGTTCAGTGCATGTGCCAGATGTGTAAACAACTCATTATAAGACACATTTAAATAAATGCTGAGTAAAGATAATAGCAACATGGTATGGGTGTCCTAAGAGGAGACACGCTTAATTGTGGATTGTGGACCACAACATGAAGGAGGTGGCATTTGAGCTGGACCTTGATGGAACAAACAGTCTCTGTAAGCAGAGAACAAAAGAAAGGTGTTCCAGGCTGTGGGAGAAGTAAGGACACAGGCAAAGGGAGGAGAGAGTGCATGACATCTTTAGAGAAAGGCAAGGATGCCTGTGACATGGATGGTAGTTGGAGGCCTCCTCTGTCCTGCAACAACCTAGCATCTTGATTTTTATTTTCAGGTAAAAGAACTGCAAATGATATTGGAGTAATTAAGTGTTCCCCATAATTTTTTCCCCTGAAACAATTTGAAAAATAATGTTTAGTGATGAGCAAAGTCCTATAGCTACCAACTACAATTTAGCAGAAACCCCCCCCCACCCCCTCCCGCACACATACAATTCTGTCCATACAGGTCATTTATTACACCCGGAGAAATCTTTGTAGTCACCACAAAAGTGCAGCTACCTCTGGGGTATGATGCAGCTGCTATTTAACTGTCACGTAACATGACAATCTAGTGTCCTATTAGAGCTAAAATTTAATTGTGAAGACGGGTACCATATTTAACTGCAATCCTGGGGGGAATTTAGGTTGACAGGCTGTAATTACCCAAACTGGAACCTGGCCAGGACACACCTACTCTTTGCCAAAAGAGCTATGGGGGTTTTAACCGCCACAGGCCTTGGGAAGCCAGCAGTTCTGTAGGGTGGTGAAGCAGCACTTGCAGCCCCACAGCGCCCCCTAACAAAGCTCCGGGCAAGTGCAGGCTGTCTAGGGAGCAGGCCTTTTCTGACCCTCCAAATGTGCAGTTTCCCCCCAAATCCCCTCTCTGCCCCTACCTGGCTCCAATCCATCAGGGGTTATCAGAAACTTTCCATTTTAGGTTGTGTGACTGTGGTCCTGCAGTCAGGTTCTTGCTGGGTCTTATCTGTGTCTGTCTGTCCTGTGTGTCTCTCCCCAAGTCCTGCTGTTTTTCTCTTATCATGACAGAAATGCTTGTCCTGATAAAATAACTACCCACCAGAGCACAGTGGTTCTCATCACCAGCTGCCATTTCTACATAGAGATCAATTAGAGGCATCTTTTTGTTGGGGAGGTGGTCAGGCCAACTTACTAAAAATCCCATTCGGATTCTTTCTGCAAAATGCATTGTGTTTTGGTCTTCCAATGCGGTTCTTACTAGAAAAAATGAAAATTGGGTCAAGAAGAGGTGGAAATACGGCTCGCCAGTGTCACTGAAGAGTTAAAAAGGAGAAAGTTCTGGGCTGCAAGCAGCAGTGTAAATAAATGTGGTCTTAATTTAAGGTTATGGATTTTTAAAAAGCCTTGCTTTTTGTCTTCAGAAGTCTTTGCATTCATATCAGTTAAAAAATGATTTAGACAGAAAATAAATGTTGGAGCAAACTCAAATTATTATGTGCATTTTAAATAAACCTGTGTTTTCTGCCGCAGACATAGCATATGAATAATAACATTAATAATGATCACGATAATTTGTCAACTGATGATCTTTTCCCTGAGACCTTCCAGGCTGTTGGTTCCTGGCCCTGCTATTTAACTTAGCCAACCTGTTCTTCATGAGGAGAGCTGATGATAATAGCCCTCACTTCCTCTGCAGGGTGAAAAGGTAGAAAAGCCCGCTGTTATATTCCCAGATTGTTCTAATTAGCTGTGTGACCTTGGGCAGGTTGCTTCACTTCTCTGGCCAGCTATCAAAGAATGGAATGCTTTCTAAAGGGAATCAGCAGAAATGTAATGTGTAAAATCAAAAGCAATACAGTAATGTCATCTGGGAAGATCTTTTTTCCCCTTTTTAGGATACAAGTGGTAAAAAAAAGAAGCAGACTCAAAAAGCAATTATTGGTCAAGGCACAGGAGGAAGTTACATTAAGACTAATTTTTAGAGACAGGTGGGATGGTTTTCTGCTCAGTTTCTAAGGCCATACGCACATTCATACACACATAGGTATACTTTGGTCAGTGGGAAATCTGCTTAAAATGCTCACTTTTTTTTCTTCCCTGAAGAAAGATTTTCAGTGTTCTACAAAGGCAACAGCAACAAACACAACATCAAAATATTATTATCTATTTAATTCTCCTAATAAATAGCATAATACTGTCTAGATACTACCAGCGTAACAATAATATACTAGGTTGAGAGATCAAAAAGAGTTTAATATCAGAAATGTCACGATTCAAACTAATGATGTATACACAGTATGTACGTAAGGTATGTGTAGATAGATAGATAGATAGATAGATAGATAGATAGATAATACAGTCCAGAAAACTGTAATTCTTCTATGTTTTTATTTCTCTGACAAATCTCAGAAAAAAATTGGTAAACTCTTCATATTCCCATTCTAATAGTTAGCATGAGATGACGTAAGACTTACTAACAGAAGACACTTTGGAATCTCAGGTTACATTTCTCAACATGGGTCAGGCCCTGATGCGTCTCTGTAAAAGTATAACCAGAAGTTGGCATGTGGGAAGGTCACTTAGAGGCACTGGTGGGGTAGTTGGCTCCCACCAAAGGGGAAGGGTGCCCTGAGCACTTGGTGAGGGTGATCCCAGTGGAGATTAGCTCAGTGAGACCTCTTTGCACAGCTTCACTCAGAGATTTGAGACTGCAATATATGTCCCTGGGGAGAGATCCTTTTTTCATTAAGAATTCATTAGAGTTAATTGGCAATTATTTTTTATTAGCAATTAAAAAATAAAAATACAAGTATTATACCCAATAATGATTTCAGGGGCAGCTAATGTGATGGAATGTTCCAGGATATTTTCAAAAGAAAAAGACAGGGCTGCGAAGGGTAGGGAAGCTCTCATGAATAAAGTGGGTAGATTCCAAAATGAGTACTAAAATAATGATTTCAGATAGGAACAATCAAATTTACCACTGATTGAATTTTTTACTTCCTTATTTTTATTTCTGTGTCTATTTGTTGCTTCTTCCACCCCTGTAAAACAGCCAGAACAACTAGACGAAGTGTTCCCTAAAACATATTTTTCAGTGGTGATGACTACCAGTTTTCATTGTAGAAACATCAGTAAATTATGAAAAAGTACAAAATAAGAAAATAAAAATCACCTATAGTCTCATCATTCAAAAGGTATCATCGCAGAGTACTTTTACACAGGTTTTCACACAGGCGTGCATATGCACGCACGCACATACACACACGCACACTTTTAAAATGCTCAAAAATCAAATCATTCTTTATTCCCTATTTCCAACTTTCTTTTTTCAATTAGTGGCAACAACATGTCATGGACACTTTTCCATATCAATAAAGCTATATATCTTTTCAAAGTGACTACATACTATTCCACTGTATGCCTCACCAATCAGCTACCCGTGAATATTTAGATTGCTTCCACTTTTGCCACTGTAAACCTCACTGAGATGACCAATCTTGTCATACACATCTCTGTGTACTTGTTTGATTATTCCTAAAGGTAGAATCTGTGAGTCAGAGGACAAGGCTTTTGTTATTCATTGTCAAAGCATTCTTCAGAAAGTCTGTACCTATTTACTAGCCCATTAATGACAAATGGAAATGCCCATTTCCTCTCACTTTGCCTGGATATGATCAATATGTTTAATCTTTGCCAATCTGATAAACAAAAGGGAGTCTGTGGTGCTGTTTTATTTGGCATCTCTTTGATTACCAGTGAGACTGAACCTCTTCAGTCTTCATATACAGTTGATTTGTGTTTCTTCTTTTGTGTATTGCCTACTCATGCCTTTTGCCTTTATTAATTATAAGAGCACTTTACATATTAAGGATACTCTTCTTTCAGCTGTCTTCTATGTAAAAAATCTTTTCCCCAGATTTTTACTTGTCTTTTAATGGTTTCTGGCTATTTTTCAATATCAAAGTTTTACTTTTATTTATTTATTTATTTATTTTTGAGATGGAGTTTTACTATTTTGCCCAGGCTGGAGTACAATGGCATGATCTCAGCTCACTGCAACCTCCGCCTTCCAGGCTTAAGCAATTCTCATGCCTCAGCCTCCTGAGTAGCTGGGACTACAGGTGCGTGCCACCACACCTGGCTATTTTTTTTGTATTTTTAGTAGAGACGGGGTTTCACCATGTTGGGCAGGCTGGTCTCGAACTCCTGATCTCAGGTGATCCACCCATCTCGGCCTCCCAAAGTGCTGGGATTATAGGCATGAGTAATCCACCGCACCCAGCCCAAAGTTTTACATTTTTATGTACTAAAACAGTTAACTTTTTCCATAGGGGTTCAGTCTTCAGGGTTACTGTAGAAACTGTATCATATTCATCTGCATTTTATTTTTCCCACCATATTGAGGTATAATACAATTACATCTCTTTTTTTCCCTCTAAAAAAGCATTCTCATTACTTTCCAGAGGTTCTGAAGTGAAAGTATAAGGGACCTGGGAAACCAAAGCAGAGGAAACACGACTATTAATAACAACACTTGACATTTCTATTTTCAGTGTGCTATAGGATCACTAATTAATGCCCCTCCTTAGCTTAGCCCCAGGGGTTACCCTGACTGACATTAATTCACCCTACCTGACACTGAGACCTGGGAGTGGGGAGGCTGTGGCATTCCATCTGATGGGCACTACTCTCTCTGGCCAGGACTTAAAGCCAAGCTCCTGATTCCCCAACTGCGCTTAAATCAAGGTGAGACAATTCCTTCATGTGGGCTGGCAGATTTCCAGGATGCAATGAGACCGTCATTGGAATGAGTTCTCTGGGTGAAAGATCACTGCTGTTCCTTCTCCCCACCCCAGAAAAGGAAATTCATATACCAAACAGGATGGTTTGTAACCTGGTGCCACTTCTGAATTCTCTGTTAATTTTTGACAATTGGATGATTACTACAAGAGTTAAGGAGGGCAAAGTATAAAGGAGGGAATGAGTGGAAGGAAAATGCCTCCAAACTTGGTGAATGGGGTGCTCCAGAAAGTGACCTAAAGGCCACCTCACATGAAACTCATTCATACCACAAAGACTGATTGGGGTTACCTTGTGTGCCAGGCACTGGGCTAGGAGCTGGGGAAACAATGATGTTTTGCAGCCACAATAAAGTCCGATAGAGACTATTATGGGTGTGGCACAGAGGAAAAGGTTCCTAGAGGGGGTAGCCTCTCTGCTGACATTCAATAGATGATAGGAGCCCATAAGGGAAGGAAAAATCTATGGCAGTGAGAGATCTGGAGGCATGCAAAATTTTTAAGAACAGTGGATAGAGTGGGAATGAAGTCAGGAGAGCCAGGGTCAGAAAAATGTAAGTATCTACAGCAGTGTTTCTTACACTACCTGTGCAGAAGGATCAGGGATTCTCCCCCCAATGTGTAGCAGATTAATACTTATGGAATCAAATGCAATAAAAACTAATTAACAAAAAGTCCAATAAGACATTCAAAATACAAGCCTCATTTTTTGTAGTAGATTCAGCAAACAAAAATTACTCTGCCAAATTGCTACAAAAGTTTCTATTATTCTCAGTTTCTGTACTCCTCTCCCTGCAGACCAGCAACAGTTGGCCTACTGGTCCCAGTCCACACACGCGTTTTGAGTAGCACTGAGCTAGACCACTCAAGGGAAGGAGATGGGGTCGGCAGTGTCAAATGCTGCCAAGATGTTCAGTAAAATGAGGTCCTGTAAGTATCCTTTGAATGTAGCAACAAATAGGGAGTCACGAAAAGCAATTTCAACAGAGTGGTTGAGACAGAAGCCAGACCCAGTGAATCGAGGAGTTCCTGAGTATTCACAGTGACTAACAAATATGTGGAAGCAAAGATAAACTAAACCATGGAACACTTATGCTTTATATTGATAAACATCATCCTTGTTTACACAACACAGTTAACAAAAAATCTATGTTGTGACATGGAATAAAGACAGTAAATGGATGGAGTGTATAGTATAGTAGAAAATATCTCAGTCTGAAGTCCAGAAGCCTGTATTTTCAAGTAGAGTCAGACAATTAGTATAAGCCGTGTGACCTTGGACGAGTCATGCACCCACTCTGATCCTCAGTTTCCTTCTCTGCCAAATGAGGGGATTGGACAAGATCTCTCCCTCTCTTTGTTTCTAGCATTTGCATTCCATGATCTTAATTTTAAATAGTCACTGCAAATATTAATGCTCCTCAAAATGACCCAACTTATTTGGAGTTCTTGAGTTCTACTGAATCTAGCTGTGCACCTTCAAGAGCTCACCCACTGCCTGCAGACAGGTGCCAGCAAAAACCTTCTCACTTGAGAACAGCTGGTAAGATAAACCTGCCCTACATCTCCTCCCTCCGCCCCCATCAAAGATTTATGAATCACAAACCCTATAATTAAAAGTATAGGTTCAATCTGAAACAGGAATGGAAGCCAAACTGGAACTCAGAAGCATCAGGAATGCTGAGAATTCAGCTTCAGAACCACAAAGTGGCTTCTGAACTCCCCAGATTTCTAACACTTGATTAGATTGGTTTGCAGGAAAGTCATGTTCTGCTGCCCTAGGGGAAAGAACATAGAAACCATGGGTTCCGTGACCTCCTGGAAGCCAGATGATCCATGGGAGGCTGCCACTGGCCTCTGGAATTAGACAAAGCCAAGTTCAAAGCCAAGTTTTGTCTTGGAAACTTGTCAATCCCGGACTTCTTATGCTAAGACCCTAACGTTCATGGCAATGGTATAGAGCTCGCTGCAGGGCTGGGCTGGAAAGGAAGAAAAGAATGTGAAGGTGTCCTTGAGCTGTTCTGGGCTTTGAAAAAGGTAATAGAAAAGAGAGTAGGGAAGAAGATGGGGAGCAAAGTCATGGTATTGGTGCAAGCTGGGGAAGGAACAGGCATGCAGCAGTGGGCTGATTTTTTTTTCTACCTGAACCCCTCTGAAGTGTCAGGGATGCTGGCTGGATTCTTGGTCCCCATCCTTGTCCTTTCTATAGCTAAGAAATTGGCCTGTCATCTTCTCTTTACAATCCCTGATATCACAGCTTCCAAATTCACCAAATCATAAAGTGTCATTGCAGTTCTTTCTCACATCCATTATGTATTATCTTTGAACATTACTCCTAGCTTTATAGACCTTACTATGACTGTCCCCTGCATTTTTTCTGGGCAAAGTTGTCAGAGGCACTGTGTGGTCACACACACACACACATACACACACACGCACACTTTATTTAGTCAGAGCAGAAGAAAGCCTTTCAGTGGATCCAGGTAAACAATGAATTGCCGTGTGCTCTCTGCAGAGGGGCTCCCTGATAATCAGCAGGGTTGAAAGCAGCGGCTATGTTCTGTGGGTCCCCTTGTAGCCTCTCATTACCCTCTGCCTATTAGTGAAACTGGAACAAGCCATTTGGGTGGTTGCAACCAGATCTGGCTAAAGGAGTGCCCAGCTGTTGCTCTTTCCTCTCTCTGGTTTTCAGTCCCCGTGATGTGGACTCATTATGGCTGTGATCGTTGCTGATGACATTAATGCACTGCGCTGCTTCTCCATCGCATGTGCCATCTGCTCCCATCAGCCCTGTGGGGTAAGTGGTAGGTAATTGTTTCCCATCGGTAGTCCATTTTCTCAGATAAAGGATGTGAGATTCAAAAATAAACATCCACTCTGAGTCATTGCAACAAGGCCAGTGTGGATCTGGGAGCAGCCACCCCATCTACCGCAAGTAGTGGGTGAGGCTGCTTTCCCCGTAATTCAAGTCGAAGGGCAATTTGATTCATTAACGGTGACTCTGAGGGAGGAGGAGGTTCAGGGAGAGAGCAGAGACAAAAAAAATCCTGAGGGTTCTTATAAACCAGCAGGGTCAATGCAAAAGAGAAAGGGAGAGATGGAGAGAGAAAATTGGTGATTCATCAGCACTAGCTGATTTAGCAGCACTAGGCTTGCTAGTGGATGGGAATGTAAGATAAGAGCACATGTCATTTCAGCCGTGGGAAACAAGCTTGGGCTCTACAACCTCAGCTTCTTCGTTAGCTGTGGCCACAGCTGACTCACCAAGGACCACTGGTTCCAGACCAGAATTGAAAATTCCTCATATGGGCAAGTGTGGGCAGGGCTTGGAAGGTGGGCAAGCAGATAGGGAAGGATGGGGAAATGCCAAAGAGGAACAAAAAGCCCAGCTCACAGAAATTATCATGGGGGAGAAACATGATTTACTTACATGTTCCCAGACTCCCAAGATGACTGATAGGATTTGCTTTTGTTGTTGTTGTTGTTATTGTTGTTGTAAAAAAAAAAAAAAAAAAAAGAGGGAATTGCATCTTAGAGCTCACTTTTAACCTGTTTTCTCTTAAGAATTGCCATGGCTGGGCAGATCATGAGGTCAGGAGATCAAGGCCATCCCGGCTAATATGGGGAAACCCCATCTCTGTTAAAAATACAAAAGTTAGCTGGACGTGGTGGTGGGCGCCTGCTGTAGTCCCAGCTACTTGGGAGGCTGAGGCAAGAGAATGGTGTGAACCTGGGAGGCGGAGCTTGCAGTGAGCCAAGATTGAGCCACTGCACTCCAGCCTGGGCAACAGAGTGAGACTCCATCACAAAAAAAAAAAAAAGAAGAAGAATTGCCATGGCATCCTCAGTTTGACCTTCACCTCCCCTCAAACCTCATCTCCACATACATCAGTCATGTATTAAATAAATATTTCCTGCACTCCTGCTGGATGCCAGGCACTGTGCTCACTGGGGAGTTACTATGGGCCTCTGGAGCTGGACTGGCCCAGATTTGCCATTTGTTAGTGCTATCTTGTGCAAAGCTGTAAGTGCTCTGAAGTCATATTTCTTCATCTCTACAATGGGATAATTGCATCAGTTTCCTAAGATTGTCGTGAGAATTGAGTGAGAGAATGTGTGTTGAGCCAGGTCAGAGGCATAAGGGCCCTCCATAAACACAGGGGTTGAAATGATGAGTTTCCCTTCTCTTTCCCTTCCCCTTTCTCCACATTTCCTTTCATGCATGGGGTCCTCTCACATCTCCTCCACCAGCTCTGACCTGCAGCTCACACGTGCTGGCTCAGGCCCTGATTTCATATCTCCTCTGCCCACCTACTTGTCCTCACTTGTGGGACTGTCCCATCCCTCGCTGCATGGGCAAGGTGGGGACAGGGATTTCCTCCTAGGTCCCTTCACAGGCAGCTTAGCTGGTCTGTGGGTCTTGCGCTCCAGCTGCCTTCATGCCAATCCAGGGCTGCTCGAGTCATGAGAAGGAGATTCCCCAACACCAGGCTTGCTCCAATCACAGCGAGGCCCACTAATTGATTCATGTTATTTTATTTTCTGTACTGGTGGTTAGGGCCTCAAGCAATTTTATGCAAATTTATGAACCTTATGCAAATGAGGGCATCCCTAGACTAATTGCACACAAATGGAAGCTTTGTGGGTACCTCCCCCATTCAAGTGTGCCCTGATTCCTTCTCATCCCTTAAATTATTCCCAAAGTTCCCCATCACCAAATGTCCCTAAGATCAGCAGCCTCCTCTCCTCCCTGCCTCCCCACCCCATGGGCTTCTCAGTGGCTGTTTGGGGATTTTCAGGGACAGTGTCAGCCTTGTTTGCAAGAGCTCACGGCTGCCTCATGCCCCAGGAAACCATAACCTGGGAGAAAATCCCCCTAGCTTATATTAAAATTCATTTGAATCCCACCCAGTTCCCTCTTCCAATCCTCCCAGGGGAAGTGAGACCAGCCCAGAGCAGCCTAGAACCTGCCAGAGGCTCATATAGCTGTCCCCTCTAGGTTGGGGCAAGGCTGTGTGTGGCCACTCCACTTCCAGGAGGCCCACTCCTCAATCTTAGGCCCATTCTTGGTCCCAGCTCTCTGACAACTAATTCTCAGGAAGGTGTTATCTTAGGTGCGGTTCCCTAGAGACAGACAGAGTTCAAGATAGAAACTGAGCCAGAAGCTCTGGAGTGTGAGAGCACCACACAGTTAACCACCTTGAGGAAAGGTGGTGAGTTTTTGTATTTCCCCTTCCCCTTTGACAGGCAATGGCTGCCAGTAGCCCCAGGGGGCAGGATGGTAACCTCTGGAGCATTTTTGGGGCGAGAGGGCTCCCATCTTAGAAAGAGGTCAGCTAACATTCAGCAGCTGGGGGATGGGTGTGCCAGCCCAGGTGAGGGACCAGCAGCATCTCCTAGAGGCATACTTGTTTGTTTAACTTAATTGAACTTCAACATCCCTGTAAAGCAGGTATTTACATGATTTCCATTTCATAAATGCGGTACCTATTGCTCAGGGCAGGTTGCTACCTGCTTCCACAGTGCACCTTCTAAATGAGACAGAATAGACAGACTGAGGCTTTGAACCTGGACCCGCTGGCTCTCCTGCTAGCCGCCTGTCCAGCCTGCCAGTGGGCCACGACTTCTGTCTCCAGCCCCTCTCAAGTCCAGGAACAGGATGTGTTGCTTCAAAACTCTTTAATACACCTGACTTTTCTCTATGGTCCTCCTTCCCTTATTCTCCCTTTTATATGGCTTCTTTTTTACAAAGTTCCTCATAGAAATGTGTGTGTGTGTGTGTGTCTGCATGCACACGCTGAGGAGTGTGGCACTGGAGTCTAAAAGGACAAGAAGCAGAACCAAAGCTCTTCTGTCCTCTCTTCCTCCTTCTTTTCTGTTCCCTTTCCTTTCAAACCCTTGGGTCCCATTTCCCCTCCTCCTCCTCCTCTTTCTCATAGCCTTCCCTCTTCCCTTCCTTTTCTCCTTGGCCCCTTTCTGCCAACTTCATTTTCCTTCCTCTGTCTCCTCTTCTTCTCCCTGCCCTTCAACTTCACCCTGCATCCTCACTTCCTTTCTCCTCCTCCCCTTTCTCTTTCCTCCCTCTCCTTCCCACCCACTCCTTCTCATCCCTCTCACCTTTTCCTCTTCCTTTCCCCATCCCACTTTCCTTCTTTCCTCTCCTTTCCCGTCCTTTCTGCCCTATCTTACTCCATTTTTCTCTCTTCTCTTTCTCCCTCCTGCTCCCTCCATTTCCACCCCCACCAGCTTCCTTCCTTCTTCTCTCCTTCATCCTCCTATTCCCTTCCTTCTTTTCTGCCACTTTCCTCCCCTCACCCTACACCCCTGCCTTAGAGGACTGCCACCCTTGCCCCAGTCCCCGCCCTAGATGAGCCAACGTCTGTCCTGAGCAGCTCAGGGCAGATTCTCCTGTGGCGCGGGGAAGGCGGCTTGTCTTGCCCTCTCTGGGCGCTAGGTGTTTGCAGACAGCGGTATCCACCCTCCTGCGCCAGCTGGGGCAGGGAGGGAGGCTCGTGGCGGACGGGCGGCCTTGAGTGGGGGGAACCCTACGTGGCGCGCCGGAGCCGCGGGGGCTTCCAGAGGTCCCGGCAGAGCCAGAGACCGTACAGGGAGCCGCCTCGGTGAAGCAGTCTAGCTCGCCGGCCTCGCTTGCCTGGGAAGGCGAAGAACAGGAGCTGAGTGGGAGAGAAGAGCGGCTGGGAGTGGGGGAATCACTTTATCTTGATTCGTGGAAACAGCCGTGCCGCCAGGCAGCCCAGGCCACCGGATAGTTAAAGGAGGAATGCTTTGCGGACCCGCGCGTCTGCGAGAAGAGAAAAGGAAGCCGCGATGCCCGGCGCTGGGCGCATCTGCCCCACACTCGCCGCGCTTTGAACGGGCAGCAAGGCCCGGGGTCTTGACTCCCTTAGGTTCTCTTTATTGCCGAAGGCCCAGTGTTCCCCCCAGAGTATTTCCTCTCCATCACGCCAGCCTTGGTCCAAAGGAAGCCACTAGCCCTGTGCCCCCTCCCAGCTTCCCCTTCGCCCACCCTCCTGGATTATCTTTATTACTAGGCTCTGGCTTTCCTTCCTGACTCCCTCACTCCCTTGCAAACTCTCTCCCCTCTTTTGAATTTTATTCCCTGCTTCCACGGTTGAAACTTGTCTACTCAGACAAATTCCACTATTACCTCTAATGACAGCATACAACTCTGGAGCTCTCAAAGTTTAAGAATTACCTTCACATGAATTTGCTCATGTTATTTCTACGGATATTCACTCCAGGACGCAAAGCAGACATTAGCCCCATTTTACATAGTAGGCAAATGAAGCTAGGGTGGGGATGTCAGAGGTCCTCGCAGGACTGCCATGTAGGATGTTCAGATTGTGCACTCTACAAGAGTTGTACATTGAGGGAACTATTCAAATGGGAGGTATATGCTTATATATGAGAGTGCTCAAGCAGTACAGAACTGTTAGTCCTCCAGGTCAAATCTGGAAGCAGTGATGGAGATGTTCCATCCCTTCTTGCAGAAATCCACAAAACTTTCACACACTCATGAGAACATGCATATGACACAAACAGGGCCTTGAGAAGCACACACACATTTCTGCCTGCCTTCTTGCATGGTTGAGCTTCCTTACTCTTGTTCTTGCACCTTTGCCATGAGAACGGGTTAAGGTAGCCTGCTGAAGAATGAGACAAGTGAAGCAGAGCTGAGTTGGCTCAGTCGCTCCAGTTGAAGCTTTCAGATATATGAGAGCTCAGCCCAGATCACCAAAGCCTCCTAGCTGACACACAGCTCACCAGAGGCACGCAAGTGAGTTGCACGCAGCTAAGTCCAGCTCAGATCAGTAGAACCACACAGCCAATCTAAAGACTCATTAGTAAAAACAGTTATTGTTTTAAGCCACTATGTTTTGGAAGGTTTCTTGCACAGTAATATCTGACTGATGCAGATAGAAAGATAACCTTTTACTAGAAGCAGCAGAAGTGTTGGAAGTCTCACTTCAAACAGCAGCTCATCAGAGTAGAGTCAGAAAGAGAATGAAGATTCACAGTGTATGGCTTGCTTGGTTCTTCCCAGCTTGCAGAGTGCCTTCACAAGCATTCCTGTTTGATTCTTTTTTTTCTGATTCTTAAAGAACCCCTGGAAGTGGGGGTAGGCAGCTGTTTTATCCGTATTTGTCAGATGAGAAAACTGAGTCTCAGACAAGTTGCATGACTTGCCTAAGGGGTCAGTAGCTAGTAAGGGATGGAGCCAAGACTACAACCAGGCCGTTTGGCTCCAGCCCTGTGCTCTTGGCACTGCCCTGTGCTAGAAACAGGGTTTGTTGAAACAGGGGCTCAAGGGAGAGCTGCTGATGCTTGTGGCCAGGAAGCAGAAGGTCAGATGGAAAAGCTCCTTATTGAGTGTGTACCTGGAGTGGAGAGGAGGATGGAGGGCGGGCCTGGACTGAGGATTTGGATCTCCTGGTGAAGCAAGAAGAGGAGAACAGGGACTGCTGGAAAGAGAGAGCTAGATCTACAGGCTCCCTAGGACTTCTTTCTTTCATTGGACCAAGCCTCTTGTGAGGCTTCAATTGACCACCAGGCCACAGTTGACCCACTCTCCTCCTGACTACATTTCCCCACGCAAGACAACTGGCTAAGGAGTATAAGGAGTATAATTGTAATCACTGTAATCAATATTGCAATAGCACTTACCATGTGTCTGACATTGTACTAAGTTTCTCCATTTTACAGATGAGGAAACTGAGGCACACTGAACTTAACTCACACAGCTGGCAAGTTGTAGTGCCAGAATTCAAATGCAGGAGGTTTGACTTCAGAATCTGGGCCTTTAACCATGACACTGATGGCCTCTTCATGCTTAGTGTTTTACTATTTGGGATACTCCAAGAGGCTCAGAGAATGGGTGAGAAGATGATCTGAGACCATTTTTTCAAGACAGCAGCCATGGAAGCAGTCCAATTGCCCTGGGGGTAAGTGGCCACAAAGATGGGAGTTTCTCACTAACTTTGCCCTGTATTGGTGGGCTGTGCACCTGGGGGGTTCTTGTGTCCCTGGTCCTGCGTGGTGATTTTGGCCACACCCCAACCCACTAGAAACCTATTTTCCCAGGAGCAGAAAGAAAAATGTGCATTTCTTCTTTCCCTGGCACTTGTCCTG
Source organism: Macaca thibetana thibetana (assembly GCF_024542745.1). Classification (NCBI taxonomy): domain Eukaryota; kingdom Metazoa; phylum Chordata; class Mammalia; order Primates; family Cercopithecidae; genus Macaca; species Macaca thibetana. Next base: position 38,687,999 of record NC_065598.1, read on the forward strand.
GTAGTCACCCCACACACAGACACCTCTGTATTAATCTTATACACTGCCCTCCCCACCTCTTCCATCTCTGTGAATGCCAGTGTAACCTACAACCACTGCTACTCTTTGCACTCTTGCCCCTGTGACAGAACAATTGGAAAGAGTCAGGAGGGGTTTGGCTTTACTGCAAGGGAAGGAAGCATATCACCAGTATGTCCTTCATGGTCTCCTATGAATGAGGCCAAGAACTGACACCTTCCAAGATCCCTTCTAGTTCAGGCACCAGTGACAATAGCAGCATTTGCTGAGGACTTATTCCATGCAAGACTCTTGACAAAGAGTATTGCTCATCCGCTCAGCACCGCTGAAAGGCAAGTATCCTTATCCTCACTTTGGAAATAGGAAAACTGAGACATAGAGAAGTTAAATGATCTTGTGGCTCAAGGTCACACAGGAGGTCAGCTGGACCCCCAAACTTCTGCTTTCCCCACATCATGTTTTCCTGCTGGGTCTCAAGGGAAAATTTGATGTCTGCCCTCTTACCACCTCCCACTCCACCCCTACCCCCAACCCTTAGCAGAGGCACTGTGTCTCCCAGAGCCCTCCTCACTGCTCCTCCCCACCTCCTCTTGTTCCTTCTTCCTTGCTTTTTCAAAATCTCCAACTCCACTTCCACCTGCCACTGGCCCAGCTAAAGCCTGAACATGAAGGTGGAGCGATTGGAAAGTAGAGGGAACCGTCCCTTTCCCCCACCTCTCCAGGTCCTGACTCAGTTAGCATTACCTATCTCTCCTGTAATGGAAGCAAAATCTAAGAGCTGAGGACACAGCTAGAACATGTGTGTGAGTGTGTGTGGGAGTGAGCATGCATGTGAGAGCAAGTGTGCCTGTGCAAATATGTGTGTGAGTGAGCAGGGAGTGAGTGTGCATGTGGGAGCCTGTATCTGGGTGTGTTGTGTGCCTGCACACCCAGCAATATCTATGACAGCAGGAAACTTTAGCAGATTAGGAAAGGGGTATTCCTGAAGGCTACAGCCATCAAGATGGGTGGCTAAGATGTGTGCCTGCCCCAGCTTCAGAGGCCCATTTGTCTTCCACTTGCTCCATCAGAACTGAGAAATGAGGCTTTGGGTCGCCTTCACATTGGAGGAGCATTTTGTCTACTTGGAGTATCAAAAGGTGTCTGGGCTGAAAAGGAAGGTGGGGATGACCGGGAGGACTGCTGGAGGCAGAAGCCTGTTGCTGGAAGTTCTGGGTAGTGGGAGGGAAGTTAGACCATTCTGATCTAGGAATCATGAGGAATGGCACGTTTCCCCCCTCTACCCCAGGGTGGGCCTCCATCACCTTTGACTTCTGGGCCCTTGGAGAAAGAAGGTCATGGGAGTGGAGGGGATGGTGGTAGGTGGGGGTTGATAAGAGGACATGAAGTGGCAGCTTGAGCTCTAAATGAAGGCTTTGGCTCCAACTTCTCAGCTGGTTGCATCAGCATAAAATTGAGAAAAGGTGAGATAGAATGGCTGGTTGTCACATCCTAGAAGGACTCAGATTGCATAAGTGCTGGTTCCCAAAGGCCTTGGGAAACCTCTTTGTGTGGTCCAGCCCCAACTCCCATCCCATCCCACCCTGCCCCCGGATCCCTGCTGACAAGGCTGGATGAAGCCTTTGATCCTGATCCTGCGTGGGCCTGGGCCATAGGCGGCATTCTCATTATGAGGGCTGCCTTCTGCAATGCAGGGGCAAGGCTCCTCCTCCTGCTGGAGTGCTGAGAAATGAGGCCCAGGACACATCAATCTCTTTCACGGCATAGTTCTGTCCTAAGAACAGCAGTTTCTTATAGGTAACCTGCCAGCAATGGGCAAAACGACTCTCTCTGATGCAAAGGCTTGGGTATTGCAGACATATGCTTCCCAAAGACATAGACTGAGGCGTGCATTTCTATCATTTCAACTTTGCTCTGCTTCAGCACAAACACTGGAGTAATTAGGGGAACTACAATCTGACGACTGAGTTGGCCTCTGCATGTCCCCTCACCAGGAAGAGAAGAAAGTGGGGAACATCTGTATCGGAGATTTCTGCTCACTCCCTGAGAGAGCTTTTCTGGAGCTTCCTACCGCTGGGTCCCTGTGGAATTTCTGTAAGCCAGGGGTGCTTCCTGGGCCTTTGTCCCGCCCACCTCTGACCTGCAGGGGCGTGCTTTACTAGAGAAAAAGCTTTTGCTTCTGCTGCTGCTGCTGCTGCTCAGAGTTTTCTTTAAGGTAGCACCTCCTCAATCCCCATTTACTGGAAGGAGGAGTGATGGAGTCCCAAATGAAAATGCTCCCTGCATCTTCCTCTCTCATCCCGGACGGGGTAGTGTTCCTCCAGGAAGGCTGAGTCAGCCTCCCCAAGGGCCTGCCTCCTTTAGGCCCCTTCTGACTCCAGCTTCTGAGAGGAATTAGAATGAAATTCAAATGATATTGAGGTAATCCAGGGTGAACGAAGCTGCTTCTTGTCCCTCCTTCTGCTGGAGGGGCTTCAGAGCCTGACTGGAACACCTGTGTTCCACCTCCACCGTAAGGTCCTTTAGGAGGTTTCTGGAATGGGCTCACTTGTACTTTGCACACCAGCATCCTCTCAGCATGAACCTCAGGCTCCTTGCAGCCACCGTATTGGGAATTAACCTCAGCACACTGGGAAGAGGGGGAGGTGTTTCTTCATCATTGGCTTTTCTGGCTGAGGATGCTGTTTTAGCTTTGGCTGCATCTTTTATGTTGCCACCTGAGGCATTTAGCTCGTCTCTCCTAAACTGACAGAATGCAGTTTAGCTCGGCTCTCCTAAACTGACAGAATGCAGATCGGTTACTCAGAAGCATCGGCACAGAAACCACAGAATCTCACCGGCTGTGACTACAAGCCTCTTGTCTTCTGACCCGCGGTTGGCCACACTTCCTGCGTGCCAGGCCAGGCCAGGCAGCCAGCTGAAGGCTGACCTGCTTGCAGAGCTCTGGCCTCTGGTCTGCGGGAGTTAGCAAGACGCCATTTCCATATTCTCTGGCAATAACTAATTAGCGATTATAAAGCTCTTTGAAATATGAAGTGCTGCATGATAATATCTGTAATGAGCCTGATTCTTTCCCTCTTGCAAGAGGGAGTGGGGAGTAGGTTGTACACCCGTTAAGGGGAGTTGGGTGGGAAGGTTGCTTCCTTTTCTTGACCTGCCTCAGTGTCCTGGACCTGATCAAGTTACTCTGGTGAGAGGGCTTGAGCCCTGGTGACTGGACTTGGAAAGCAGCCCACTGACAAAGGAGCACTTTGAAGCCTGCACTCCTCCAATCTCCTATCCTCCTCTCCATCAGCTGCTTACCAGCTGCTGACTTACCCTTCCCTGGGTGGGGGATGTGGGGGATGAGGATGATGGATGGAAAGAGCAGAAGAGAAAGGTGGAGTTAGGGTAAGGAGAACCAGTTGGGCTCGTGGTATCCTTAATGTGATTTAGAATTTCATATTAATATATCACCTCGGAAAAAAATTAATGAGAAACGTGAAGAAAATAGGATAATGAATATGATAATATATGGGGAGTGCTTTGGGCTTCTTGGAACAAAGGTGCAAGGAATTATTACTGCGATTTTCTCACGGTGCATATATATTTTTATTAAACTCTAAAAAAAAAAAAAAATGCCAGTAGATTCACTTCTTTGCAAGGTATTAATGCCCCGCAGAGGAGTCGTTCTTCAATTAGTTCCCTGAGCCTCGGCCCACCTCTTGGCTGTTTTCTCATGGCTCTTCTCGAGACTTCCAGCTTAAGGGACCCGAAGAGTAGATTAGAATGTTCGGTGACTGTGCCCAGTAGAGTATCTGGCACACACGTGCCTGGGGAGATGGCTTCCTGAGCAAGTAGGGCTCAGGAGAGAGGCAGGGGGCAGGGAGGAGTGAATACAAAACAGATGGGTGAAAACTTGGGGTAGCCAGAGGATAAGAGCGACTTACTCATCTCCAGACTACTGACCTCTCTCTTCTACCCAAGGATCCACTTACGTCAGACTTTTTTTTTTTTTTTTATAATTAAATACAATCAAATATAAATTCCCAGTTGAAAGGGAACTTCGCGTGGCCACCTTGCTGAGGGACCACAGAGACTAGAACTGAGAGAAGGATGACAATCTCAGTCTATTTGTCACTTCCCTATACCAGTGGCCTTCACAGCATGCTCCCTGAGAAGCAGCATTGGCATCACCAGGAATGTGTTAGAAATGCACATTCCCAGACCCACCCCAGACCCACTGAATCAGAAACTCTGAATGTGGGGCTGGGCAAGTGTTTTAAGTTGGAGAATCCCTGTGCTGGAATGAACACTCCACAGGAAGCTACAGACAGTCCTGTTTCAGGAAAACAAACAAACAAACAAACAAAAAACAAACCAAAAAAACAAACAAAACAACAACAACAAAAAAAACAAAACAAAAAAAAAAACGGGCAGGAGGCCCCGTTGGCTAAAAAAAAAAAAAAAAAAAAAAAATGCATGATTTCTGTGCAAAGCTAAATGGATGAGCAGAAGGTCTGGGATACTGAATGGCACAGGTTGGGTTTCCCAGAAAGCGGACTTTGAAATAGCATTGAGGATGTGGGAAATTGATCAGGGAATGCCCTTGGAATCAGTACCAATGGAAGGGAAGGGAGGAAACAAAAGTGGGCAGAAGGAGAAGTTGAGTCCTGGGGACTGTGTTAAAGAGGTTGGATTTTATACATAGTGGAGAGGAAAGCCACGGGAAAGGTTTAAGGAGGGGAATGACAATGATCTCTCTGGCCATTGTGTGGAAAGTGAATTATAAGGGCAAGAATGAGAGCAGTTGGGGACTATGGCTGCATCCTGGCAAGAAAATGTGGTAGCTTGGATCAGCTGGTGTCATAGAGGTAGACAGCTGTGAACAGGTTCCAGAAAGACTCTAGATGGAGAGCTGACAGGACTTGGTAGTGGTTTGGAAGTGAGAGGTGAAGGAGAGAAAGCTGTCAACTTCATTAGGTTTCTGGTTTGAGCAGCTGAGTAGGGGAGAGGGAGGTGCCATTCCAGAAAGTGGCCAGGGGATGCTAAGGGAAGGAACAGAGAGGGGTGGTGCTCAGTAAGGCTTAGTTCTTCCACCCCGCTGGCTAAATGTCTGTGGAACTGAATCAAGGAGGTTTTCAGTCATCTCAGGGGTTGTGTAATAGAGACAGCAAAGAAGTGGGATGGCTAACAGGAAGGACCTCACTCATGTACAGTGAGAAGAAAAAGAAGGAGGAGAAGAAGAAGAAGGAGAAGAAGGAAGAAAAGCAGAATGAACAACAGCTAATATTCATTGAGTACTTACCACAGACTATGTTTTATTCCAATCACTTTATGTATATATTATCTTATTTATTCCTAACACCATGAAGCATATAAAATTACTATCCTCATTTTACATGCAAGGAAATGGAGGACCAGCAAGGTTATGTAACTTAGCCAAGGTCACATATCTAGGAAGTCATGGAGCCAGGCTTTGAACCAAGCAATGCAGTTCTGGAGCCCAAGCTTGAATACGCTATACCTTGCTGCCTCTCATAAAACCAGCTAATGTTAAACAGGCATCTACATGGGCTCCGTGAGCAATTTCACACCATTGTCTCTATCTCTCCCACAACCCTCATTTCATCAATTCTTACTATGCTTTCACAGATGAGGAAACTGAATTTTGCCAAAAACCATATGACCTTGGAAGAGGATCTTGAGTTCCGGAAAGAAACGCAGTCTGGCTGACACTCTGATTGAAGCCTTGTGAGACTCTGAGCAGAGAACACAGTTAAGCTGTGGTCAAACTCCTGACCCAGGGAAACGGTGAAAATATACATTATGGCAGCCACTAAGCTTGTGGTAATTTGTTATGCAGCACAGGAAACTAATTCTGATGGCCACCACAATATATCCTATCCCCACACTCTCCTACCTTGCAACCTTTACATTCCTCTCATCAACAGGTGGAGTCTAATGGTCCAGGTGGGCTTGTGACTTCTTCAACAATAGAAGACAGTAGGTGACACTAATTTCCGAGACTAGATTGTAAAAGGCAAAACATCTTCCACCTGGTCACTGGATCACTTGCACTTAGAGGCCTGAGCTGCCCTGTAAGAAGTCTGACTACTCTGAGACCACCATGTTGTAAGGAAGCCCAGGTTCACTGGGGAGGCCTCATGTAGGCACTCTAGTTGGCTGTCCTAGTCTTTAGACTAGTACAAGCCAGGCTTTAGACATGTGAGACCACAACTTTCAGATGATCCCGGCTCTAAACATTGAGTCACTTTCAGATTTCTAGTCTTTCCAACTGAGGTTCTAGACATCCGGGTGTAGAAACAAGCCATCCTGACTGTACCCCCAAGCAAATTCCTGATCCACAGTGTTCATCAACATAATAAAATGGTTATTGTTCTTTATTACTAAGTTTTGGGGCCATTTGTTGCACAACAATGGTAATCAGAAAACATGACCGAACTCTGAATCCATGAGATAGTGAAGAAGCTCTGTCTACTTTAATGTGAAGAACTACAAATACACATGGCAAAGGGCATAAATGTATGTAATTCTAATATAGGAAGGGCCTGAAGGATTGAGAACAATGCCACAAGCTACCACAGAACGTTATAGTCACTTATGTTGAGGATTCCACTGAGGCCCAGAGAATATTACTGCTTTGTCCATGATCACACAGCACATTGATGTTGAGGCTTCAAAACCAACCCTGGTGTGCATCCAGGACTGTCCACATCTGTGGATTTGCTAGACCCTGAGCTGGAACTCGTTGAACAAACCTGACTTAGGAATGACCTTACCAGTGAAACAGGAGCACAGTGAATGTAGACTGTGGAGGATTTCCTTAGCTTTGAAAAGCTCAGGCTGATACCTATTGTAAATGGTTCAGTATCACTATCTGTATCACTATCTATTGTGCAGTATCACTATCTATTGGACTTCAGCATCCTATGAGTCTGTTTTGTGACTGCACACCCATGATGGGTTACCATTTTTTTAAAGATTATAAATGTAACATGCAAAAATCATATTTGTTACATTTATACATATTTATATCATACATTTGCAGTATGTAGAGGCACTCAGAATATATATTATTTATAAGCATTGCAGTGGCTCAGGTTTGTTAGAAAGGCTCAGAGTGAGAGTGTGTTTGTAAAGTGCTCCAGGGTCCTCTGGGATGAGGGCAGCTATGTAAGTGTAAGTCATTATCATTAAACTAAACTGCCTTCCTCCGATTACTGACAGCACCGAAGAGGTTCTCCCGCCTCCCCGGCCCCTGAGCACGGCCTGGTAATGCTGGGATAATATAAAGATAATATTACTGTAATAAGTGCTTTGCAGCATTTATGCCTTTATTAGCTGCAGCCATATTGTAAGAAAAGGAGAGGCCCCCAGACGCGCCAAGGGTTTAGTGCTGAGGGCAGAATACTCAGAGAGGAGAGAAGAATTCTGGGTCCAAGCTAACTGTGGGATAGTGTAGCATGTGGTAAAATTCTCACTCCTCATCCCTTCCTGCAGATCCTATTTTCAGTTTTGGTTGAGCCCCAAATATGCTATTGAGTGTATTTAGGTCTGGAGTTGGGTGGGGTGATTGATACAAGGAGGCCTCTGGAATTCTACTCCCAAGGACTTCCCACTGCATTTTAAGTCACCTCCAAATACAGGGGACTTCCCAAATTGGCTGCAGAGGCCCTCAATTTGATGAGGGTATAAATGAGAGGGCCACAAAGCCTTGGGCTTCCTAGAATACAATTAATCTCCACGGCTGAGCAACATCATTGGTTGCTCCCCTTGTCATTATGATAGATCATAAAAAAATAAGAAGAAGCTTCTGTGTAGTTCTTGTATTTTACAAAGTCCTCTTTCCTCTTAGAGTTGCATGGGGCTGTTCAGTTTCTACACGTATGTAACACCTATTATATAGGTTGCATATATCTTTCTGCAGCACACTTGTGATGAAGAGGCCCTCAAAAGAAATGTGTTTATCATAGCTCTTGGATCTCAGGGCATTGAGAACTCTATAAGTTATATCCACCATCTCATTTGACCCTTCTAACATCTCTGTAAAGTTAGCCTCATTCTATCATCCCCATTTTATAGATGTGCAAACTGAGGTCCAGAAGGGTTGAGTGAATGACAGAGATTACGTGTCAGGAAGAATCACAACTGAAATACAAGCCTTTTGACCCAAGATCAACAGCCAAAGGAGGATTTTACAGCAGAAAGGGACCTATCTTCCACAGTTTGGCTTTGGAGGAGACAAAATCAAAAGGGAGAAGGCCGTTATAATGGTTATCCATTGCTGTATTACAAACAGCCCCAAACCTAATGGTGTGACATAGTGGTAATCATTTTCTCAGCACTCACAGTTCCAGGGGGCCTGGGCTCAGCAAGGCAGCTCATGGGCTCTCTCATGCTGCTGCAGTTAGATGGATGGAGGTGAGGACATTGCTAAGGCTTCTTCTCTTACATGTCTGGTGCTTGGGCTGAGAACATTGTAACAACTAGGGCTGCCACAGCCGGGCACCTGGTGTCTCTATGTGGTCTCTCAACACAGTTCCTCCAGGATAGTGACTTCAGGACAGCTGGATTTCTTACATGGCAGGTTTGGGGCTCCCAAAGTGAGTGTCCCATGAGAGAGCGAGTGCCAGGTGGAAGCTGTTTTACCTTTTATGATCTAGCCTGGGAAACCGCACAGCATCACTTTTTGTTACTTGTGTTACTCTTTATTAGAAGTGAGTCATGAAAGGCAGCTCAGATTCAAGGGGAGGGAAATAAAGCTCCACCTTTTCATGGGAGCACCGTCAAAGAAATTGGAGACAAGTTTGAAAACCTTCACAACTCTGCAGACTGTTTCTCACAGAGGCTGTTTTCAGGAGCCCAGCCAGGACTCAGGCAGGGATTAACCACCCCATCCTGACCTTTCCTTTCACCGGCCTCGTTTAGCCAGCCAAATTGCCTGGGACCCTGGCATGATCTGTGAGGTGACCCAGACACTGGCTGATGGCACCATGTGCATGCGCTATGACGCCAAAAGGCTGTGGTCAGGCCAGGTTCCCCAGGCTGACGCGTGTCCTGCTGAAGGAACAACAGCAACTCTTAATCAAAAGCCCCCAGTAAGAGCCAGGCTTCTCTCAGGAGCGGCAGCCTCAGCGACAGTCCCTGGGCTGGAGTTGCTGAGAAGGTGTGTTTGCCTTTTGACTGAGACACTTTAAAACCCCAGCGTCTAGGTTTCATTTTGAACCTGACAGATAAAAGGCCGACTTTGACTGAGAATATTAACTTTCTGGCTCCCGCCCAAGAAAGCTGAACAGATGAGGAAATAATATAAAATAAAAGGCGTCTGCAAACACTGATTGTCGGCTGCTTTCCATAAAATACGCCCACTGTTATGTGTAACACTCTCTGAGTCTTTCATTCCTTGGCCCCCTCCCTCTTTTTCCACTCCTGGTGCTGAAAGAACTGCCTTCTCTTATTTAGAAAAAAAAAGACAGACAGAGAGAGGAAAGGGTGCGTGTGCTAAAAACAAGCTCTCCAGGAGGCACCAAGCAGGTGCACCCACAGGCTAAACCTTCTTACTTTTTGAGGGGGTCAGAGGAGGCTGCTAGGTGCCAACCCCAGGAGAACCAGGCATCCTTAACCCCCTCCCCTGCCCTTGCTTGCAGCTGCTTTTAGGTGCCAGAGGAGCAATGGCTGGCTGTTATGAAGGTGCTTCTAGCTGTGGGGTCTTCTTCGGGCAATGTGGAGGGGCCTGGAAAGGCCCCTGCAGCTGCTCCTGGTTGGCCAATAACAGGCCCAGAAGGTAGCAGGGAAGGAGAGAGGAGGGATGCTGGAGACAGAGGCTGCAGGAAGTGCTTTGTGTTGGGCCTCTCTGCTCCCAACTCCTCAGTTGCTGTCTCAGTGGCCGCCCATTGATTAGGGGCATAGGCCTGGACTGGGCAGGACCACACTTGTCATATCTTGACCTGCAATCAAGAACACAGGATGACTCTTGTCTAAATCTTCTCAGGCTGCCATTACAGAGTACCATGGATTGGGTGGCTTAAATGACAGGAATTTATTTCTTGCACTTCTAGAGGCTGGAAATCTGAGATCAGGGTGCCAGCAGGGTGCCAGCAGGGTGCCAGCAGTCCTTGGCATGTAGATGGCTGTCTACTACCCAAGAGTCTCACGTCGTCTTTTCTCTGTGAGTGTCTGTGTTCAAACTTCCTGTTCTTATAAGCACACTTGTTATATTGTACTAGGGCCGACGCTAAAGACCTCATTTCCGTTTGATTACCTCTGTAGAAACCCTGTATCAAAATACAGTCACATTCTGAGGTATCGGAGGTAAGAATATCAGCATATGAATTTTGGGGAGGACACAATTGAGCCCATAACAACTCTGTAGCCTAAAAATTAAAATAACAATAGGCGCATGCCTTCACTTGTGTTCAAAGCTGCAGTCTACACCCAGCACACCAGCCTGATGGGCACTTCACACTGTTAGTCACTCTGCCTTGGTCTGTCACTGTGTCCAGCTGCCTCTGCTGTTTGTTCTCCTTCATTGCCTGGGTGAATGGAAGGTCAGAGCTTGCAGGCAGGCATGCAAGCAGGCAAGGGGCTCCTTAAGAAGCAGAATCCTGGAGGGCATCAACTCCCTGCACCACCACCCTGGCCACTGCACCGCTGACCTGGTTCATGAGGGAAGGCCTCTGGGCTCTTTAGAAAGATAAAATTACTGGCCAGGCACGGTGGCTCACGCCTGTAATCTCAGCACTTTGGGAGGCTGAGGGGGGCGGATCACAAGGTCTAGAGATCGAGACTATCCTGGCTAACACGGTGAAACCTTGTCTCTACTAAAAATGCAAAAATTTAGCTGGGCGTGGTGGCGCTTCCCTGTAGTCCCAGCTACTTGGGTGGCTGAGGCAGGAAAATGACTGGAGCCTAGGAGGCGGAGGTTGCAGTGAGCCAAGATCGAGCCACTGCACTCCAGCCTGACCACAGAGTGAGGATCCATCAAAAAAAAATAAAATAAAATAAAGAAAAGAAAAGGAAGGAAGGAAGGAAGGAAGGAAGGAAGGAAGGAAGGAAGGAAGGAAGGAAGGAAAGAAGGGAGGGAGGGAGGGAGGGAGGAAGGAAGGAAGGAAGGAAGGAAGGAAGGAAGGAAGGAAGGAAGGAAGGAAGGAAGGAAGGAAGGAAAGGTGAAAAGGAGGAAAGGAGGAAAGGAAGAAAGGAAGAAAGGAAAAAATAAAGAAAAGATTGCTAAAGAAAGAGGAAGGTGGCCATCTGCCCTAAGCACTTCCCATGTACAACTGGACCAGCAGACAGAAACTGCAACTCTGCCACCAACTAGATCTAAGATACTGGGCATGGAGTCATAGTTCTCCACATCTAAGTTTCTTATCTATAAAATAAAGACAAGGAAATCTATTCATTTGTGATCTGAAACCCCATGGATTGGGTCCAGTCTACCAAACTCTGTTGGCTGTGCCCATGATGCCAGGCCATTCAGCAGGCCAGATGAGGAGAGCCGCTTCTTCCACACACACACCTTGGGGAAAAATTCAGAGGTTCCCAAGAAGGTAAGACAGTAGCTTTCTGCTTGCCTCACCCATTACAGGGACATACTCTGGATTGGCATTCAGAGGTCTGAAGCAGTTGTGGGATCTCTGAGTCAGCCTTCAAGGAAACAGAATGGAGGGGAAATATAATTGCTTGGGTTTTTTTGTTTTGTTTTGTTTTAGTTTTTTTTTTTTTTTTTGAGACAGGATCTCTCTCTGTCTCCCAGGCGCTGGAGTGCAGTGGAGCGATCATGGCTCACTGCAAGCCTCAACCTCCTGGGCTCAAGTGATTCTCCCACTTCAGCCTCCCAAATACCTGGACTACGGTCATGTGCCATCATGCTCAACTAATTTTAATATTTTCCGTAGAGACAGGGTCTCACTGTTGCCCAGGCTGGCCTGGCTAGTCTTGAACTCCTGGGCTCAAGAAATCTTCCTGCCTCAGACTCCCAAATTGCTGGGATTACAGACGTGAGCCACCTCCCCCGAACTCGGATTTTTGTTCTTCTTTTTCTTCTTCTTTCTTTTTTTCTTAACTACAACCCACAGTAAAAAATTCTCACCACAGCCCCTAACATTTTCTTTCTCTCTCTCTCTCTCTCTCTCTTTCTCTCTCTCCCCCAACAGTATGTACCTTCAAATTATGTCCAGACCCATTGACAATATCTCAACACCTCCACTGCTTGCTTCTACCTTGGTCTAAGTCACCATCATCTATCACATGGATTATCTCAGCAGCTTCCTAATTTGTCTCCTGGCTTCATCCCTTGCCCTCATTCAGTCATTTTGCAACCCAGCAGTGAGAATGAGCTCATTATAAAGGTAGTCAGATTGTGTCACTCCTTGGTTCAAAACCCTCCCAGGGCAAACCTCAAAGGAAAAACTAAAGTCCTTCTGGGTGCCAGCAAGGTCCTCTGTGCCTGGGCCCCTCGGACCTCACCTTCTACTGCTCTTCCCCTTGCTCCCCATGCCCCAGCCACACTCGCTTCCTTGTTACTCAGACATGCCAGAGCCTTTCCACTTGCTGTTTCCCCTGTCTGGGACACTTCCTCCCACCTCATTGCCTGCTTCTGAAAAGGCTATGGGCTGTAGGAGGGACTCAACTGCTCTCTTTCAGGATTTATGGGGAAAGTTAGAGTTTCTTCCATGTAGGGCTCCCTGTGCCCACTTAAATCCCTGACCACAGACTGCCAAAAGGGACCAGTGCCCACTCCTGGCAACTTCAGCAAAAATCAGTTGGCCATACTACTATGAGTTTATTTCTGGATGCTATATTCTGATCCAGTGATCTCTGTGTCTAGCCCTTTGCCAGTCCACACTGTCTCAATTACTGTAGCTATAGAGCAATTCTTAACATGGAGAAATGTGATTTGTTGATTCTTTATTCTTTTTAAAATTTGTTTTAGCTACTTTCCTTGCCTTTCTATATAAATTTTAGGATCAGCTTGTTTATATGTACAGAAATCTTGCTTGGATCTTGACTGGTATTGCATTTAATCTATACATCATTTTTGGAGAGAATTCACATATTGATTTACACTAAACTAACAATCCATGACCATGGTATATCACTTTTCCATGATTTACCCATTTTTCTTCACTTTTAAAAGACTTCTTTGATTTATTTCATCACTGTTTTATAGTTTTCAGCATAAAGATCCTACACATACTTTTTTACATTTATGTCTGAGTAGTTCAATCTTTCAGAGTTATTATAAATTGTGTTGTTTTAAATTTTAGTTTACAGGTATACATTACTAGTGCATAGAATTACTGTTTAGTTTTGTATGTTGAACTTCTATCTGCAACTTTGCTAAACTCAGTAGTTCTAAGGGTTTTTTTTTTTTTTTTTTTTTTTTTTTTTGCTTTTAGTTTTGTTTTTGTTTTTGCAGATTTCTTGGGATATTCTGTGTAGACAATCGTGTTACCTACACATAGGCACAATTTTATATCTTCATTTCCAAATATATGCCTTTTATTTCTTTTTCTTGACTTACTGCACTGCCTAATTCAGTGGTGTTGAATTGGAGGGTTAATTGTGGTCATTCTGGCCTTGTTTCTGATCATAGGGAGAAAGTATTGCATTTTTTGCCATTAAATATGATATTAACTCTAGGTATTTTGTAGATGCCCCTTTATCAGGCTAAGGGATAGTTCTTTTTTTCTAGTTTTATTTTTCTTTTTATTGTGGATGAATATTGAATTTTATTAAGTGCTTTTTCTGCATAAATTGCTATGATCTTGTGATTTTTTTCTTCTTTAAATTGTCAATATTGTGAACTACTCTATCTATTTTTGAATATTGCATTTCTAAGATAAACCCCGCTTGGTTGCTTTATTGTTTTCTATATTGATGGATTCAATTTTCTAATGTTTCACTGAGAATTTTTGTGTCTATGTTCACGAGAGGTATTAGTGTGTAACTTTCCATTGTTTAAATCCCTTTGTCTGGCTTTGGTATCAGGGAAATGTCGGACTTATAAAATGAGTTGGAAAGTGTTCCATCTTCTACTGCTTTCTGAAGAGATTTTAAAAAACTGATGTTATTTCTTCTTTAAATGTTAGGTAGACATTACCATCTGGGCCTAGAGGTTTCTTTTTGAAAGGTTTTTAACTATGAATTTAATTTATTTAATAGGTAAAGGATTATTCAGGTTATCTATCTTATCTTGGGTGAATTTTGCTAATTTGTGATTTACAAGAAATTAGTCTATTTCATCTAAGCTTCTATGTAGACGACCGTCTTGCTGGCATGTAAGAACAATTTTATTTCTTCCTTTCCAATGTATTTTCTTTTTATTTCTTTTTCTTGACTTACTATACTGAATAATTCACTGGCGTGGAATTGGAAGGGGGTAATTGTGGTCATTCTTGCCTTGTTTCTGATCATAGGGGGAAATTCATGTTAAATTCATGTACATAAAGTTGTTCATATTATTTATTTATTATCCTTTTCATGTTTGCAAGGTCTATAACGATAATCTTCTTTCCTTCCTGATATTGGTAATTTGTGTTTTCTTTCTTTTATTCTTTGTCAGTCTTGCTAGGGATTTATCAATTCTATCAATCTTTTCAAAGCTCCAGTTTTGGGTTTGGTTGATTTTATCTATTATCTATTTGTTTTCAATTTTATTCATTTCTGCTCTTAACTATTTTCTTTCTTCCATTTGATTAGGGTTTATTTTGTTCTTTTTCTAATTTGTTAAAATAGGAACTGTTTGTTATTATTCAAGACCTTTCTTCTTTTCTACTGTAAGCATGTAATGCTATAAATTTCCTCTAAGTCCCGCTATAGATACATTGTACAAATTTCAATATGTTGTATTTTTATTTTCATTTATTTTGGAACATTTTTCAATTTCCCCTCCTATTTCCTCTTTCACCCATGGATTTTTTAGAAGTACTGTGTTAACTTTCCCAGTATTTGGAGTTTTTCCTCTTGCCTTTCTATTATTGATTTCTAGTTTAATTCCATTATGGAACACACATTGGATAATTTCACTTCTTTTAAATTTGTTAAGATTTGTTGTACATTGTTTATCTTAGTGAATATTTCATGTTCACTTGAAAAAAAATGTGTGCCCTGCTGTTGTTGGGTGGAATATTCTATAAATGTCATTTAAGGTCAGGCATGGTGGCTCACACCTGTAATCCAAACACTTTGGGAGACTGAGGTGGGCAGATCACTCGAGGTCAGGAGTTCGAGAATAGCCTGACAAATATGGTGAAACCTCATCTCAGTTAAAAATTCAAAGATTAGCTAGGCATGATGGTACACACCTGTAGTCCCAGCTGCTCAGGAGACTGAAGCAGGAGATTTGCTTGAACCTGAGAGGTAGAGGTTGCAGGGAATTCTGAGATCATGCCACTGCACTCCAGCATGGGCGATAGAGTGAGACTCTGTCTCAAAAAAAAAAAAAAAAAGTCAATTAGATCCAGTTGGTTGGCATTGTTTAGTTCTTCTATATGCTTGCTGATTTTTTGCCTACCAGTTCTATTACTGAAAGAGAAAGTTTGAAAAATTTCGAACTATAGTTGCTTATTTGTTTATTTCTTTTTTTAGTTCTGTCAGTTTTTGCTTTATATAGTAGAAACTCTTTTGTTAGGTGCCTGCACATGTGGCACTGTTATGTCTTCTTGGCAGATTGAGCCCTTTTTTGTTATACAATGTCCATCTTGATTCCTGGTAATGTTCTTTGCTCTGAGGTCTCTTTTATCTGTTCTTTAATAGAACCACTCCAGCTTTCTTTTGATTAGTGTTTGCATGGTACATCTTTTGTCTCCTTTCACTTTTAACCTATCTATATCATCGTATTCAAAATGAGTTTCTTGTAGACAGCATATAGTTGAGTCAAGTTTTTCTTTTATTAATCAACTCCAATCATCTTTCTTTAAATTGGTGTTTTTAGATCATGTATATTAATATAATTACATATATTTGGATTAATTCTACCATTTTATTATTTGGTTTCTGTTTGCTCCCTCTATTTTTTGTTTTTCTGTTTCCCCTTTCTTGCCTAATTTTGGGTTACATGAATATTTTTTAAATTTTTTATTTTTGGAAAAAATTTTGATTTATAGAAAAGTTGCAGTGATAATATAGGAAGTTATTGTATACTCCTAACTTACTTTCAACTAATGTTAGTATCTTATATTACTATGGTACATTCGTCAAAATTAAGAAAACAATAATTGGTACATTATCATTAACTAAACTCAAACCTGACTGGATTTTGCCAATTTTTCTACTCGCATCATTTTTTTCTATTCTGAGATTCAATCCAGCAAACCATATTGTATTCAGTCACAGTGTTATTTAAACATTTTTAATATTCAGTTTTATCTATTGTGATTTTAGCTATATTTCATATAGTTGTTTTAGTGGTTGCTCTAGGGATTACAAAATACCTATGTACTTAACTTTTCACCATCAACTTAGAATCAATGTTTTGCCACTTCAATTAGAATATAGAAAGCATACTACAATTTAGGACCCTTTGCCCTCTCCCTTTTGTGCTGTATTTGTCTTATATATATTACATCTTATATATATTAAAATCTCCAGAAGACAATGTTATAATTTTTGCTTTTGATGACTAAACATATGTTAAATATCTCAAAATCGAAAATAATCTATTATATTTACCCAGACATTGACCATTTTTTTCCACTTCCTTTATTTCTGATATTCCAAGTTTCCTTCTTTTATTTCTCTTTTGTTTGAAAAACTTATTTTAGCAGTTCTTTTAGAGCAGATCTACTGGCTATAATTCTCTTAGTTTTCTATCATATGCAAATATCTTTATTTCACCTTTATTCATTCCTAAAGTTTACTTTTGCTCAATTTGGAATTGTGCTAACAGCTTTTTTTCTTTCAGCACTTTAAAAATGTTGTGCTGCTTTCTTCTGGCCTCCATCATTTGTAATGAGCTAACCATGGTCATTCAAATTGCTGTCACTCTACAGGGAATGTGTTGTTTTTCTTGGACAGCTTTCAAGAGTCTTTCTTCATCTTTACTTTTCAACAGTTTATGATGTGTCTAGGTATAGATTACTTTAGGTTTATCTTATTTGTGATTCAGTCAGCTTCTTGAATATGTAGGTTTATGTCCTTTGCTAAACTTGAGAAATCTTCAGCCATTATTTCTTCAAATAATTTGTCAACATTTCACTCTTCCCCCTCCTGTCTGGGTCTCTGATGACATTAATGTTAAACCACACAGGTCCCTGATGTTCTACTCATTTTCTTCAGCCTGTTTTCTATTATTCAGATTGTATAGTTTCTATTGATCTATCTCCACATTCACAGACTTTTTGCTCTCTTATTGAGTCTATCCTGGAAGTTTTAAAATTTCAATTATTTTATTTTTCAGTTTTGAAACTTCCATTGGTTCTTCTTCATAGCTTCTATTTCTTTACTGAGACTTTCTGTTTTAGGATTTGTTCCAAGAGTGTTTGCAACTGCTTACTTGAACAATTTTTAAGTATCTGCTTTGAAGTATTTATCCAATAATTCCAACAAGTGCTTCAATTCATCGTTGGCATCTGTTGATTGTCTTCTCGCATGTGAGTTGAAATTTTTATGGTTCTTTGTATGCTGAGTAATTTGAAGTTGTTTCCTGAATATTTTGAGTATTATACTATAAGACCCTGGGTCTTGATTAAACTTTATGGAGGATATTGATATTTTTGTTTTAGCAGGCACTTGGTCTAGTCAGGATCAGGCTACAAATTACCATCTTCTTCTTTGGGTTATGGTTCCTATGTCAGTTCAGTTTTCTAAGGCTTTGTAGTGCACTTCAGATTTGTCTTGGGTGTGAGCCACTGTGGCCTGTCTGGGATCTGGCCAGTGATCTATTTCTTAGTTCAGTTCTCAAAGTCTTTGGTATGCTAATTAGGATCAGAACCATGCATATGCAGTTTGAGGGTGACTGGAAATAAAGTTTCGAGAATTTTTTGATTGGAGAGTGTCACAATGAAGTAGGAGAACATTCTAAAACAAAGATGTGCCGGCATGTCTAGATAAAACAGAGCCATCCTAGGGTGTCAGGAATCTCAGAAATGAGGGTTATTTTATCCCCATCACAGATGCTACACAACTGGTCCATAAGCAGTGATACTAGTGGAGGTCTTTGGCAGCTAAATAGAAAAAGAAAAGAATTAATTATCATATAACACAATCAATCCATAAGTCCTTCCATTCATAGATACCAGATTGGGGTTCTTAAACATCTCTCAGGCCACTATTCCATGATTCCTTTTTTCTCTGTAGGCTAGGTAAACTTAAAAATAACTGTCACCTTACTGTCAGTTATCACCGTGATTACTGCCATCTGAAGATAATTTTGCATGTTTCAATCTGGCTGTTTTTGTTTTCAAGGAAAAAAAATCACACTGAAGGGATTTTCTTAAGAAATTATTTTAACCACTTAATGCTGGAGCAACTTAGGTCTGAGTTCTTGGTCCTTCCATTCTCAATCACCAATCACAATTTTAGTGATTCAATCTAGTCTCATTACCTTAAACAGAATACATATGCTAATATCTCCCACATTTTTACCTCTAGCCCAGACTTCCCCCTTTGACTCCAGAATTGCACATCCAAAATAAAACTCAACACTTCACTTGAATACATACTAGGTATATGAAAATTAAAATGTTCCAAATTGTAGTCACCCTGCTTCTACCCTTGCAGTGTAGTCTATTCTTGGCACATCAGCCAGAGTGAACCTTTTAAAGCCTAAATTCAAGTAAATCCCTTCTTTGCTCAGAACCCTCCATCTCACCCAGACTCAAGACCCAAGTCTTATAATGGTCTACCGAGACCTTCACAATCTGGCCTCACTAGTTTCATCTCATAGTTCTAGTCCTCCTTGCTCATTTGGTTCTGGCCACATTGGCCTCTTTGTTGTTCCCCTAATACCCCAGAATATTCCTACTTCATGGCCTTTGCACTGGCCATCTTGCTCCCTGGGACTGTCTTTCCAGCCATTCATAAAGCAGGCTCCCTCACCTGTCTTCTTTTAGTGAGACTTTCCATGACCACCTAACCTATATTTGCAACCTCACCTTTGCCTTTCTCTGCATTACTTTTCTCCTACCAGATTATCTAACGTATTATATAATGTACTTACTCATTAATTTTCTAGAATACGAACTCCATGAGGGCAAGTGTTTTGGTTTTTTTCCTCTGTCATGTTTCCTGCTGTGTGCTCAGGGCCTGACACATACTAGATGCTTGATAAATATATGTTAAAAGAATGAGTAAAAGTACTCCTTGGGTCTGCTTTAACCATAGGCTATAGAAGACAAAAGTTTTCACTTTTTATTGAGTGCTTCCAAATGTGGACAACAAAAAGTTCCTGAGTATTTTTACAAGAGCAAATTTGATGTCATTGATGGTTTAAGATCTTCTGCAAGAAATCAGTGGCTTAGACACCTGCTGTTACTGCATCCTCCTAGAATTGAATATCAGAAATGCCAAAAGCGTGAGGTTCTGCACAGATTGACTCTTTGCAAGGTGTTGGAAACAGGTACCGAATTAGAAACTGAGAGCTTTGTACTTGGATTGATTCACAGGTTTCAGCGTTTCAACTTCCCAAGTGCTGCTGCTGCTGCTAGTTTCTGAAATATCTTGCAAACGGCCGCCCCAGCTCTTGCTGGTGTGTGCACGTGCACACACAGGCACACTCACGTGTTTTCCTACACCAGGTGCTGCTCCAACAAAACTCAATCCTCATCCCAGCTTAAATCTGGAGGGCTGAGATGATTGCTTTAAGGAGGCTGTTGCCAGGACAGAATTTTCCAAGCTCCCCAGTTCCCAAGGGAATGAGGTGTGTCTGATGGTGTCCACAGTTCCCTCCCACATCTGACAGCACAGAAATACTTCACTGCGTCGTGGTGGTTTAAACAGGCATGACAAGATTGTAATTTCAAACCTGTATAAGTCACAGACACCTGAGCAATTGTGGCTTCTCTGCCATCTTACTGGCAGACAAGGTTAAATACCTGGTGATTCTTCAGTCTCAGAACTGGCCCTCAGCCCTTTCTTCTCATCCACAATGTGAGATTGGTCTGTATTTCCTTCTGGAACCTTTCCCCTTTTCACCATGACCCCGAGTCCCCAGGAATCCAGCCCCAAAGGGCTGCAGAGTTTTGTGGCAGAAATTGTCTGCTGGATTTGTAACACAGAATGGTTATTTGAGGTGCTTTGTTTCTTATGTTATCTGCGTTAAATGAGTTGCAGACACTATTATAGAAGTAGAACTTGAGGAAAATTCGAAACCTTTTTCTGTAAAACATACCTAAGGCTCACTAAAGTGCCTTTAGTTTTATGAATACCAGAGACTACTGGAACCCCAGGTTAAAAGTATCACATCTACGGTGTCAATGACCTATTTTCTAATTGGTTTTATAGATGTATAATTAGCATACAGCAAAATGCACCCATTTTAAGTTTATAGTTTGATGACAATTGTATACACCCATGCAACCACTACCCCACCAAGATACAGAAAATTTCCATCTCTCTAGAAAATTCCTTGTGCTCCTTTCCAGTCAAAACCTCCTCCTCCCCCCACCAAAACAACCACTATTCTGACCTCTATCACCATAGATAAGTTTCGCCTGTTCTACAACTTCCTGTAAGTGGAATTCTTCTGTGTCTGGCTCCTTTTGTTAAACATGTTTTTGAAATTCACCCACAATGTTGCATGTATTGATAGTTTATTATTTTATATTGCAAAAATATGGTTATACCATTATTGGTTTGTACATTCACCTACTGATGGATATTTGAGTTATTTCCACCCTTGGGATGTTACAAATAATGCTGTTCTGACAATTCATCTACAAGTCTTTGTACATATGATTTCTCTTGGGCAAATACCTAGGAGTGGAATGATAAGCATATGTTTAACTTTTTAAGACGCTACCTAACTTTTCGGAAGTTGGTTTTATCATTTTACTTTCCCATTAGCAGTATAGAGGTGTTCCAGTTGGCTTTTGTATGTCAAAAGAAGGTTCTAGGGAAAAGGCAATGATTAGCTCTCAGGACTGACAATAGTGGAAAATTTTAGATGTTAGTGGTGGAAGAGGGGAGCTTCCCAGAGCTCCACAAATCACACCACATGAGGTATATTTCAATTGGTCTCCCTGCTTCCTCCAGGAATTAACTTCCTGATATATATGTGCACAACAGGAAGGGAGCCAATGAAAGGAAGTGGCTTTGAGGAGATCAATTAGGGCAGGGCAGGGTGGAAAGAGCACTGGACTTGTAATGAAAAGTCCTACGTTCAAGTCCTAGTTCTTCCATGGACCAGGTGGGGATTATGATCGTTAGCCTGTGTCTCATTATTCTCATCTGTGAAATAGGGAATATAAAGCCCACCCTACCTGATTCACAAGGTTAGAGTGAGGCTTAGCCCTGGTAGAGGAGCCATGTGTGCAAGGACTTTACTAAGGGAAAGATTGTAACGGCATTGATGTGGCTGACAACTGCCCAGATTCTCAAAATTCTAGAGTCTTGGAGTCCAGGCAGAGAGGCAGAGTGAAGATACGGATGGTCCCACTTCCTGAGCAGGGGCAAAGTCTCATATAGAAGAACATCCTGCCCTGCTCTCAACCTAAAATTTTGGCTGGGGAGCATTAGCAGGGACAATTGCAAGACATCAGGAATTAGAGACCTGGGTGCCACTCTCTGCTGCATTACCAACAGACAGAGTTCAAAGTTCCTTTGAACTTCCCTGGGCTTAAATTTTCTCACCGATAAAATTAAGATGATGATATCTTCCTTTCCATCCGTCTCCGAGAGTTGAACGATCTCTGTGAGATAGAAGTATCATTGAAAACTGTTGCACTGTTCATTCCCATGAACAGTGGATGGATGGCTGGGGCTAGGGCTGGAGCTGCCAAGAAAGCCAGGGCTTTGGAGTCTGACACACCCAGGTTCAAGTCCTGCTGAAGCCTCAACCCCTTACTTACCATCTTAAGCCTCAGGTCCCCTATATGTAAAATGGGGATAGTGATACCTCTGAGGCTGGAGGATTAAATGCATCAAAGAATGCGGATACAGTGCCAGGCCTCAGGATGAGCAGCGTGAAGCTGCTCAGTAAATGAGATAGTGGTAGCTAAGTAAGAAGGTTAAAATGACATCCACTGGCCACAAGCCTATGATCTTGACAAATGTTATGTTACTTATCCTCTTACATCTGGTGGGATCACAGGGAAGCACATTGTGAGATGGAGGTGGACATGGAGATGTGAGTGCAAGAGGTTTATTGAGGAGTTCCCTTGGAATCAGCAGCAGTGGGTGAGTAAAGAAGGCAGGGCTGGGTCAAGGAAGGAGTTGAGCTGCTGCAGTGTGGTCACAAAGGAGACCTCAATTGAATCCCTGGGACCTCTGGAGCTGGGGTAGCCTCACTGAACTGTCCAGCATCCAAGTGAGGCAATGAGCCTTTATATCCCTGCATAACCCTGTCATTGAATGTGGGCTGCCCCCCTGAAGGGGTGTGACCTTAAGAGTGTTTTCTGAAAGGACAGTCAATGTGAACTGTCCCCATGTCAACACTCCCAGCAGCTTGGGGAATAAGTGCCTCCGTCCTGAAGGGACATCTGCATTCACTAAACCTCTCTGTACCTCAGTTTCCTCATCTAAAAAATGTGGATAATCATAGTGCCTACCTTATTGGTTTAGATCAGGATTAAAAGAGTTAATACATAGAAAGTCCTTAAAACAGTGGCTGCTGCATATTATTTGTAGTACTAGGATTTTAGAAAACATCCAATACATCTTTTTCAAATGAATAAATAGATGAATGAGCTCTTTCAACCCTGTCCAGAATAAAAAACAAATGTCGTGTTTGCTCATTTTGGGGAAAAAAGCCCCCTAGCCAGGTGACAAAGCATTTGGCTGGAAAGCAGAGAATTCAATACGTTTTAAACCATGGGACTCCTGTGCAGAGGAAATTTAAATCTCCTTTTCAAAACATTTCCTGCACCTGAGGGTCCGGTATTCCCCATGTGTGCATTGCCAGAGTCCTTTACCCTCAGTGTGTTGAGCTGCAGTATGGGGATTTGACAGCTGAAGACAGCTCAGCAGGGTGCAGGAAAGCAGACATTTAATGTGCTTTGACAATACAAAGGGTTATATAAACGACCCAGTTTCTGTAATTTTGCTGTAACTGTCATGAGAATTGCTATAGACAGATACGGAGAAGGCCCTGTTTATGCACTTAAACTTTAAAAGGTTTAACCACTAAACACAGTCTCTTTCTCTTCCCCTCCCCTCCTCGCAATCCTGCATTTAAATTGCATGGAGGTGGGGGTGCAGGGCCAGGGGATGGTAGTTGAAATAATGGGTTGCCTTTATCCGCCCAGCTTCTGGATCAGTGCCCTACTTTCTGACTCCTGGGCCAAGCGCCTGCCCCTGGCCAGCCTTCTCTGGAAGATTTCCTTCCCTACCTGCTCACGACAAGATGCTGAGAGGGGGAGGGATGGCAGGAAGTGAAATGCACTGGCTCTGAGCTTACGGCTTTTGCCCAATTTAAATCTGGTTCCCATCCCAGTGTTCAGAGCACGTTGCTGTTTGATTCTTGCCATCTCGTCTTAGAAGACTTTTCCCAAGGTGGGGGTGGAGATAGTTCTAAAGCCAGACAGGCAGGAGGCAGGAGGGTTTATACAGGCAGATACCACAGGCTTCCAAGCTAAGTGCCTTAGCGGGGAGAGCTCCCGGCTGCTGCTGACATTTCTCAGACAGGAGATCAATAAGTGGGCAGAGTTTGAAAAGCAAATCATGCTTCGACCTGCCCTGGGGAACCCTCAGCAACTGTCATGGTAGAGAAAGTGTCCCAGAGGAGGCCAGGAAAGACGGGGACGCAGAGAGCCTTGATATTCTGAGATGGGGGCAGGGAAATAGAGACTGCCCAAGGAGATGAAAGGTGCAGATGCTGCCATCCTCCTTACTCCCATCCTCCCTTCACAGTTCTTGCTGAGTGTGTTAAGACCCCTGACTTCTGCCTCCTAGGTAAAACCAGACATTTGGAGGTGAATCTGCAGCTGATGTAGCATTTCCAGTCCGAATGAGCTTGGCTTGAGCATGGAAAGCTGCCCCAGCTGAGAGACCCTCTATCTGTGGTTGAGCCCCTGCTACTCTCTGTCCAACCAGGACCCAGGAGGAGTTTAAATATTTCTCCACACTCCAATCACACGGTCAAGAAAATTTTCTAAAGCAGATAGTCATGCACTCACACACGCAAAGTGGACCCCACAGAATTGGAAGTGGGTACAAAACTTGGTTCTGATCTGGTAAACCTGGTCCAATAATTTAAACACTCTCTTTTGGAAATTCAGTCTCCTTAACTTTAAATAGTCCCTGTCTTAGTACGTTTCGTGTTGCTATAAAGGAATACCTAACACTGGGTAATTTATAAAGACAAAAGGTTTTTATTTGGCACACAATTCCGATGTCTGGAAAAGTTCAAGATCAGGTAGCTGGTGAGAGCCTCAAGCTGCCTTCACTCATGGTGGAAGGCAAAGGGGAGCTGATGGGTGCAGAGATCACATGGTGAAACAGAAAGCAAGAGAATGAGGAAGAAGACGCTGGGCTCTTTTAACAAACAGCTCTCAAGGGAATTAATAATTAATAGAGTGAGAACTCACTCACTCCTTCCAGAATGGCACCAAGCCATTCATGAAGGATCTACCCCCATCCAACACTTCCCATTAGGCCCCACCTCCAACACTGGGGATCAAGTTTCATCATGAGGTTTGAAGGGGACAAATACTCAAACAGAGCAGTCTCTCTCTCTCCAGTTTGCTTTCCTTTACTTGATCCACTCCAAGATGGTACCTGGGTATGGGGTGGGAACATGCCACATCCTTCTGGTGGTGGAGGAAGGATATCTATACAGTGCTATCATTCCAATTCCTGGGCCCTTCATGTCTCCACCACAACAGATGTCCCACAACGCTGACAACTGCTGTAGTCCCTGGTTAGTGAACTTGTGGTGTCCTCTCTGCTGACTCGGTCCCTACTCAGCCCTGGCTGCTATTGAATGTCCCCTGAGACATGGCCATGACCTCTATTCACTCTCCCATTCAGGTGGCCCAATTCACTCACTTGACTCTAGAATTTTTTCCTTTTTTGAGCTCTTCAGCCTGTGTCTTGCCAACATCTATGTTCCCCTAGGGGCATTTGAGCATTTCTAGCATCTTTTGTGTGCCAAATGAGCCCAGGATAGCTCAGGAATGCTAACTCTACTTGCTCTCTGTCTCACCAGTAGCTACTTGAGGTTACTGCAGGTACACAATGCTAGGCTGGCTCCTCCTGGAGTCCCAGACAGAGAGTAAAATGACTGCACTTCTGCCGTTGGCTTTTCCTTCATTCCAATCAGACAACTCCCCTCTCTGAAACTTTCATCCAGACAGAGCTAGAAGAAGCAGGATTTTCTGGTCTAGTTGAGGTTTCACTCATGCTATATATACTGTCTTCCTGATCCAACTTTCCTCATGGTTTAGCCTTCATGGCAGAGGCTGGATGGAGAAAGAAATAGTTTATCTTCTCAGTTTGGGTTCTTTTGAAAGCAAAGCATGACACAAAGTCCTGGGTGAAGGTAGCTTATTTCAAAGGTGATCCCAGTGAAGAAGTAAAGTGAATGAATGGAGAAAAAAGAAGGGATTAAGACAGATTAGGAACAAATATCAATATAATGGAGGGCAACAGGACTGATTTCCCAGGAAAGCATATAGAATGCCTTGTAGAATTGTCCACTGGCAGGGCAGGAGGCTGGGGCATTTATTCACTAGCCACTGTCTGACTCTGATGAGGATTGTCCCTGAGGATGTTAACTTTCTCCCGTTTCTGATCTACACAAGCACATGACCAAGGCAAACTTTCACATAAGTAGTGAAGGTTCAGGGGCAGAAAGAAGACAGACACTCGGCTAGAGGTAAGTCTGTTCATCGCAGCTGAGGCTGAAACTGGAGGTGGGCCAAGGGGATGATGAGGGTCTCTAGAAGTGTCTGATATACTTCCCCAGAGGAAATTTAAATGAGGAAGAATTCTTTATTTATTTATTTATTTATTATTATACTTTAAGTTCTAGGGTACATGTGCATAACGTGCAGGTTTGTTACATATGTATACTTGTGCCATGTTGCTGTGCTGCACCCATCAACTCGTCAGCACCCATCAACTCGTCATTTACATCAGGTATAACTCCCAATGCAATCCCTCCCCCCTCCCCCCTCCCCATCATAGGCCCCGGTGTGTGATGTTCCCCTTCCCGAGTCCAAGTGATCTCATTGTTCAGTTCCCACCTATGAGTGAGAACATGCGGTGTTTGGTTTTCTGTTCTTGTGATAGTTTGCTAAGAATGATGGCTTCCAGCTGCATCCATGTCCCTACAAAGGACACAAACTCATCCTTTTTTATGGCTGCATAGTATTCCATGGTGTATATGTGCCACATTTTCTTAATCCAGTCTGTCAGTGATGGACATTTGGGTTGATTCCAAGTCTTTGCTATTGTGAATAGTGCTGCAATAAACATACGTGTGCATGTGTCTTTATAGCAGCATGATTTATAATCCTTTGGGTATATACCCAGTAATGGGATGGCTGGGTCATATGGTACATCTAGTTCTAGATCCTTGAGGAATCGCCATACTGTTTTCCATAATGGTTGAACTAGTTTACAGTCCCACCAACAGTGTAAAAGTGTTCCTATTTCTCCACATCCTCTCCAGCACCTGTTGTTTCCTGACTTTTTAATGATCGCCATTCTAACTGGTGTGAGATGGTATCTCATTGTGGTTTTGATTTGCATTTCTCTGATGGCCAGTGATGATGAGCATTTTTTCATGTGTCTGTTGGCTGTATGAATGTCTTCTTTTGAGAAATGTCTGTTCATATCCTTTGCCCACTTTTTGATGGGGTTGTTTGTTTTTTTCTTGTAAATTTGTTTGAGTTCTTTGTAGGTTCTGGATATTAGCCCTTTGTCAGATGAGTAGATTGCAAAAATTTTCTCCCATTCTGTAGGTTGCCTGTTCACTCTGATGGTAGTTTCTTTTGCTGTGCAGAAGCTCTTTAGTTTAATGAGATCCCATTTGTCAATTTTGGCTTTTGCTGCCGTTGCTTTTGGTGTTTTAGATATGAAGTCTTTGCCCATGCCTATGTCCTGAATGGTACTACCTAGGTTTTCCTCTAGGGTTTTTATGGTATTAGGTCTAACATTTAAGTCTCTAATCCATCTTGAATTAATTTTCGTATAAGGAGTAAGGAATGGATCCAGTTTCAGCTTTCTACTTATGGCTAGCCAATTTTCCCAGCACCATTTATTAAATAGGGAATCCTTTCCCCATTTCTTGTTTCTCTCAGGTCTGTCAAAGATCAGATGGCTGTAGATGTGTGGTATTATTTCTGAGGACTCTGTTCTGTTCCATTGGTCTATATCTCTGTTTTGGTGCCAGTACCATGCTGTTTTGGCTACTGTAGCCTTGTAGTATACTTTGAAGTCAGGTAGCGTGATGCCTCCAGCTTTGTTCTTTTGACTTAGGATTGTCTTGGAGATGCGGGCTCTTTTTTGGTTCCATATGAACTTTAAAGCAGTTTTTTCCAATTCTGTGAAGAAACTCATTGGTAGCTTGATGGGGATGGCATTGAATCTATAAATAACCTTGGGCAGTATGGCCATTTTCACGATATTGATTCTTCCTATCCATGAGCATGGTATGTTCTTCCATTTGTTCGTGTCCTCTTTTATTTCACTGAGCAGTGGTTTGTAGTTCTCCTTGAAGAGGGAGGAAGAATTCTTTAGAACATATTGCTGTATGCCTTAAATATTTGGTCTAATCTCCTTGTTTTAATGGGGGAAAACTGAGTCTCTACAAAGTCCTGATTCACCCAACATCAACATGGTCAAACCCTGAGCCATATCTACAACTTGAGTGCTGGAAATTCAGGTCAGAGCTCTTTTTGCTGTATCATACAAATCCATTCATCCAACAGTAGAATCTTTATTAACTATCCATGATGTTCATAGGATTGTGAAGTATAATGATAGTTCCTGCTTTCCAGGACGTTGTAATCTAGATAAGAGAAGTTTGTTCCCTAGTCGTTATATGTACTTCTTAGAAAGGGTACTGGCTTAAGTACCCTCTATTCAATCAGCTAGTACTCCAGAAACATAAGGAAGAGACCAAAAGGCACCCAAAATACAGAGTGCCTATGAGAAATATGCACTCAGAAAATTGTAATTGGATATTAATCTGAGCTAGGAAGGTGTAGCAGGCAGTCTCTAAGAGTCTTGTTCCCAAGATCCCTGCTTCCTAGTATTCATCCCTGCCCTTGTGAAATAGTCTCCCCTTTGAGTATAGGCTGGACCTAGTAACTCACTTGTAATGGATAGATTATGGCAGAAGTGATGAGATGTCTCTTGCAAGATTAGGTTATAAAAAGACCATGGCTTCAGTTCTGGGTGCTTTCTCTCATACCTTCTTGTGTTGTTTGCTCTGGAGGTGGCCAGCTACCATGTCATGAGACAACCCTCTAAAGAGGTCCATGTGAGTGAACTTGGAAACACATCCTCCCCAGGTTGAGTCTTGAGATGAGACTACAGCCCCAGTGATACCTTAATTGCAGCCTCATGAGAGACACTGAGCCAGAGGACCCAGCTAAGCCATACCTAGGTTTCTGATCATACGATACTGTGAGATAATTTTTTGTTGTTTTTCATTGCTAAGTTTTGGAGTGATTTGTTATACAGCAATAGGTGATTGATACAGAAAGCACTGCATTAGATGTTGGCAATGAAAGTAGGAGTAAAACGCATGGACTTATGAGCAAGTAACAGAAATCTATGCAAACTACCTTAAGCAGAAAGGAGCATGTATTGGAAGGATTTGTGGTTGTTTCCCAGAGATCAAGGGCAGGAAGGGCAACAGTGCTCATGAAGACTGGAGCCAGAACTTAAGATCTGTTAAGAACTAGGTAGTGAGTCACTTTTTTTCCTGACTTCCTCTGTCTGTGATGCCATTAAATCTTCTGTGATGGCCTCCTTCTGTCAAAATGACAGACATTTTCTATTTCTCTTTGTACATGGGAAAAATCCAACACCCTAAGGGATCTTACATGTTGTGACAGTTAACTTTACATGTCAACTTGACTGGGCTAAAGTATGCCCAGGTAACTGGTGAAACAGTTATTTCTGGTTGTGTCTGTGAGCGTGTTTCTGGAAGAGATTAACATTTGAATCAGTAGACCAAGTAAAGATCTGCCCTTACCAATATGGGCAGGCATCATCCAATCCATTGAGGGCTAAAATAGAACAAAAATGCAGAGGAAGAGCAAATTTGCTCTCTCTTCTTGAGCTGGGACATCCATCTTCTACTACCCTTTGACTTTGGTGTTCCAGGTTCTCAAACTTTTGGACTTGGATGGAGACTTACACACCATTGGTTCTCCAGTTCTCAGCCTTTTGGACTTCGACTGGAACTGTACCATTGGCTTTCCTGGGCCTTCAACTTGCAGATTACAGATCATGGGACTTCTCAGCCCCCCAAATCATGTAAGCCAATGAGTCATAACAAATCTCTTTCTTTCTATCTTTCTTTCTTTCTTTCTTTCTTTCTTTCTTTCTTTCTTTCTTTCTTTCTTTCTTTCTTTCTTTCTTTCTTTTATTTCCTTCTCTCTGTCTGTCTCTATGTATATAGATAGATAGATAGATATAGTTCTGTTTTTCCGGAGAACCCTGACTGATACACATGTTTTCTCCATTTGTGTATAACAGATATTTACTTAATTTGCTGTGACCAAATTCCCAATTCCTGAAAGAGAACATCAATAGGCACATCTTAGTTCTGTTGTACTTTTTTGGTCCCTTTAAGAGAGGAAGCAAATGGGGTTATGGAGCTGGCTGTCCACTCAGAAGGGACTTTTTTGAGAAGAAGATATGGCAAATGCAGGCAAAGTAATCAAGAAGTTTCTTGAAGTGCCCTCAAGAAGCTTGCTATTTATTTGACTTCGCTGAGAAGAAAGGAATCTGGACTTTAGTGCATTTTACTGGCACATTCTTAGCTGGAGGACTGGGAGTAGACTAGAGAGAGCCATGCACTGAGGCTTAGCTGAGTGTCTTCTGAAAACCTCTCAGTTTTGGTAGGCTTCAGGTTCCTCACCTATGAAATAAGCAGTTGTACCTCAGGTGATCTCTACTGGCTCTCCTACCTTCAAAATTCTGTAACTCTAAGGGAATGAGAAAGCAGAGGTGGCATCTCCAGATGTCCTCATGGAAATGTGGCACCTGTCGCTGTGTGACCAGATAGTCAAGGTCTCCATCATGTGCTGGAGGTGCTCAGGGATGTGAGATCTCTGGCCAACACTAAGATCAGTAGTTTTGATCTTTAGAACAATGAAACCATGATGCCCCAGTTTTTAGAAAAAAGGCATGTATTTGTGGGCAAAGATGCAGATACACTGAACTTTAGAAGCTCTCAGTGGCCTTGAGCCTTATACAGTTGAAGGCTACCTGGAGAATTTACAAGGCAGAACATTTTAAAAATAGAAAAACCAATTTTATCTCCAAAGCTCTGCTGTCCTCTTGCAGAAGGTTGTTTGGATGACCACAGCTGTTTTTCGAATAATGAGCTGGGGCGCACCCACATGTGATATTGGTCTCATGCACCCACCCTTCCACTTCCTCTTACACACATACACACACACACACCCCATATCCTGAGAGTCTTGATCTCAATAATCTATCTTCAGGCTTTCTCTCAGTCACTCAGAGTTCAGCCTGCTACTGAAATCACCATATCCGGAGAGAAGCACCAATCAGCCTGCTTCTTGCCTTGTGTCATTTGCATGTCGCCACCTCATTCCAGTGTTGGTGGAGATTTGGATTTTTGTTTTATTAATTTCAATGTAGAAACACTTTCCTCCCCTTGGCATTTCTAATAACTGGAAGGAGAAATGGGTGGAAATAATTACCT
This sequence comes from Macaca thibetana thibetana, assembly GCF_024542745.1. NCBI lineage: Eukaryota > Metazoa > Chordata > Mammalia > Primates > Cercopithecidae > Macaca > Macaca thibetana. The sequence continues at coordinate 38,719,029 of NC_065598.1, forward strand.
CTGCTCAGTCCATGCCTGAACAGAAGAAAGTGTGACTCAGGTCTGGAATCTGATAAGGAGGTGCCTTTCTAGGAAACAAGACTTACACAAGGAATACCAATTTAATGTGGCAGACACGTTCTTACTTTGCTTTCCTCTCGTTTTTCCCCCTTTCACAAAGAGAAGCAGTGTGTGTGCTAAGGAGCTGAGGATCTGACTACATCTTTGTGATAGCGGGAAGCCACCTCCCTCACCAGTGAGGATGGATTAGTTAATGCCTTTTAAATGCTTTGAAATGAAATGTCTTCTGTACCCAAATACTCAATCTGATTATAGCCCTAGGTCTGATATCACAGGAGGGAAATGTAGTTCCTGACTGACACCATAGCTGTCAAAGTGGGCCTTTTTTTGTGGGATCTGTGATTGCTACTTCTTTCCTGATCAAACGACAACACCTTGGAGAAGGAAAATGGCACTAGTGCCTTACCCAGTTGCGAGAGACGGGAAGGGATTGGGGTGCACAAAGAGAAATAGAGAGACGGAGCAAAAATCTTGAGAGGAGGGAGGCAGGGGATTGGGTAAGGAGCAGAGTAAGAGAGAAGGAGAGAGAATTCCAACTATTATCAGGATCAGAGAGCTGTAGCTTACCCTTACATTTCTGTGAAACCTGCTGAAAACAAATGCAGTCTTGGAAAAGATAAGGTTTACCCTAACAACAACAACAACAAAAAGCTGCTTTTCCAAGTTAAGGTGTCAGGGATTGTTTTACTTGGCTTTGCTTTATCTGTTTGCTTATTTGGTTAGTGGGTTGCTTGGTTGGCAGCATTTTGTTATTTTAGTGTAAAATCCAACAAATATGAGTCTTTGTGTTTTGCCAAGGTAGATCTTTCTTTTTGCCTTGAAATATGGCCTGATCTTCTGCCCCAGTTGCAGGAAGATTCGAGACTTCCTCACATTAAATGACAGGTCCAGCCTGCCTGGACCTTCTTGGATTCTGATCCTGTCTTTGTCTGCCTTGGAGATACCTGCACTCAGGTGGTCATTCCAGCTGCCCTCTAGTTGCAGGCAGCTGAGGCTTGCTCTTATCCAATGATCATGCTGAGCCTGCTAAGTTAAATTCCCTTCTTTATCTGTGGTGAAGAGGACACAAGGCAACTCAGAGATAGAAAAGATAATGGGCAATGACAAGAGAGGGTTCCTGTCAGGGAAAATCTGACAAAAAGAAGGTAGAAGTACTGCTGAGTCTGTGAGTTATCCACCCTGGAGGCTGTCAATGCCCATGCCAGTGGAGGCTTACCCAGAATGAACTGCAGGATCACTCATTCATTCACTCTTTTTTCTTTCTCTTTCTCTTTCTCTCTCCTTTCTCTTCCTTCTTTCCTTCCTTCCTTTCATTTTTTATTTCTTTCTTCCCCATTTCTTTTAGTATACATTTATCCATTAACCTGCATTCATTAATGATAATATTTATTTATTCTGCATTTATTACATGTCTATTCTTTCAAAAAACATGTATTAAGTATCTCCTATGTACTAGGTACTATTCTAGGTTCCAGTCTTACAATGATAAATATAATAAGGATTCTGACTTAAAGAAATCAAGCTCATACCCAAATAACCACATTACGAATTAAACATAATACTTGTCCTAATAAAGTACCAGTGAGGTTTCTGGGTGCTCAAAGTGGAAGGGTTATGTCCAGCTACAGAGATCTCAGAAACTTCTGCAGAGGAGGTAATATGAGCGGGGCCTGAAGAGATAGAAGGAATTTTCCTACGTAGTCATAGGTGATTGACAAGAAATATAACTGTCAGTAGGTCCAGCTCAAAGAAGGGCACAGGGATAAGGCTTGCTGGATTAATGCCAGGAATTAGATGACTGGGACATAGGGTAGAGTAAGCAGGGGCAGGAGATGGGCCCAAAATCTAGAGAGCCCTAGGATGCTGTGCCACTTTCCTCTCTAACATGGCTGCTACATCCAATATTAAGGGCCTCTTTCTGGGACTGCAGAAGGGGCGCCAAAGGCCATAGATAAAACATGGTCACTTGAGAGAAGCAGGAGGGAAGGCTGCCTGGGTGGTGGGTGAATGTCCTGGAGTCTTTTCTCATTAGCAGATCAGCCTAGATGAGTTGATCACATTTACTAATTTTAATCAATGTATTATGTATCCTAGCCCAAGCTTGTACAGCAAAATGAATAAGAGCAGTGAGTTTGGATTTTGGGTTTCACAGACCAATACAATTTTTTTAAATCGGGGGGATGGCCATAAGTATGTCAACTTTTAGTTTTGGCCAGAAAGAATATACTCAAAATTTGCCAATTCACTATCACCATCTGTGTCAAAGGCTGCAAATTGCCTACCAAGTACCCATTCTCTCCTTGTTCTTGACAAACAGAATGCTATTTTATTTGGGGAAGCAACACAGCCAAACCAAAACCACATTTTGCAGCCTCTATTGGTCACTGAGTGGAGCATCTGGGAAAGCTCTTAAAGAGGGCTGACCGGTTGGCATGGGTCTTTTTCCCTCCTCTTTTGTTCTTTCTTCCAATTTAAAATTACCATCTTTGCAGGACCATAGCTGGTTCTCCAAAGCTCTCTTAGTGTTTGTGATTCTCTCCATTGATGCCCACCCCATATTTGGCCCTTGTGGGTGTGTGAGGGAAGTGAGCATGTTGACATCTGACCCCTCACTCTTCTCTCTCTTTCTGAGGCTCCTCCTTCTATCATCCGAAGAGCTTTTGTTTGCTACTGCTGTCTGGGAGTAACTGCCATTGAATCATGACCTTCTCATTTCATAGAGAACTATGCCTTTCATATCAGTTAATGTTCAGCCAAGACAGCCTAAAGTACTCTAGGTGTTTCAAAACAGAGGAAACTGAATACAAAGAACAGCTTACAACTGTGTTGGATGGGCAGGAGGAAGAGATGTGTAGTGGCAATCATGACACTCCATTCAGAACCACCTTCAGGGAAGAATCTGCCGTCTCAGCTGCTGGGAGTGCTATGGGCAAGCAGCCTCTGGCTGTCAGCCTCTTCAGGGCCTGCCTCAGCTGCAGACAGCACCTTGCCCAAGGCCACACCCTCCCAGGGTTGCCATTTTGGCCCACTGCTGGATTACTGATGGGCCCTATACACTCCAGATATTCCTGTGGGAGTCTCCAAAGTTTCACCAGAACTGCATCACAGTTTGACTCTCCATCTGCCCAATTCTGCTTTCTCCAACTCCTTCCCACAATTGATAATTCTTAATAAATATCCTGCATGCCAGACTTTATCTTGGTGCCAGCTTCCAGAGAACCCAATCTGTGACATGAGGTTAGTAACTAACTGCAGGAAGTCACAGACACCTCTACACTGGAACAAGAGTTCGGGGCCTGGAGTCCAGGGTCTGCTCACCACTGACGTGGCTGGAACATTTGACATGGCTAGAACAGAACCATTGCTGAAACTCCAGAGGCCCCTCTGACTCACCAAAGTCACTGGAGCCTGGAGCCACCCACTGCTGACAAAGATGCCACCAGACATAGAAAAAAGAAAAATGTCTTCTATCTCCCTCTCACCTTTCCAGTACCCATCACTTCTTCCCATTAGAATAAACTGCCTGGAAGCCAACTGGCAAATAAACCTGTACAACTGTTTTTGTAGGGTTCCAATCCTGAGCGAAACAGAGCAGGGCGTGAAGGGCAAGAGTTGAACTGAGAGAAGAGGCAAATGACTGGCAATATACCCCAGCCTCAAGTCCCCACCTTATGGCAGAAGAACGGAGGGGAAGGGGGAAGGATGAGCATTCAGATGAGGCCCCAGGCCTGACCGATACCTTGATGGCAGCCTCATGAAGGACTGAAGCAAAGGATGGAGCTAAGCCACACCCAGATTCCTGCCCCCCTACCCCTAGACACCGTGTGATAATAAATGTGTGTTGCCTGAAGCTGCTAAGTTTGTGGTAATTTGTTGCACAGCTATAGGTGACTAATACAGTGAGTGATTAACAAAGTGGAATGAGGGAAGCCCAGGAAAGCATTTTAGAGAAAACGAGCAACAAAAAATAATGTTTCTATAGGTAGCAGAAGAAAAAAGAATATCTGAGAGGAGAGAACAACAATTACTCAGGAATATGAAAATGTATAGTACATTCCAAAATTTACGAAGAGTTTGGTGTTGCTAGACTTCAAAATGTTGGGGTACGTGGCAAGGAATTAAGCCAAGAAGTCATGAAAGTAAGACCAGTGGTTCTCAAATTTGGCTATTCATTAGAATGTATCAGGGTGCTTTATACATAAGGATGCCTGGCCCTGATCCCAAGAGATTTTATTGTAATAAGTGTGAAGTGCTGCGTTGACACAGGGATTTTGAAAAACTCTCCAGGTAGCAATGGAAGGTGGCGTGAAATGGTTGAGGTACTTGCCTCAGGTACAAAATTTAAGGGGACACCAAAAGAAACAACTCAGTAGTCAAGATAAGTAACATTTCAAAGCAATATTTTAAAAATCAAAATTAATGCAAAAACTCCATGATAAACAAAATAAAATTTTAAAATAAAGTTAAAATACTCGGGTGGTTCTAATGTACAGAGAACCACTGTTCTAGACCTTGAGGGAACTTGTGTACTGTCCAGTAAGTCTACGGATTCGTACTGGGCCAGGTTTGGGCATTAAGGGTCAGGGAGACATGGTCAAATTTATGTTTTTTGAAAGTTCCTTTGGCTGCTGAGCAGTAAGTAGGTGGGGAATGGAGGATAGGTGTGGTAGGATTCCAAGAACGGACAGAAACAGATTAGCTGGAAAGATACTGCATAAATCCTACTGGAAAGTGATTCAGGATGAACCAAAATCAATCACAGCAAGGTTGGAGGAGAGGAGGGATGAGTCAGTAGCTGTGACGGTGCTGGCTGCACCAGCTTGCAAAAATTGATTACATACATCTTTTTCTCAACTTCATGTTCGATGATGTCATATTGTTAGCTAAAAATTAGCTGTGTTGAAGGTATTTACACCACAGAAATTGGCAAACACTGCAAATCAGAAGGTAGTTTTATTTTTTGGCTGAGAGACATGTTTATGAAAATGACTAACTCATATGGATTAGACATGGAGGGAGAGAGGGACTGAAATGACCCGTAAGATGACTGTCTGCTGCCACTAACTAAATTATGAACTTAAGAGGGGATTGGCTCCGAGTTAATATCAGTTGCAAACAGCAGTGTGCAAGGAGGTATCTGAGGTCGCCATTAGTCTTATAAGCTCAGCAGCTGGAAGGAAGATTTCTAGGATGCCATTTATTACAGTGCAAAGCAGCTCTGAGGAGCCACAAGCCCTAAAAGATTTAGGGTATGCTTAGAGAACACTGAGAGACAAGTTGATTAGGAAAGAATTGGTCTGTGATCTTTAGGAGACTATGTCTAGGAAAAAATTATGAGCATCACTAGTAATGGAGCTGGTGTCCACTCAGGCACCATGGAAGCAATTAATATTAGATGGTCAACTGGAAATTAAGCTGGGAGTGTTGATTCTAGGGTCTGGTCTGCCAATAATTTGTTGGCTAACCTAAGACAATGTGTTAAACCTCTTAGTGCCTCATTTTCTTTATCTATAAGATAGTCTTACTTTCTTTCCCATATTAAGGTGTGATTTTGAAGACAAATGAGATGATATATGTTAAGATTCCCATAAAAATTTAAAGGAACTCTTCAAATGCAATATATAATTACACAATTGTAAAAATTATAATTATGTTAATAGTATTATGCTAATTATCTAATAATTTTCAAAGACCTGAATGGACCACTGTGATGTCACTATAGCCAGGCTTCTACCTTTAGAGAGATTTGGAAAGCTGGTTAACTTTAAATTCTATGAATGTCAACTAACTAAAGTTTTGGTTTATTTTTCACTTCAGACTTCATTCCTTTGGAATTTAAGAAATTACCGCACTGCCTTTAAAGGGAAAATTTATTTGGTCTCATGATAAGAAATTTCAGCTTAGCTTGCCTACTTATGTTTGAGTTCAAAGTTTCTCTAGATACATTATCATTTAAACTAGAGGGAAACAATCTTCCTTAACTAGAGCACAGGGCCATGACCTTGCCTACATGATGGGCAGCTAATCCACTTAGAACCAGTGGCTCACCTTGTATAATTTATAAGACCCCATGAAAAGACAGGCCTCCATAGATTAATATTTCAGCTGTCCTCCCTTTCATTTCATCCTCTGGATGTGGCAGCAACAATCACATGAATCATTCCTGAACTGAGTCAATATCAAATATCCAGAGCTTCATCTGCATTCGCTGAAGGTCCAGCTCATTCAAGGGAAGTTCCTATAGGATTTCAAATACGTGGGTAATTTGCCTTTGACTCCTCTTACCCCAACCTGGCTGTGCTAGTGTTTTAAAATGTAGCTTTAAAGTGTTTGAAAAGCTTTAAATTTTTATTTAGAGGTGGGGGGTTCTGGTTCATGTCCTCTTGAATCTGAACAGACTTGTGATTGCTTTGACCAAGAGTACAGTGGAAGTGACTATGTATGTGACTTCTGAAGCGAAGTCATAAAATGCCATGCAGATTCTTCTGTCTTTTGAAATGCTTGTTCCCTGGACGCTCCCTCAGGACACTCCCTTTCAGAACCCTGCTGTCACACTAAGAGAAGCCCAAGTCACCAGGAAAGGTCATATGTAGGTATTCTGGTGACCAATTCCAGCAGAACCCGGCCTTGAATCATCTCATCCCAGGCACCAAGCATGTAAGTGAAGAAGCCTCCAGATGATTCCAGTCCCAAGCCATGGATTCACCCAGCCCCTTAAGTCCCTCTGCCTGAGGCACACTGTGGAACAGAAACATTGCAGAGCAAAGGCAAGTCATCCCTGCTGTGCACTGTCTAAAATTCTAACCCACAGAATTCATGAACGTAAGAAAATGATTGTTGTTTTTGCCACTAAGTTTGGAATGTTAATTATGCAGCAATAGATAATTAGAACACTGGCTGACTAAGTTAAAGTTTCTTTTCCTTTCTTGGGTATGTGATAAATTATTGGCCTAGTCAAAAAGGATACATATCTTCAAAACAAGAAGACTGTTCTGTACCTCTGGCTGAAGTATTAAGCCTTCTGAATGAGAGCTCTAGATTTTTTGTCCCTATGTGTTGACTTCCTAAAGGAAAGATGAGTTCTTGGTGTTCAATTTCTTTTCTCTGTCCCATCTTTACAGATTTTTCATGATTTGTTTACTAATTCATTTATTTATCAAATGAATATTTGTCAAAGCACTACTATGCAGTGGGTGTACTTCTAGATGTTCAGGATGTGATGGTGAGCACAACACGCAGGGTCTCCATCTTTCTGGACATGGAGTCCAGTGCAGAAGTCTTACTATTATTCATACCACAAACTCTTTTGACATCTGGTGAGGTCTATGGACCCTTTCTCAGAATCATGTTTTTAAATCTATAAAATGCCTAAGCTCATGAAGGAAACTACTTATATTGCAGTAGTTACCAAAATATTTAAGAAACACATTTGTGATATAATAATATATGTTTTTCTTTATGAATGCATTAAATAACAAGATCTAGTGGTGAGCCTAAGTAATTTCATGGTAGAGATGAGTAGAAATAATATGTTGAGATCCTTGCAAAAACTGTATTATGAAAATAGCTGTGATATCTGTTGGTAACAAAGTCACAAACATAGTCAATGCTATTGTGGTTTGCTGTCTATATACATCATAGAAGGAAAAGTTACATTTTAGTAAGATTTAGTAGAAATAAATATGTAACATGCAATTTTTTATATCCAAATTAATGGATCATCTGAATTCTGTGGTCTATAGATCTCAGATTAACAACCCTTGATCTCAGGGTATGAACAGACTTCAACCAAATAATAAACTGTGATGCCTGCTATGTGAATGTATTAGTTTCCTATGACTGCTGTAACAGATTACTACAAACTCAGTGGTTTGAAAAAACAGTAATTTATTCTTTTTCATTTCTACAGTCAACAAATCCAAAATGAACAAAACTGGGCTATGCTCCCTCTGGAGGTTCTAGGAGAAATTCCTTACCTCTTCCTACTTCTGGGGGTTGCTGGCATTCCATGGCTTGTGGCTGTATCATGCCAGTCTTCAAGGACAGCATCTTCAAATCTCTCTGCTCCACTTTCACATGGCTCTCTTTGTGTCTGTACCACAGTTCTCTCTCACTCTCTCTTATAAGGACACTTGTTATTGCATGTAGAGTCCACCTGGATAATCCGGGATAACTTCCCCATCTCAAGATCCTTAATTTAATCCTGTCTGCAAAGTCTTCACCTTATAAAGTAACCGGTACATGCTCCAGGGAATAGTATATCTTTCGAAGAGCCATCTTTCACCCTCCCATTGTGACCAAGAGTCCTGATCCAACCTAGGGACTATGATGTGCCAGCAATGACTTTCCTGAGGAAGAGACTATGGGTTGATAACTGAAGGGTGAGAATAACTAGATGAAAGATGTGGGTGAGGCAGATGAGATTGTTTCAGACAGGAGGATGACTTCATGCAAAAACCCAGAAACTGGAAGTCTATGCTACATTCTGGGTATGGAAGACAGACAGTGTGTCTGGGGCCCAGTGTGTTTTTGGAAGGTTGGGGGCAGAGTAAATAGGGATACTCAGGAGAGGCCAGTGAGGGCCACATCCTGAAATGCTTAATAGGATTTACTTCATTCCTTCATAGCAATGAGAAAACATTGGATGATATTATATGCTCAGAGCTGGGGTTTCGAAAGATCATTCTGGTTTAAGTGAGGAAAATAGATTATGCACTGGAGGGTTGCAAGAATTAGTGGTGGGGGGAACCAGTTAGAAGGCGTGGCAAGGTCCCAGCCAGAGATGACAGACAGTTGGTCTAGGGAATAAGCTGTGGAGGTGGGAGAGGATTTGAGACCAGATTAAATCAATGAACGTTTAAGAAAATCCAGCAACTCATGACACAGTATAGGTTTGATTAACTGTAGAAAAACATGGACAGAGTAAATTGCGAATGTGTGTAAGTATGGGTTTTAATTTACAAATCTGGGTGCAGGAAGTGATTTGTACCTTAATTTTACTATATTTAACTTAATCTGCTCTGAGCCAGTGGAAAATTCAATCTCAGTGACTACTGATAATTCTTCATGACCCCTTCGCAAGACTGTGTGAAAGGTTTGAGCAGTTTATACAATCCATATGCTTGAAGAAGGAATCTGGGGGTGTGTGGGTGTGTTAAATGCTCAATGATATATACATACTCCTTGTTGAGGCCCACATGGGTTCTTGAAGGCTGTTATGGATTTTAGGGACAAGCTGGACCAGTCTTTTGCCCAGGCTCTGAACACCATGGCTCTCAGTGTTTAGTAACCCATTTCCATACAGTTGCAAAGTAATCTATGACAAAATGAACAGTTCTGGGGTTCTTTTGGGTAGGTAAATGTAGCCTTCAGAAATATTGTGATGGGGAAGCATTAGCTACTTTTGCTATAACCTGCCAAGAGAATACAACTCTTAGAACAAATTTCATCATTTATCTGGACATTTATTAATTCTTTAAAGGAAAGTAACAGTTCATACAACCTTAGGAAGCCATGTGTATCTCTTCTTTCAGGTGCTTCAGCCATCACCATCTTGCTTGAAAGGTTCATTTGAGGGCAATCTCAAAAACTCTAGAGGCAGGATTCATGAATCATGCAATTGCATCTCTCCTATTTAAGGCCATATATAAAATCATTTAGAGCTACAGTCTAGAGCTGCCAGTGAATATAGGCTACAGGCCTTACTAGCTTCTTATAGCCTGTTCCTGTCTCAATTTGAGCTCTCCCATAAGCTAGAGTTTAAATGCAAGTTGTTCATTTAGGAGAAGAAACCACCAGTAAGAGAATGTATAATTAAGCCCTTGGAAGAAAGGCCAAAAGGTATGTTGTCAAGCTAGTTGCCGTTACAGGTAACTAGAGATTAAATCTGTAGGGAAAATGCTGAGGCCTGGGGTAGAGCACATGCCTCTGTGTTAGTCTGTTCTCGCATTGCTGTAAAGAAATACTTGAGACTGGGTAATTTATAAAGAAAAGAAGTTCAATTGGCTCATGGTTCTGCAAGCAGTACAGGAAGCATAGCAGCTTCTGTTTCTGGGGAGGCCTCAGGAAGCTTCCAATCATGGCAGAAGGCAAAGGGAGAGTGAGGCATCTTACATGACAGGAGCAGGAGAGAGAGTGAAAAGGAAGGTACCACACACTTTGGAACAACCAGATCTTGTGAGAACTCACTATCACAAGAACAGCACCAAAGGGATGATGCTAAACCATTCATGAGAAAGCACCCCTATGATCCAGTCATCTCCTACCAGGCCCCACCTCCAACAGTGGGGATTACAATTTGACATGAGATTTGGGTGGGCACACAGATCCAAACCATATCTGCCTCCAAGTAATTCCACCTGAGTTCCCATAATTCCCATGTGTCATGGGAGGGACTTGGTGGTAGGTAATTGAATCATGGGGACAGTTACACCGATGCTGCTGTCCTCATGATAGTGTGTGAGTTCTCACAAGATCTGGTGGTTTTATAAGGGGCTTTTCCTTCTTTTGCTCAGCACTACTTGCTGCAGCCATGTGAAGAAGGATGTGTTTGCTTCCCCTTCTGCCATAATTGTAAGTTTCCTGAGGCCTCCCCAGGCATGTGGAACTGTGAGTCAATTAAACCTCTTTCCTTTATAAACTACCCAGTCTTGGGTATGTCTTTATTAGCAGCATGAGAACGGACTAATACAGAGGGGTAAGGGAGCTGGGGGTACCAACCCTGGGTCATTGAAGAAGTTCATTTGATAACTACTCAAAAGAAATCAATTTCCTGGCAATTTTGGTGAGTCACACAGGCAAGAAAGTGGACTCTGGTGACAAGAGAAAGCCCATAGGCTAGGTAGCTGCTGGCATTTGGCAGTGGGACAGTTTCGCCAAAGTCTAAGGATGAGGGAACATGGGTGGCCTGCCAAGAGCATCTGCTACAGATAGCCCACTGCTGGCATTCCTTCTGCTACATAACAAGTCGCTAATTTCGCCAATGAAAATCCATTCTGATATTTACTATATATGAATTAGGAAAGCCTCAGGTGTTGATTGGAACACCATTGAAGGCATGCTTGCAGAAACTACCTCTGTAAGTTAGCCTTTCTGGTCTAATGTCAGCCAAGCACTCCTGGAGTGGGAAGTCTGTAATAGGCGACTGATGGCCCCTAAAGCTGAAGCTTAAGCTATCACATACATAAAATCACATGGTTTATGCTGAAATCATTTAAAGTGAATTACAGACATCATCTTACTTGCCATCCCAGAGCCCTTTTGTCATAGGACTTGATCCTACTCGGTCACTGTGCGAAGAAATAAGGCTCAGGTTCCCCCAACATACCAGCAGCACCTGTAGGAACCTGGTCCCTTTCCTTAAAGAGTCTCAAGCAGTCTTTGCCTCTCTTCCATTTCTCTTTCTCTTAAAATCCTTGAACTCCAAGTATTCTCCATTTCCTTACGTCCAAACCTGCCGCCCCGCCTCCCCACCCTGCAGGCAACCCCCTCTTCACATAGATGCATCCTTTGAATAATTCCTTTCAGTGGCTTTAGGTTTCTGTAAAGCCACAGGCTGGAATTGCATTTCCTATCCTGTGTCTTAATGGCAGGAATTGTAGTTTTCCACAGTTCCACACAAAGCCCCTGAGGCAAAGGAGCGCCCAGTTTGTCTTCCTGTGAGAGGATGAGGAGAAGGAAAAATACCTACAGCAGCAAGACCGAACTGAAAATTAATATCTTAATAAATTATTCTGCCACATTTGTGTAAAACTTCTATTCTGTGCTTTCATTTAAAAAACAAGGTAATTTTAAAACACATAACATAGATTGATGCGACCTCAGTTTATTTACCATCTATTGGATATCTCCTATGTTTTCGGGTCTATGGCAAGATCAGTGTATATATTATGTCATCAAATTCTCGTGTATCTTACGTGAAACATGATTATCCCCTTTTTACAGATAAGGAAACTGATTTTCATAGGGATTCTTTAAAAACTCATTTTTATTATTACAAAAGAAGTTCGCTGACAAGAAAATTAAAAAGTCCTCCCCCAAAATAGAAATCATTATTATCCTCTATCCATACGTGACAATTTGTACTATTTTGATTATATCATGCCCATATTTTTTTCAATGTCTATTTGCACATATATTTTGAAAAGCAAAATTGGGTTCTTTCAGTAGCAATCTTTTTTATTTATCCTCTGAGAATGCTGAAGGACGATTTTCTGACATGGATTTTCTTGAGCTGGAAAGTAAATCTTCACCAGGGCAATCCAAAAGCATGCAGGCTTCAAATCATTCATGGTGTGAAGAGATGTATGCTGAAAAGGGGAGTGGGAGCAGCTTAATCGTGCAATTTTTGTGGGTTCTTTGTAAAACTCTTGGTCTGCAGCTTACAAGAAACCTTTGCCTGGTTTGCTAAATAGCCCTGCTTACTTGGCCCAGGATCTTCCATCTGATTGAGCACCCCCAATTTGGATTGTATTACTTTAAAATTTGAGGCCATTCTCATTGGTCACCTGGGACCATAACAAAAATCCACGCATTTTATTCTTCCACTTTTCTACTTTGTCAAATACAGACTAGTTTGAGAACTCTAATTAAGTAGAAACACATCATTTTTAGAGTGGCTCTCAAAGGCTAAAAGGAAAGAAAAGAGAAACCCTTTGGAGTCTTCTCACCAAGCTCCCCCACAAGCCCGTAATTGTCTCAGGTTTGAGTCCCAGCTGAGTGAGCAATTCCCTGACTGGGGCAAAGACAGGGCTTGGCGTCTTCCCAGCCCTTTTTATTGTGATGGCAGGCTGAGACCAGCCACTGTTGGAGAGGGAGGAATGGGGAGGACTACGAAAGCCATGCAATGGGGAGTGGGTGGTCTCCCCACTGGCAATCAGGCTCTCTGTGGCTGCAGCTCTTTTCAGGGGCACTCACAGCCATCCTCCCCTGCTTGTTCCCTTGCTATGGACCACAATCCAAGATGTGAATCCTGTTAGGGTAGGGACTTTCTCTGACCTATTTTTATTAGGTCAGTGCAAAAGAAATTGCATCAACCTAATAAGTCCCCAGCTCCTAGCAGTGTTCAAAGTATGTTTGTTGAATGAATGAATGAGTAAATGAATGAATGAATGATGATCTGATTTCCATAACACTAAGGCATTTCCCAGAGGCAACAAGTCCCTTTAACCTTAAGTGAGCCAAATGCACACTGGCTTTATTTCACAATATCTACGCCTATGGAAACAGGAGTCCCAATGCTAGATTTAAACAAACAGCTTTCCACAAAGCCAGACTTAACTAACCAGGGCCAGAAACCCCTGTGATGCTTGACTTCTCCTTTTCATTCCCCAGTGTCCAATTTGCCACTGCAGCCTTAGAAGAGGGATTCATATCCGTTCTCTGCTTACTTATCAACCTTACTTAGCAACTTTAGCCAAGACCCTCATCCAGGCTCTCCCATCACAGTGAAATCTAACCAATTTTGGAGCAAAATGCTTCCATTGAATTAAATTTTATACAAAAGTCTAAGGTGTAAAACTGATGAAAATTGTTGCTGTGGATAAAGGTAAAGGTGCCCTAGTACCCCCTCCCACCCTAAACCTACTGTCATGTGGAATCCTGGACTCTAAGGATGCACCTTGAAACCAATAGACCCAGTCTTCTACATACCTGGTTTCCCTACCTCAGCTTGCTAAAATGAGCGTGTAATCACTCCAGGTTCCTGCTTAAAATCTTGTAGTGCTTCCTGTTATATATTGCAAATCCCTAGCTGGCATGCAAAGTCCTTCTTAACCTGGCCCGCGCCTGCATTTTCAGACCTATCTCTTGTGAAGTTACCCAGTGCTCCATGTTTTCCAATTTATTTAAACTTTTCAGTTTTCTCTGAACACCCCAAGACTTTTCACAACCACCTACCTTTGCATATGACATTTCCTCACCTGAGGAGTTCTTCACTTCCATTTTTGTAGTTCAAATTTGACAGATTCTTCAGGGTCTGCTCCAAGGGCTGTTTCCCCCACTTATCCTTTCCTGGGGCTATTTATGTTTCTTTTCTTTCCTATCAGATTATGGTTTTCTTGGGAGCAGGGACTGTGTGTCATTCAACTCTGTACTCAGAGTGCCTAGCACAGTGTTTGGTACAAGAACAAATGATCAATAAATGTTGGTTGAATAAATTAATGGATTAATAAATGCAAGAACAAATTACTGTGGTCTGAAGCCGTCAAAAGTGGATTCCCAGAGAAGGTGAGACTCAAGCTGGATTCTGAAACACAGGAAGGTTTGGTATAAATGGAAAATAATTGCAGGATTTTAATCCACTGCTGACTTTGGCTGGAGGAAGTCAGGATTATTACTCTGACTGGCCTTCGTCAAGGAAACCTTGACAGGAACTGAGGATAAATGCCCCAAGGCATTTATTTACCTAGGTGAATCACCTAGGTAAAAGGCATTTCCAGAGTGGACCTCATCCCCTCTAAGTCATAGGCACTGTGCTAGTTATTATCTCTCTCTTTCCCACCAATCCAACACCCACTCTTCCATTTTATACTCTTCTCACCCCTGGGGACAGCATCTCCCAGCTCCCTTGGTAGCTGATTGCTGATTAGATTCTCATCATGGGAAGCATTGGCAGGAGATCTGAAGAGTCTCTCCCTGATTCCACGTTTTTGGCAGGGACTGTGCCATTCAACGACAGCTCTGTGGTGGGCAGAATAGTGCCCCCTCCCAGTTGTTTATGTGCTAATCCATGGAATCTGTGAATATGTTATCTTACATGGCAAAAGAGACTTTGCAGATATCATTAAGTTAAGGATCTTAAAATGGGAGATTATTCTGAATTATCTGGGTGGGCCCAATGTAATCTTAAGCGTGCTTATAAGAGGGAATCATGGCTGAGAATGGTGGTTCACGTCTGTAATCCCAGCAGTTTGAGAGGCCGAGGTGGGCAAATCACTTGAGGTCCAGAGTTTGAAACTAGCCCGGTCAACATGGTGAAATCCCGTCTCTTCTAAAAATACAAAAATTAGCTGGATGTTGTGGCAGGCGCCTGTAATCTCAGCTACTCAGGAGGCTGAGGCAGGAGAATCTCTCTGAGCTGAAGGGCCATGCACTGCTGTCAGAGCACCTTTTCAGTGGAGTCTGACTTTCCCAGAGGCAAGATGCCTGCCAGTGTCCACAAAGAAGTCTATCAGAATTTGAAGGCATTAAGATAGCCCCTCTAGCAGTGAAACTTGGAAGTAAATGTCACTGTTTTTCCCAAGTAGAGATTTTTAACCTTTGTGGTCCCTGAATGAGAGCTTAGGAATGAGAGTTCCATGAAACACCCGAAATTTTGATTTTGTGTGCAATTTTGTGCATATGTACATTTTCAAGGGAGCTCTACTCAGCTGCCTGGATTTCCTTCACTGCTGCAGAGGTAGCTGACCAGGTGTAGCAGACGCTTTCTGTACCCTGTGTCTTGTCCCCTTGGCCTATCTCTGATTTCAGTGAAGCTATTAGAGACCAGTTCCTGCAGAGGCAGAATGCAATCTCTCTCCCATTCTATATGTCTTTCCACTTTTCTACCTCAGAATTTTCTCTGAAGCTGTAAACCTGTCTAGCCTTTATGTAGGAATAGCGCAGAAGTGCAGGAGATAACCTGCACTCACTCCTGGGAGTAACTCTTGCACCATGAAGGCAGAAGTCAGAGGATAAATGCCCCGATCACTAAAATCTCCAGTGGGGGCACTCCATGGAGCATTCTGTTGGCTTCACAAAAGTGCCTGCAAAATCAGACTCCTGGCTGAATAGCACCTTGATAATGTACCATTTTATTGGCTTTATCTCCTTCCCTGTCTCACACTCTCTGCTCCTTCCCTCCTGCTTCCTAAGTTCACCTCTAAAATAAACTACCTCGACTTAAGTCCTTGTCTTGGACTCTGCTTTCTGGAAAAACAGACCAATACACCAGCACAGTTTTGCAGAGACCCAAATTCAGGCATCAGATGTTGAGCACCACATCACCCACATAGTGATACTCAGACTCTCAGACCCACTGTTGCTTAATAAAAGGTTCCTTGTTTCTTCTTAGATTCCACAAAGTCCACAGCTAACAGTTATTCTTTTTGGAAAAGTAAGCCATATTTCTTTCTTCATATTCTGGGACCCATAATGGCCAGCCTCTTCTCTCATTTGTGATATTTGTCTCCCAATACCCCTTCCCTACACCCAAGCCTACACTGGCAAGCAGAAGCTGGATGAATGGAAAAATCCACCTTCGTTCTAGAGGAAAGGAATTCCACTGGGGCCTTATTAGGCTTTCACTGCCTGCTAATCATGCTTTCATTCAAACATTCCAGCATCTGCTGTTATTATTACTGGAATACCTCAACCAGATCGAGCAAATTTCATGGGTGGGAATAATGGGACAGGGAGAAGATAGCAAGGGCTGAATCAATTTTGTAATTTAGTGGAGGGAAGTCAAGATCACCACCATGTTAGTCATCTATTGCTGCATAACAAATTCCCACAAACACAAAGGCTTTAAACTATTTATTAGTTCATGGTTTCCATGGGTCAGGAGTCTAGTACACCTTGTTGGGTCCTCTGCTCAGGGTCTCACAAGACTGCAATGGAAGCATTTGCTGGGGCTGAGAGTCTCATCTGAGGCTCAAGATCTTCTTCCAAGGTTATTGGTCAAATTCGGTTTCTTGCAGTTGTAGGGCTCATGAGGGCTTTCTTCTTCAAGGCCAGCCAGTAGAAATATCTCTCTGACTTCTTCTGTCTTTGAAGTCTAGATTCTTTTTAAAGGACTCACCTGATTAAGACACTCAAGGGGAGGGGATTATACAAAGAAGTGGGTCATTGGGGTCATCTTGGAATTCCACTTCACAACCACCTCGACTGGCCTCCTTTAAGAAATACAAGATGGGGTTGGGGTGGAGACTACAGAGAGAGGAAGAAGCTGACCTTAGTTTATTTTCTCTACTCATTATTCTCTATGAGTAATGACTTCTGTAGTGAGAAAACATTTTTTCATTTTGAAAATTGGCCACCAAATGAGAGAGGAAAGCCCCCAAAATTGTGAGAACACAATAACTTATTTGGTGAGATTAGGCAGAAAAAAACCCCATAACCCTCTTTACTTTTGCTGTCACCAGGTCCTCAAGTCAGAAACTGGGAGTCATCTTTGACACCTGTATCTTCTGCCATGTATATCGTTAAAATCCATCCATTTTACCTCCTAAATGTCTCATGAATCCATGACTGCTCCTGAGACCTCCTGACTGTCCCAGCTTCCATTCTTGTCCTCTATACCCCATTTTGTCCACAACAGCCTAAGCTGGGTGATCACACTCTTGACCTAGGGCAGGGTGGTGTCCTGTAACCATCCTCCCAGCCTGCTCAGTCCAGCTGCCTTAGGACAGCCCAGTGGGTCACCCCATCAATGTGCTGGTTTGCTAGGGCTACCATAACAAAGTAATATAAACTGAGTGGCCAAAAACAACAGAAATATATTGACTCACAGTTCTAGAGGCTAGAAGTCTGAGATCAAGGTGTTAGCAGAGTCATGTTCCCTCTGAAGTCTCCAGGGGAGGATGCTTCCTTACCTCTTCTGGCTTCTGATAACCCCAGACACTCCTTGGCTTGAGACAGCATAGTTCCAATCTCTGTCTCCATATTCACATGGCCATCTTTCCTCTGAGTCTGTGTCTCTGTCTGAGAGTACAAAGACACATAGCACTCTCCCTATGTGTCTTTGTCCCAATTTCCTTTTTTGTAAGGACACCAGTCAGATTGCATTAAGGCCCACCATAATGATTACTTTAACTTGATCATTTGCAAAGACCGTATTTCTAAATAAGATCACATTTACAGGCACTGGGAGTTTGGACTTCAGCCTATCTTTTTTTGTGGGGAAGTGCAAGGAACACAATTCAATTCATAGCAACCATTCTAATAGAAATCTAGGTATCCCACTGATCTATGATTGTCCTCATAGAACAACTGGATAGTGGAAGAACACAGACTAGGGGAGCAGTCTAGCATGGCTCCCTCTGGGTAGACACGTGGCTGGCTGCAGATAGAGCCAAGGCCCCTATCTTGTGAAGACTGTGAAGTAGATTGGCTAGACCAACAGTGTGGGTGATATGACATTCCTAGTCACAGGAAGATGGAATGTGTGGCCAGCAAGAGCAATAAATATGCCTCTGGCAGTGCACTTTCTCTGGCTGTGACCCAGACATTGCAACCCACCCCTCTCTATGCTTCAGATCTCAATTGGAGCTCTCTTTTCCTAGCAAAGCCACCTCTGACTCCCAAGGCTGATGCGGGTCCCCTGTCACCTGCTCTCTCAGCTCCCATTCTCCTTCACAAAGCCTCACTGAAGTGACTATTCCATTCATGTGTGCTTTATTTCCTAGACTGTAAGCTCCATGACTTCAGGGTCTGTGATGATTATGATGAAGTTTTTTTTTCCCCCTACCTACCACCTAGCATGTGCCTGGCAATGAGAAACTGTTCAATAAATATTTGTTGAATAAATGAAAGAATGAATGCAAACCATTTTGCTTCCTGGACATCTTGATAAATGGCAGAGATGAGAACAGTTGGAGAGCTATAGAGCCCTGATATTTGTGATGGATGCATCTTTAATGAATCCCCAACTTCCTGAAAAGAGAAATGTTAATATGGGCTTTCTTGAATATTACATTCCAATGGAAGCCAACTGACTGTCTCACACTAGCCTCAAAGTAGGCGTAATTTAAATATGTGCATCATCAAAAGGAAAATACAGTGTTAGGAACCTTCAGAGCTGTTTGTGAAAAATGAGAGTTCCTTATATTACACCTGAGATGGCCAGGATCCACTGTGGTGGTTCAGTACAGAGGAGCAGACTCCCAGGTCCTCCCCTTCCTGTGTAATCAGACCTACATATTAACAAGAACCCCAGGTGATCCATAAGCACAGCAACATTTGGGAAGGATTGGCATAGAGTACAGGTGGCCTCTCCATGTGGTTTAAATCACTAAGGGCATGGCAATTGGGTTCACAGAGAGAGACAGAGAGAGACAAAGACAGAGAGACAGAGAGATCAAGATCAAGACAATAGCTGCAAAACTTTTAACCTAGCCTTAGATGTCATGCAGTTTTACTCCCACTACATTCTCTTGGTTGTGAGCCCCTAAGGTCAGCCCAGATTTAAAAGGAGGGGAATTAGACGGCACCTCTCAATGGGAAAAGTACCAAAGAATGTGTGTTCACCTTTTAATCTGACACATGCCACTTCTTTTCATGAACCAGAAATTGGTGTCTGCTGAGGTATAAACAGGTATATGGAGCTGGAGCCTGGGATTAGGAGGAAAAGGTGAAGGGAATTCCTCTTTCTCACTGTCGGTGGGATCTTAAGCACTTCTTTCGGTCGGTCTGAGCCTGTGTCCTCATCTTTGAAATAGAATAATATCCCTGCTATGGGCGTTGGGAGTATTTTACATTGAAAAGACCCTGGAAAATCACAAGTAGTGTATAAATGTGTATTAATAGCAATAATTATGACAATAATTGGGCTAGGCTGTTACATGTTTACCTACTACTAGGGGGTTTCTGAAGATGCTGTCTTAACCCTTAAGTGAAGACTGGATTGCATGCTGGGAGTTTCAGGAGGCAAGGAGATGGAGGAGAAAATGTTTCTGGGCATAGAGATTTTTCCATGGCCTCTGCCTTGGCCAACACCTGGATTCGTGGCTGCCTTTGACATGTTCTGCAATCTGAATTTCCTGAGAGCAAGAATAGCTTCACAGTCACAGCCATAAAAAGCAGAGTGTCTCTGGCTCTACTCCCACTCGCTCTGCAGGGACTAGGAGCCCCTCTGATTCCTCCCAAATGGTTCTGAGCCTTCCTGCTGTGTTCAGCAGGCTCCTGCTCTTGGTGGCCTGTGGCGTCACCAGCCCCCCTTCTCCCTCCCCGCAGCTGCTATAGCAGTCTTTCATCCCCGCCTAAGCCCAAATGGGCCTTTCACCTCCAATGTCTGCCAAAGGCACTATGGTTGCCACCTGGCCCTGTCAGAGATACCCTGGCTGCCACAGACAACTAATGTCTGATTGGGGTGCCGAAACCCCACACTGAACAGCTGGTGTCAGGCAGAGGAACCCCCTCCAGTGGGCTACCAAACGACTGCTATCAACACTCCCAGGCTCTCCTTATGCATTAAGTGCCCAACGAGAGTAGAGAATTTCCACCCCCACCAGCTGTGGGATTTTGGTCAGTAAGGTAACTTTTCTGAGCCACCATTTTCTCGTCCACAAAGTAAAGATATCGATAGCAGCTACATCATAGAATTGTTTCTGTGAAGTTTAAATGGACTAATCCACATCGAGCACTTAGTATAGTGCCTAGAACATAGTAAATACTCAATAGATGCAAGTTATTATTGTTTACTACTACCCTTCATACTTAGGGTGAGTTATTTCCCAGAAGCCTCTGATATGAAATGCTAATAGATTACTGGCTGTCTCCCGCCCCAATCCTTACAAACATGATTGAACAAGTTTGATTTCTACCATGACCATAGTATTAGGTTCAACCTGGGACAATTACTGCAATCAGAATCACTGTTTAACAGAATTTCTATTTATTTTGCATAGCATGCGTGTTAATACTAATAATTATAAGAGCAAACACTTATTGAATGCTTGCTATATGCCAGGTACTGGGCGTACCCAAGTTTTTAGCTTATTTAATCCTCATGACGACTCTATGAGGTAGATGCTGTTATTATCCCTATGTGACAGATGATGTATTAGTCTGCTCAGGCTGCCATAACAAAATATCATAGACTGGATGGCTTAAACAATGAAAATTCATTTTTTCTCACAGTTTTAGAAGCTGGAAGTCTGAGATCAGGGTGCCAGCATGGTCAGGTTCTGGTGATGGCTTTCTTGCTTATAAAAAGCTGCCTTTTTGCTGTGTACTCACATGGTAGAGAGAGAGAAGCAAGATCTCTAGTATCTGCTCTTATTAGGGCAGTAATCTAATCATAAGGGCCCCACTCTCATGATCTCGTCTAAACTTAATGACCATCCAAAGGCCCTATCTCCAAATTTCATTATATTGGAGGCTAGAACTTCAACATATGAATTTGCGGGGGAACCAATTCACTCCATAGAAACTGGGAAAACAGAAGCACAGAGAAATTAAATAAACTTCCCAAGGGTACACAGCTACTAAGCAGAGGAACCAGGATTCAAGCTCAACTCTCTGGCTCTAAAGCCCCAAGTCTCTTTCTATACATAAGACTTTGATCCCCTCATTAATGGGTAGATAAAGTTTGCATGCTAAAAAGCATCAAGTACTTTTTTCTGTGTAACAACCACTCCAGTGCTGAGTGGCTTAAAACAATGATTCATTATTTCTCCCAGTTCTGTGGGTTGGCTTCAGGTTCTTCTGTTGGTCTTGCCTTGACTCCCTCATGTGGTTGAATTCACTTGGAGGGTTGTCTTGGGGTTGGATTCAGGGAGGATAGCTGGGACAGTCAATCATCTGTTTGCATGCAGTCCTTCATCCTATATGAATGGTGGTCTCAGAGTATGGTGGTTTCAGGGTATCAAGAGAGTAGGGCTGGATGCTGCAAATTTTTTTGAGGTCTAGCCTCAGATGTTGTACAACATGACTTCCACTACATTCTATTGGCCAAATCAAATCACAAGGTCAGCTCAGTTTCAAGGGAGGAGAAGAATACGCTCCACCTCTTGAAAGGTGTAAAATCACCTTTCACGGTAAAATCACAGTGCAAGGAAGTGTTCATAGTGCGATAGGAGAAATTTGTAGTTGTTAAACTATATACCACAAATAGATCAAACCTGGACACTAGATAGTACCCAACACATCTCTGTTATGGAGAACTCTTGCTTGTACATGACAGAATTCCAACTCAAACTGGGTTATCAAGAAAAACGAGGAGCCAGGCATGGTGGCTCATGCCTGTAATCCCAACAGTTTGAGAGGCCAAGGGGAGAAGACCACTTGAGGCCAGGAGTTTGAGACCAGCCTGGGCAACATAATGAGACGTCGACTTTACAAATAATAATAATAGTTCAATGTGGTGGTGCACACTGGTAGTCCCAGTTACTTGGGAGGCTGAGGCAGAAAAATGGCTTGAGCCCAGAAGTTTGAGGATGCAGTGAGCTATTATTATACCACTGCATTCCAGCCTGGCCAAGAGAGCAAGGCTGTCTCAAAAAACTTAAATAAATAAAAAATTAAAATAATTAGAATAATTTTAAAAAGAAAAAGGAGGGAATATTTTACTGGGTCACTTTGCTTTTAAACACAAGGGTTAGTCTGGCTTTAGTCATCAGCACTTGGTCTTTTGTTCTTTCCTTCTCTCAAGTGAGACCACCTCCTTATAGAGGTAAATTGGAGACTAGCAGCTTCATTCTTACAATCCCACTACAGGAAACTTTTTTTCCAAAGTTTTCCAGCAGATATCCCAAATCTCATTGGTCTGGTTCTGAACATGTATCCCTCTCTGAACCAATCACTGAGGCCGGGCAGTTAGAATATGTTGATTGGCTGTTGTTAGGTCACATGTCTATAGGAGAAGTGTGAGCCCATGAATTTACTGGTAAATGTTTAACAACCAGCTCTGGCATGGGGGAAAGGAGAGGCCCATTTGTAGTGATTGCCAAGTTTGGTGGTGTAAATACTCCCACCATGGCTGATTTTAAGTTACCAGCATGATGCCATTGAACATGGAGTTGGGAAGAAAAGTCACAATTAGAAGTGGACTCCAGCACACCATTTCAGTAGCCCATCCAAGCCAGAGGAGGACCAAAAGTAGGGGCAGGGAGCCCCAGAGGGAAATCAGGAAATGGAAACAATAGATAAAACAATACATTTGCAATCTGATTCCTTTATTTTTCTTTCCCCACAAATGGCCAACATTTAAGAGACTGGTACTTTGCCTGTTATTTTGCTTTTTAAAACAATAATCAAAATTAAAAGGAGGTTTGGAGACAGTAGATGTTCATCATGAAAAAATCTTGAAATAAAGCATTTGCTCAGCATCTTTTCATGCTAAATCAGTTCTTCCTCAACATGAAAAGTTACCAGTCTGTCTGACCTTGTTCCCTTCCCCAAACTGAGTGTAGATTGATAGCTGGCTTTAACAATCACATTTCAAGTAATAGCTAACCTTTTTGAGAGCTTGCTCTGTGCCAAATTCTCTGCCTGAATTATCTCATTTAGTCCTCACATCAATCTTAATAGGTAGTTGCAATCAGTGCCCCTATTTTACCAATGTGGAAACTGAGTCACAGAGAGGCAAGGTAACTTGTTTAAGGTCACACAGCTGGTCGGTGGTAATTCCAGGAATGATCTTAAGGCTGTCAGTCCTTCCAGTCTATAGTCTTAACTTCTGCCTTCTATTGCCTTCTCTCGGCTGGAGTGGGGTGTTTCCCAATCCCAAAGAGCTCTTTGGCAAATATTTTGCAAAACTGAGGAGCCCTTCACAGTGTGTCTGTGATGCCAAGTCCCATGTTTGAATATAGGTTTTCATTAAAGAGAGAAAGACAAGCCTTTCGAAAGAGCCGCTCCTCCTGGGAGGACAAATCTCATTCAGGACACGTGTACAGGTCGTGGCTCAGGCTCCATCTGCTCACAGCAGGGATCTCTGGCTTGTGGTGGGTAAAAGTGTGAGGTATTCTAGCCTCTGCATGGGGGGGGGAGTGCTAAAACACAACCTTAGCTCCTCTGGGTCAGTCCCCCCAGGATTTTAGTTGCTAGTAACACACAATTCCAGGTAAGACTCAGGGCTCCCTTAGAACCTCCTGGACTATTTATTTGGCTACCACTCATGGAACAATCTGAGGAGTGTGGAAATGAAAGGGCCATGGAGGTGGGTTGGGCAGGGCCGATCTGATGACTAATGTGTGTCCTTGAAGACCTTGGCAGGGCTGGGTGTCTCCCTCAGGCTGGAAATGATGATTTGTGGGTCTGGGAGTTTGGATTTTATGACCTGAACCTTTAGCCTTTCTGGGGCCTGGGAGAGAGGCGAAGAAAGAGGAGAAGTTGCCAGAGGCAGTTAACATTTGGCCTTGGTTTGATTTGTTCCAGTTGTTTTGCAGCTGCACCTCAGTCTGTTGTCATTGATCGTGGAGGGTCCCTGGACACCCCACTCCCAAGCTGGAGTCAGGGCTATGGGCAGGAGAGAGCCAGAAATAAAACAAGGATGAGGACCCTGTCTTCAGAAGACAGGAAGGAGGGCATAAAGAAAACTACAGAGATGCAGAGAACAGAGACCTGTACATACTCATGACATCTGCTCAGGGAAGCCCTGCTACATAGAGCCTTTGGAGTTCAGTGGAGGGAGAGAGGGAAGGCTTATTGGAGGAAGGGGTCTTCCTATGACTACTCAAAGGGCAGACATAGGCACTTTGAGAAGAAAGGAAAAGGCACTGGAGCTGGAGGAATGGCTTGTGGGGAGGAGACGTGGAAGGTTCTAGGCCTGAAGAAGAGGAATTAGGAGCAGAGGACAGAATTGAAGACAGGGAGATGGGGAGGGGTTGGGTCAGAAGCCACTGAAGCTGAAGATAAGACGGCTCCAAACCTGGGGAAGATCATGATGAAGATTCATACAAATATAAATGAAAACAGAATCCCTGTTTTCCCAGAACTTTCAAATGAGTCTCTGAAGGTTTTTTCGTTTGTTTGTTTGTGTTTTCTTTTTTTTTTCTTTTCTTTCTTTTTTTTTAATTAAAAAAAAATTTTTTAGTAGAATCCATGTTATTGGGTAATTTAGGAAATTAAAGAAATTAAAAAAAAAAAAAAAAAAAAAACCCTTGGAGGGAGGCACCATCCAGGCCTCTGCTGGATAGTAAGGGTCTAAGTTGCACACCTACAGGCTTTTCCTCCATCCAGAAAATGTTTCTCTTCTTTCGTAACAACAAGCCTACAGCTGGGGGAAAGGGGCAATTTTGAAAAAAAAACACTCAGAGAGATAAATCTTGTAATACAAACTGCTGAACAGCTGGCCCTTTAAAGCATAGAACAGCCATTTAGCCATTAATCCATCCCTTTAAAATGCAGAATCATCCCAACCCACCACACACACACACACACACACATATGCACACACACACACGTACATGCATACACAAAAACGCTGGCACAAAGAGTAGTTCAATTTCATCTGGTTCAGTTACAGCCACTGCTACTGTACTTCTTATATTCACAAATACAGCCCTGGCTCCAGGTTTAAATAGTTAACACCAGCAATGGGAAGCAGGGGAGGGGAAGGAAAGAGAAGCAACAAATTCTACCTGATTTTTCACCAAATTCCTCCCCAGGTGCTGCCTCTGAGCCTGGATCTTGAGGCAGCAGAACCTGGTGCAGCAGTACCTGGTGCTCTTCCCAGATCCTCCTGCCTTCCCTAGACTTCTCGCTCTCCTGGGGACAGTCTGCAAAAGCAGCTGCTCCACAAGGTCCCGCAACCCACTTTAAAGGGCAGACACTCACCAGATCAGCCTCCCAGGCCCAACTCTGCTGTTTCTTCACCATTTTATTCACAATGGTCACCTTGGGTGATCTACATCACATGTCATCCTGCATCCTGATTGTACCTGGTTACTGTAGGATTTTGATGAGGCCATTCTACCTGTCCCTCCCTTCTTGCCATCTGAGTAGCCTCGTCGTATTGCAGTTTGTGACCTTCCGGAGAGGCAAAGAAATAAAATTAAGCCCCATCACACATACACACACACACACACACACACACACACAAAACTGTGACTGACAGATTTGAAGGAGTAGGGTGTGTGTGTGTGTGTGTGTGTGTGTGAAAGAGAGAGAGTGAAAGAGAAAGACAGAGGGAAGAGAAGGGAAGGAAGGAAGGAAGGAAGGAAGGAAGGAAGGAAGGAAGGAAGGAAGGAAGGAGAGGAAGGAAGGAAGGAAGGAAGGAAGGAAAGGAAGGAAGGAAGGAAGGAAGGAAGGAAGGAAGGAAGGAGAGGAAGGAAGGAAGGAAGGAAGGAAGAAAGGAAGGAAGGAAGAAAGGAAGGAAGCGGGAATCAAATGAGTAACTGGGGTGGGATGAATTGGTTAGCTGTCAGGTATAAGAAAATTAAGGCCATTAGCTATTTTCGATTTTTTTTTCTGTCACGTCAACAAGATTAGCAAGCCAAATGCTCAAGGAGCACGTTTGGGGGAGCTTTGAGTGTTCCACGAAACCTGCAACCTCTGCCTAGGGAGATTGCCTGGAATTCTCTCCCGCCTGCCCTTTCAGTGGGTAATAATAACGGGAGAATTAGTGAGCAGACAGATGCTGCGCGCACTGGTGCACAGCACTCAGCGTTGTATAATAATGAATATGTTTTCAACGGCTGATTCAATGGCTGTTTCTTAAAATAATAAAGTTAATTTTGCAGGGCCCTCCTTTATTTTTTTAAACCTGAGCATCACAAAAGATGGATGCTGAAATCATCTCTGATTCTTTTACTAACAATGGTTTCAGTATAACACGCGGAAAAACAAACAAAAAATTGTGTTCTGCAGGGAGCCAGAAATACGCAAAACCTGGTATGTTCTCCCAGCATCTGGTTGTCCAGTGATTATTACTTTATTTTCATCTTAGTTTGCAGTCAGACAGGATCCTTGAACAGTGGGACATTATTAACATTATTTACTTAAAATTTGAGTTGGGTTTTACAGTTTTTATGGCGTGGTCACCACAAGATGCTATCTCCATAATAGTCGTAGTAGCTATAATGGTACACTGAGTAGCTACTATGTGGCAGTCAGTACACTAGGTGTTTTTCATATATTATTTTAAATCCTCATATAAACACTGCAAGGTCTTAGGTTGAACTACATGGAATTGCTGTTTCTGTAGATCAGAAACTCAAATATAGGCAATTTCATTGGTTCGAGCTAATGTTATTTCTCCATTTTATAATGAAACAGTCTCAGAGATGTTAAGTAACTGACACATGTCACTCAGCAAGTAAGGGCAAAGCTGAGGTTTCATCCCAGGCCTGCAGAGAGTAAGGGCTCTGCTCTACTCCAACCTTGGTGCCGTTTGGTTCAATGGGCATTATTATTATCTCCAATTACATCCAGGGACATCAAGGCTTAGAAAAATAAAATGACTTGCTCCAGGCTATACACTCAGGAAGAGGCAAGACAAGACTCAAACCCCACATCTTAGGGGAAGCCCATTAATCTTTCCCATTTTGTAATGCAAACCCGAGGATAGGATAAGCTCCAAGCACAATTGCAGTGACAGATCATCTGGCGCCTTTCTGTCTGGCAATCAGCAACCTGTGTTGCACCTAGTTCTCATATCCCCGCAACATACCCCATACTCCCATCCCATCCCTTGCCCAGGGGATTATCCTGAGTTCCTCTCCCACATTTTATTCATAACTTGTTCATTCATGTCGTGAGTCCACTCCCTCCTGAACCCCTGGACCTTTGCCACCCTGGAGTGGTGGCATTTTAATAGAGGAAGTTTGGGGCACTGTCTTAGTTTGAGTTCCCCGAGAAGCAGATCTTCTAACAAAGATGATATGAGTGTAAGTAGTTCATTTGAAAGTGGATTCCAGGGCGCATTGACAGAGGGATGGAGACAGGGAAAGAAAGAACACCCACATAAGGTGTGTTATCAAGCAAGTGACAACTGTGGGTGACGAAATCTCAGTCCTGCTGGGGACTTCTGGGTGGCAGTATGGAACATGTCTCAGAGGTATCCCACCTAAGGGACGAAGAAACTGAGGTACTCATCTGTCAACCCCATTGATCGAAGACTGCTTCCCAGGATATAAAGTCTCTGGCACTTCCAGCTCATCTTGTTTGAGGCCTAAACATGCTCCTGTGGCCAGAATAAAAGCCCTCAGGCAGAGCTTAGCAGGTGTTCAATGTAAGTGCCTGAAGGATACGGGAGTGAGTGCCAAGGGAAGGAAGGAAGGATAGCAATAGTATCTGCTGCAGGCAGCCGAACATCATCTGAACTTACAAGAATCAGTCTGTAACTATTAAACTCAAGGACACCTCTAAGCTCAGGGGCAGGCAGTTGGGTTGGGACATCCTGAGGCATGAGCTCCATTACAGTTTACCTGGTACTACTAAGGTGAGCCCTAACCAAAGTAGGGTTTTCAGAATTTCTCTCTCCCTTTCTCCAGAGCCCCTCATTCACAAATGTGAGAATTCTCTGCAATTTATCTTCTTCCTGTTCTGTGAGTCAACTCTAAAAGCCATGATTTTTCAGCCACATGGCACCCCTTGAGGTCACCTTCACCCTAGCAAAATTGGTGATTCCTTGAGGAGGCTGGGAGAAGACACCTTGCAAGTTTCACAACTTGATTGGTGGTGGAATTTTTTTCTCCCTCTTCCCATCTTTAATGTGGCTCTAATTCTGACTTCATTGCAGAGCTGTGAAATCAAATTAGGAAATGGGAGGAGATGAGCAACCCCTTCAAGCACAATCAACTTCTGATGGCTTCCCTAAAGCTCTAATGAATCTGCATAGACTTCCAGTAATAGAAGGCTGTTTCTTCACAGCACTTTGTTTTTCTCCATTTCTAAAGAGAAAACGAGCCAGAGTATAGGTATGCAGGTAGTCAATGCAACAAGGTTGGTAGAAAGCCTTGGCTTTTTACAGCTGAGTGGGAAAGCCTTGGAGGAGGGCAAGGAGGCTAATTAAAAGAAAGAGAAAACATGAGCGGCATCAACAACATCTAACCCTCATGATGGGTCTGTTTTGTATAAGCCAACATGCTAGATATTGTGTGGGAACAAAGAGATAGAAAATACAATTCCTGACCTTGAATGGCTAGCAAGCTGTTTGCTCAGAGCCTTACTACTCAAAGTGTGAAAGAGCAGCATCATCGTCACCGGAGAGCTTGTTAGAAATGCACAGTCTCCAAACCCCTATCCAAGACTTACTGAATCAGAATCTGAATTTTAACAAGATCCTCAGGAAATTCCTATGTGCAGTAATGTTTGAGATGCACTGATCCAAAGGATTCCAGGTCTGATCATATCACATACATGCTCAGAACTACATCCTGATCTCATCCTAACTTCCCATCCTCAGTTTTCATCATTCCCCACCATACCTTGGAATCCTATGCTCTAGTCTTATGATTGCATCATGTCCTTCCATCCATCCTCACACTGTATCCTCCAGCAGCAATGTCCTAACCACCCTCTATGCCTATCAAAAATTCTCATGGTCTTCCTGCCCAGATAGCTTCTTTGTGAAGCCTGACCGAATCCCCCAGTAGAAATGTGTTACTACTATTCATTAGCCACTGACTGACTTGATTATGTTTAGATGATCACATCTAGCATAATGGTTAAAAAGATGAAATTAGACCCTGATCATCCCCACTTTGAACCCCAGTTCCACCAGTTTTAATCTGTGTGTGGTAGATTAGATCACTATTTTCAGTTTTTCACTCTCTTTCTCTACTCAAATTATACCTACAGCCTTCTCTATGTGACTTTGCAGTTTTTCCTACTTGATTGGGTGTAAAATATTTCCCTGCCTATTGATGTTGGTCTTGGTTATGTGACTTGAATTGGTTAATAGACTATGGATGATAGTGACAATGTGTGAGTTCTGAGCCTAGGCCTTAAAAGGCCTTAAATGGCATTATATGTCCCTTGGTGCTTCTACTATAAGTATGATCAGGACATGCCCCACACTAGCTACTGGGTTGAAGGAAGATGAGATATACATGAAACCGATTTGAACTCAACCTGCAACCAAGCCAAGGTGACACACATCTTGAAGCACAACTGCCCCATTAGAACCACAGACCCATGCTAAATAAAAAACAAGATGACTTATGGTATGTCACTGAGCTTTGTGGTGGTTGGTTGCAAAACATTATTTGTGGGACTATATAGCTGATACACTATGCCTCTCTGAGCTGCAATTTTCCCATCTGTATCATGGGCATGTAAATATATACCTCATGTTGTTGTTGGGATAATTAAAATGTGTTAATGCATGTTAACTGAGTTCATAGTAGTGCTTGATAAATAAGAGGTAGATTATTTTATATTATTATTATTATTATTGTCTTCCCACTAGACTGAAGACATTTTATGGGTAAAGTCTTTGTCTTAGCTATATTTTTATCCTCTCCAATACCCATTGGGCTCCTGGAAGGCACTCATTCAATAAACAGAACCAAACACTAATATAGAAAGTTATTCTTTTGCTTCAGCAGTTCTGACGTGTAAATCCTTACTTAGCCTATAGTGGTGAGCCCAAACTTATCACAACACAGATGAAATCTCCAAGATTGAGGGCCTTTTGTTTAAAACAATGGTTATAGTAGGCCTTGGGGGTATTTTGTTGAGTTTTGTGTGTACTTTAAAAATCTGGGAGTACTTTGATTTGTTTCTCAATAAGAAATGCCACACTTAGAATTTCATGGAAAGGAAGCATTTTATCTTCAAAGGAAGTTGTGAGGAATATGGAAACACCTGACCCCTCTGCCTTCCAACTTCAAGTGCAAGCCCTAAGTGAATTCTTCATCTGGTCTGAAGTTTAACCTCTGAAAAGCTGACTATGGGGGTGGGAGGGAGTGATGACTGGGACAGGACCTGGTGGCATCTGTCTCTTTAAGAAACAGAAATGAAACCTAATTAGCATAGACTGGCTGCAATTAACATATAAGTCCCAGTTCTGGGAGTTGGAGGAAGGGAAAAGGATAGAGCTAAAACTTAATGGGGTTTTGTTAGACAAAATTAGCTTCCACAGAACAGCCATAAAAATATCTAAATTATGAGAGCCTCTTGCCATTTGCCATTAACACGAGGGGACATGCTAATATTTAGTGGCGCCATGTCCTGGAAATTAACTGCAGTGAAAGAAGCCCCAGAGGCATCCCTGTGAGCAATAAGGGCTTGTCCACTGTCTCTACTGTTACCAAACTGCTTGAGTAAATGCTTTGCAGAAACTTTGAACCTACAAATCACACATGTCTCAGCCAGTCTTTTGGCAGTGGTTCCAGAACTGTAGGATGCTACCTCCATGAGTGATATATGGAAAGCTGAAGTCTCTTTGTACAGTCTCTGTACAAAAAAAATTTGGGGACTATTTTCCTCAGAAGACGATTCCTAAGGCTGCTTTGTGGACATGTGAAGGTACCTCCAATTGTTTCTCCAGCCTTACACCCCCCAAGAAAATTAGCCCATTTGCTTTTTGTATAGTACCAAACCAACCGGTATGAGTTTTCTTGTAAACTCCTCCCATGGTTTTACTTCTTGACTCTCCTAGGGGGAAAATATTAAACCATCATCTTCTATTTTCTGCTCCTGAAAGTCACCGATGATCACCCAAACATGTGCAGGATGTTTTTTTATAGTCCTCCATCTCCCTGACCCCCATTTCATTAGACATAGTTGACCAGGCCCTCCTGCTTTGGTTTCCATATCACTTTTCTCTGAGGCTCTTTCTCTCTGCCCTTTCTCTTTTAGTAGATTACCTTTCTTCTTTCACATTTACAGGCATTGCTCACAGCTCCTAGTCTCTGCCTTAGGGTCTTCTCTTGCTATTCCCTTTGAAAACAATCACTCATTATTTGCTGGTGTCTACCCTCACTTCTAGTAGATATCGCTCATATCTGAACCTTTACTCTAACCATTGGTCCTTTGTTTCAAACTTCCAGCAGAACAACTACATTTAGAGTTCTTACTTTCACTTCCAGTTCAGCCCGTTCTTCCCTCCGTTCATTATCCTTGCCTATTTTATGGAAGTGTTTGTTATTTCCTCCCTACTTTTCATATGCTCTTTACAATTCTGATGAGTTCACCCTATAAGCTTATCATTCTCATCCTCCCCAACAGCCGATTGGATCAGGGTTCATGAACACCTAATCTAGGCGCTCATCCACTGTGGGGCTGCTAGCCTATCAGATTCCCTCTCTCTCAAGAAGTTGAGCTGAATGGAGAACCAAAGGATACTGGAATGGCAGGGTGAAGATCCATAAAATTTTCTGCTGAGATTTCCAAGCTTAGTCTCTTTCTTGCCCTTTCTACGGCTTGGGTTGCCAGTTTTCCCTTGAACTCTGATTCTTCCAGTAAATCACTCTTTAAGTGAGTTTTACAATTTTATTTTATTTTTTTGCATCCATGACGTTTCTGACTGAATCATACTGGACTTGCCTGCCCTTCCTGACTTTTCTTTTGATATCTTTGGCACCGTTGTTTGCCCAGGCTCCAGAAAGATACACTTTGAGGCATTTTTGAGACCATTCTTTCCTACTGTATGGCTTATCTGTCTTAATGTCTTACTATGTTTTTCCTCTGAAATGTCCCTGACATTTTGGATCCTCCCTTATCCAAGACCTGAGCCAGGCTGGGCTACTCCACTCTAAGCTTAACTCCTCCAATCTATCATTTATTTATCCTTAAAATATTGCTCTTATCATACTATTGCTGTGTCAAAGAGCATCAGAGGTTCTTTATGGTCTTTTGCTCCTCCTGATATTTAGGTCCTCTGCTTATCTTGACCACCCAATATATTTAAGTCCCTTTCAGATAAATTTATTCTACATACACACTTAGCTATTCTCCAATGTATCAGTTAACTTTAGTTGCATAACAAACCATCCTGAAATTTAGTGGTTTAAAGCAGTACCCATTTTATTTAGCCCTCAATTCTGTAGGTTAGCTAATTTGAATTGGCTTGGCTGGGCTTTGCTTGGCTTGTTCCTGCATCTGCACTTGGCTGGTGGATTGACTAGGAGCTGGATGGTCAAGAATGATCTACCTTATATGTTTAGTGGTTGGCAGGCTGTTGGCTAGGGTGTCTCAGTTCTCTTCCATGTAGCCTCTCAAATAGATTAGTGCAGGCTCATTTAGGTGGTGGTATCATGGTTCTAAGTACAGCAAGAAGACAAGCCCCAATGTATAAGTCTTTTTCAAACCTCTGCCTGTGTCTTATTGTTAATGCCCCATTGGCTAAAGCAAATAACATAGACAACCCAGATTCAAGGGGTAGGGAAATAGATCCCATCTCTTGATGGGAGGATCTGCAATGTCACCTCACAAGGAAGTGGATACAGAATAGGGAACAATTTGTAAGCATTTTTATAATCTACCACACTGAGCATGAACTGTGAGTTAGACTCAATAGCATACTCTTCTTGTTCATTCTGTCATGGGAATATCCTCCCACCTTGCTCTTTTCCCTTAAATCAGATTCTTCTCACCAAATGTTAGGTTAACTTGCCTCCTGTTTTAACTGTGCTTTAAGAAACCCCAAACGACCAGTTCTCTGCCATTTCAGCTCTCTGCGTCCTCACTTACTTTTTGCCATCTTCTGATCATTTCTTAAACTCATCACTTTGTCTTCTGAATTGAAATACAAACGTTCCAAGGAATACTTTTCTTATCTTTAGTCATGAAATGTACATTTATACTTTTAATATATATTTACTTTCATGTCTAATGCAGTGTTCAGCATCTGGGAGGTGCCAAATAATACTTGTTGGTTATTTAATATCTAAGAATATCTCAGAATTCTCCTAAAAGCCATTTTTCTCTTAGATTCATTTAAGTTAAAAAACAAATACATGCCTTCAGCAGTCATAAGAAGGTGGTTAGGAAAGCTCAGATAGTTTAATCAGTTCAGCTTTCTACTGAAAGGTGAGAATCACAGCTCCAACTGGAATGGTCCTCCTTACATCGGGCTCAGTAAAACCTTGTGTGCCTCCTGGGAGAGTTTTCTTTAGCCCTCTGGCCACATGCCTACACTTAAAAGCTCTTAGCTCTCATTCCATAGGCTTAATTAACACCATACTGCATGGTTGGAAATCAGTATCTTTCTCAGTCATAACGTATCCTTTCAGAAAATTCCATGAAAGATGCCAGTTTTCTAGGACTCAACAATGAGAACTTTTAGGGCTACAAGGAGTGGTGTGGGTTGGGAAATACTCATTTCCTACTGGCTGTAACTTTCTCTGGCTCTCCACTCAGGCAGTTAGGGCTTCCTGCTCTATGTTGTCAAGGATGTCCACAGACAGGTGTTGGCATAGAACCTGCCTTACAAAGGTCTCCGCCCCAGCCACACCTTATGTTGCCTGGATTCTCCTTGCCTTCCTGGACTTGGTTTTCCAAGATCTAGTTTGGCCAGTGTGTTGATACTGGAGCATGTTCATCTCTTGGGATGCATGCCAGGCCTACTCTTGGAAATACATTCTGAAACTTGATAGGTATCCTCTTCTCTCATTTCCCTTTCGGAGAATTTGAAGAGGAAACCAGGAAGCCCTGGTCATATTTAGCCACTGATTTTGTTTTCAAATGCTCTCAAAAACAAGACAAACCAACCAAACCGACAAATAGTCACCAAACACCAAAACAAGGCTTAACTTCTAGACCACATCACCTTGGTTATGGATCAAGCTCAGAGATGCTCTGCTGCTTGTAATCCTCTACTGGATTTTTATATTAAAGGCTTTTTCTGTTGATATAAGAAATTATATGCTTCTGGAAAGATGGAGAAAGGTGGAGGAGGAATGTGCATGTGTATATTTGTGTGTGTGTGTGTGTGTGTGTGTGTGTGTGTGTAAAGAAGAATAGCTGATTTCCCAGTTTAAGAAATTTCTTGGCTGTGGGACAAGATTTGCATGTCCTTCTGCGTCGCAGAGACGTGGGATGTTTGCAGCACGTCGTTGGGGTGCCTGCGTCTCAAATCACTGGCTCTGTGCAGCCTTGATGAGGCGCCCGATTTACATATTCTCAATTTAATCTAAAGTAGGTACTAATTGATTACTGCTGAATGTCTGCACGCTCTGATTATCTGTTTGGATCCTGAGGGGGGTGGAGGAATAGCAAAGGATCTTTCTTCTATGACTATGACTTTGTTTTTTCTGATCCAAGGAACATTTATTTGCTAGGCCCGGGAGACCCAACAAACCACCCTCCAGTCTCTCCCCACCTTCACTCCCAATTGCTGAAAATAAATATCATCAGCTCCAGCACTGGTTCATTTTATGTTGTAGGATAAACTACTCTCTATTACATTTTTCAGTATTTATCGAACAAATATTTTGGAAATATTTTCCAAGTATATTAATCTGACCTAAAAGCAGAATTCCTTAGGGCTTGAGAACATGGGCTCTGGAGCCGAATTGCTGAGTCTAACCCATGCTCTGCCACTTACTAGCTATGTGGCTTTAGACAAGTTGCTTAGCCTCTCTGTGCCTCAGTTTAGCCATCTGCAAAACGATATTAATAGCAGTCCTAACCCAACGGGGTCAGTGTGAAGATTAAATGAGTTGGGACACACAAAGTACCCAGTGCTGCATCAATCCGCTACATAGTGCTGTTTCTTCAGAGCTCTGTGGAGGGCTTGCTGGGGGAGGCAGGCACAAATTTCGATTAAAGCTTCCTTTGGGGAGTTTTAGGGTCTTCAGTCATCCTTGCTTTACCAGTCCTGTGTCATCTAAGGTATCAACAATGGCAGGGAGGAGGTATAACAAAGTGTAGACTTTGTTACGGTGGGGTATTGTTACCTTCTGGAAAAGCTTTTCCTGTTAGTTGGAGTTGAGGAGCAGAAAGAAGGAAAGGGAAGCTAAAGGTGGTGGGTCAGTGAACATTCATTAGACACCTTCTCTATGTTGGGCTCTATGTTGGTACCAGTGACACAAATACAAAAGCCTCTTTTCTAAAGGAGTTCACTGAGTGGCACCACTCCAATTGCTGTAGTACAGCACACTGCCTCTGCTATCACTCCTCAGGCATTTATTTTAGGTTTCATCCCCACAGCTGAATTGCGGGTCTGATTTATTTTCTTTCTATTGATGTGTAACACACACGCAGGAAAAGTGCGCAAGTTGTAAGTGCACAGCTCCATGAGTCATCAGAGTGTGAACACACCGTGTAAGCAGCACCCAGATCAAGACACAGGACATGACGGGCCCCCAGAAGCCCCTCTCCCACTTTGTGTTCCCTCCCAGTCATTACCTTTCCCCACCAATGAGCCAATTTCCTGACTTAGAGACTGCTCTGCACAGAGTCCCACCCTCCGGTTTCTCAGCTGGGTGCTGGTCCCCAGCTGAGAGAAGCTCTGGGAGCCAAGCTGAGAGATGTGATGAGATCAGGCATGATGGGAAGTGCCTGGACCATTATGATACTGGTCTAGCACTTGGCGCCATGTCTGTGTGGCTCCATTTAAGCCCGCTTTAACTTTTTCAAAGGAAAAACCATTCTTGGCTGCTCTGTAACAGAGCCAGGACCAGGCAGAGCAAACGCAGCCTTTCTGTTTGTCTGAACAGGCCCCCATTCAGAAATTTGTGTCCAGCCTGTCCAGTGCAGGGCCTGGAACTTCCTCACTTGACCTGCCTGGCTCCTACAACCTTTTATGAAGATGGGCATATTAGCAGAAGAAGGCCCTCTTATACCTTGAAGTGGTGAGCATTAGCCAGGAAATAGCTAAGCAGGGATGAGTATAGTTAATGCTCTCTGTGTTTTTCTCTCTCATGTGGAGAATTCAGGATCTTGGGAGAATGGGAAACAGATGGGTAGGTTTTGCTAGGACCATCCAGGACATTGCAGTGGGGAATTTTGCTCAGTCATGGAGGGAGATCTTCTGAGGAAACTGAGAGAGAATAGCAAAGTAATTGTTCCAGTTATCTATTGCTGCATAGCAAATCTCTCCAAAGTTAGTGACGTAAAACAACACTCATGTTACATGTTCATGGAGACCATGGGTCAAGAATTCAGATGGGGTATAGTAGGGGTGGCTTGTTTCAACTCCATGATGCCTGGCGTCTCACCTGAGAAGACTTGGGCAGAAGAAGACTGGGATCCTCTGTAAGCTTCTTCACTGTGTGGTTGGCACCTGGATTAGGATGATATGAAGGCTTACCTCAGCTGAGACTGTCAACAGGCAACCCACACGCAGCCTCTCCATGTGGCCTGGGCTTTTCATACCACAGAGGCTGGATTTGGATTTTGGAAAGGAACATCACAAAAGAGAAAGTTTTAAGAGCAAGTGTCCCAAGAGACCCAGGCAGAAGTTGCATGACCCTTTCTGAACTAGCTCAGAAGTCACGTGGTATAATTTTTACCACATTCTATTGGTTACAAGTGAATCACTAAAGACAGCCCACATTCCAGCAGAGAAGAAGACTCATCTTCTGATGAAGGAGTGGCACGGGATGGGAGCTTTCGTTGCAGTCATCTTTGGAAAATACAGTCTGCCACAGTAGCTGACAGCCAGGATTCTGCAGTAAGGCACACCTGGTTTCATTTCCTGGATCTGACACTTATTAGCTGTGTAACCTAGGGTAAGTTTCTTAACCACTCTGTGTCTCACTTTCCACATAAGAAAATTGAAATAATAGTAATTCTGACCACTTAGCACTACTGTGAGAATTCAGTGATATGAGCCATGTATAGTGTTAGTAGAACGCTTGGCACATCATAAGTGCTCGTAAATGTCAACTTGAACAGAGACTCAAGGAAGTGATTGCTCAAGACCAGCCTTACCTGTGACACATTTCCTTAGACCTGCTGTATGTGAAGAAGTGGGCCACAAAATTCCCGCACCAGATTGCATAACAGCCCAGGATCCACTAGCAGTTAACAGGGACTGTGGAGACTAAGCACTAGGGTGCAGCTATTTACAGTTTACAAAGCACTTCATACTCATCCTTTGTTTAATCCTCCAAAAAAGTCCATGGGCCACACAGGACTCTTCCATTTTACGGATGAGGTTTATCAAGGTGTGACCTACCCAAGGTTACAAAACTGATACGTTATAGAGCAAGGTTATGACCCCAGAGTTCCACTCTAAAGTCCCTTGCTCTTATCTTCTCTAATGATCTCAAGAACATTTTAAAGTTATCAAAGGAAAAATACAGTTTAATTAAAATTTAATAAATTTAAAAAGTGTCCTCTAACCCTAATAGAAGTGGGAAAAAAAGAAGGAGGTCAGATTTCCAAAAATCATGGAATGTCATAGCCAGGGCCAGGAGTCAACTGCCGAGCATAAGAGG
The DNA here is from genome assembly GCF_024542745.1 of Macaca thibetana thibetana. Lineage (NCBI taxonomy): Eukaryota > Metazoa > Chordata > Mammalia > Primates > Cercopithecidae > Macaca > Macaca thibetana. Next base: position 38,757,059 of record NC_065598.1, read on the forward strand.
GGACCTCACGTTGTTACTTTCCTCCAAAGACCTCAGAGGCATTCTTTTAAAATGCCCAAGAATACTTTTCAAATTTCATAGCTAATCATTCAGCCAAACAGCACCTTTTACTTTGAGAACTCCAAATTCTCTAGTCACTCCTCACTTCTTAAAACCGAGAAATTAGCGATGCCCTCTTCCTTCTGTCTTCCTTCAGATTTCAGTCCAACCATATCAACATCAAAATGCGCAAATGCTGGGAAAGCATTGTAAATCCTGCCTTTCTGGTGTTTTCCATTTATGTGACAGGAGGAAGGATGCCACTTTCATCCATTTTTGGAAACAAACCAAAACACCCATAAATATTCAAGCTTATAATATTGACTTAAAGCTCAGTTAGAGCCCAGGCTGCAGTCAGCTCTTGATTATCCATGTGTAACTTATCTACAGCTAATTTTAAAACTCAAAATTACTTTCTTATAGCTTGCGGTGCACCCTTGGCCCCCTGCGCAGGTGTCAACTCGGAACACAGTGAGAGGAAATGGAAGTGTGCCGAGTCAAGGGTCTGACCACCCGGATTCTGCTCTTGACACACTCCTGATTAGCTGGGTGACCTTGAACACATGTTTTTACCTGCTGGGACCTCCTAGGTTTTTCAGCTGTAAAATGAAGAAGCTTGGCTTTATGCTTTTTAAGATCTCTTCCTGCTCTAAAATTCCATGAGGTAGCAAAGTAGTCAAGAGAAATGGGAAGATAAGTCTACTGCAAAGATCCCACATTGAAATCAGTAGTCCAAACCACCCATTTCCCCAGTGAGATATTGTGTGGCCTCAGAACTGCTGAGCAGCCGATCTAAGCCTAGCACCCAAGACTCCAATAGTTATTTCATGAATTCCAAGGCCAAACACACAAGATTTTTTATTTTCCAAATTATGATTATTTTCAATGAGCACAGATAGTCAGCTATGTCTGAACGTGGAAAAGGCTCTTTCTGTGTTTTTCAGAATGTTGAGTCGCCTTTCTGATGAAGCCAAGGTGAGGATTCAGAGCTGTGTATCTGTAGGAGCCAGGGCCACTGCCCACTCTCCTACCTCTAAAAAGATCCAGTGCAGGAATCAGCCACAAAGCTGTTGGGTCTTCTTCCCTTCCTCTCTTCTTCCTCCCAACCCTGGCCATTTTCATCAAGCTAGAAAAAGTCCTCTTTGTCTTACAAAGAAGTATCTTTGATGTCTTCTTACTCTTGCCTTAAGTTCGAGCTCCCATACCTAAGCTTTTTTTATAGAAGGAAGGCAGAGCCATGGAGTGATTGTGGGAAGGGACTTTAAAGTAGGATGAGAAGTGTGTGTGGTGGGATCCCAGCACCATCCCCTTTCATCTAACGCATCTCAAGTGTAAGCTCTGTGCTTGGCACCAGGGTGAAAAGGGACATACATCATCCAGATCATTAAGAAGTCTTGGGTTTGGGGAAGAGAAGGGAGAGACATGTGAACATGAGTTTCATAAAGTATCATAGATGCTATGAAAGAAAGACATGTAGGACCAGAGGGTAGGGTGGGGGGCACAGAGGAGAAAGCACACTCGGCTTCATCCAGGGCCAGAATTATCAAGAAATGCTGCTTGGAGGAGGTGGTGCTTGATTTTTGAGCTGAAGTACATTAGGTCATGAGAAGCAATATTTTAAATGATTTTTCACTTTTCACAAGTGTTGACGTTGTGATCAAAGATTAAGTAGCATTGAAGGACTGGCTTCCCAATCCAAAGACTCCTTATATCATTATTTCTGTGGGTCAAGATGTTCTCGGTTCTAAACGATGTGTAGACAATCACTAGAACACAGAGTGTTCTTTAATTTTTTACTGCCTGTGTTGCAAAGAGAAACCCTCCCCTACCTGAACAATACATGGTATGAAACTGCAAAAGCACGATGTAGTTGACCTTGGATACTTTCAGGTCTGAACAAGAGTTCCCCTGTTTGGGACCCATGCTTGCTTTCAGCTAAGTGCAGTTTGTCTGGGATAAACTACAGATAAAAGAACACAGTTGGTGGAAATTTATCACCCAGGAGAAATGTGACAAGGGAGGCTCCCCCTAGCCTATTTGTGGATTTGTTTATACTCCCTCTGGTGGCTGATTCAGACCTGCATGTTCTGTCCCTTTGGCCTGAGAAGCAACCACACCCTACCTGATTCCAGAAGCCCAGAGTACTGGGATCGTGGCCATGTCCGCGTGAGCACAGGTATGACGGTTCAGCATCTGTTTGGGCTTCGGTTTTAACTAGCTATTGGCTTTGATGTTTGAAAACTCTTGATTTAAATTAATATATCTTATTCTTTTTGTGCCTAGCACACAGTTCGTGCTATATAGCCCTGTGAAACTTCATAGGATCATAGACTTCAGGCTCCTGTTATGGTTAGGCTCTTTTAGGTTTCAAGAAGCAACAATTGAGTAAGCTTACAAGAGTACCTCAGTGGGATAAGGATACTTGTGCCTAGGAACCTCTGTATAGCTAGGCCTTGGGAAATGCAAAATTGACAAAAGGTTCAAAGCTAGTGAGTACATAACCCTTAAGGGCAGGAATTTTTGGGCTCAACAAACTCCCATGTCAGTTCCATTCCCTTCCTCTGCAGACTTTCTCGTCACCTACTAATTCCTACCTTCCAATTTCTGCTTGCTCATACTTCCTGCTCATCACATTGACTTGCATAGGGCCCATCTTGTCGTATGTGACTTCTCTCCACCTAATGGCTTTTCAGCTTTAGCTCCCTTCGCAAATAGATCCCTTCTCTTGGCGTTTCCTGAGTTCATATTTAATAAAGGGGGGAAGATAATCAGCTGAATTTGCCTCTTAAAGCCAGGCCATGTCAGATCATGTACTGGCTGCCTTGGGTCAGGGTCCTACTCCTGGCCGTGAATGGGCTTGTCTATGAATGGGCCAGAGGCAGGACAACCAGCATAATTGGAGTATATAGTACACACCTGAAAAAAACTTTGAACTCCTTCAGGTCACCATATGGGGAAACACTTACAATGGTATACCCCTGAGAGCTGATGCAGCATACCTAAGATTATACACATAACCAGGTAGTGGTGATGGTAGGGTGAGACCCCTGATTTTCCACACGCTGCTGAGGTCACCTTTACACTAAACTGCATCATCTGTTATGTCGTCATGTGGAAGGAGTGTTTTCGTGAATAGGCATCTTTTTACTCACCTATTGTGCTTGCAACTTGAGGACAAATGATCTCTTTTCTGCTTCCCTCCCTCTTCCTACTCCCTATTCAGGCATCTTTTTTTTCCTATTAGAATTTATTCTTATTAGAAGCCATGGCTGGTCTATGGACCAATGATTTCAAAGTCACTAAATTCAAACTAAGATTGACAGTGAAGTGTTTCACCAAGTAAGACTCATTCAGAAAAGGGAAATTATGCAGCAAACTTCAAATGAGAAAACTTGATAAATGAACCAAATTCTAAGTTGATGAGGCCAACTAGAATGTAGCTAAGTTGTCAATTGAAATATTTCACCCTTTATTTATCTTTGGCTGAAGGTATTAGAACAACACTTTGCGGTCACCAGATTTAGGACATGAAGTAGATGCCTTCGATAGGCCAGGGTTGAATTTGGATTTAAAAGTCTATACTGCTTTTGGTTTTTCTAACACTTGCTTACTACAAAAAAAAAAATTACATGAAAACTCTGATGTAACAATCACCTTTACAAATTTATTTATACTGCTGGTGGAATGCTTTAGTTAATGCAATGGGATTTTTAAACAGGAGAAACAAAACACCATCATATTCACCCTTAGGCTTAACAGATTAACATGACTCAGTAAACCATCCATGCAGTTACTTGTTCATTTATTAAATATTTGTTGAAAGGCTGCTATAAGATAAATGCTGTGCTGGGGATACAAAGATAAAGGTGACACAGTTGGCCTCAAGAAACTTACAGTCTAGTGAGACACACAGACAAGTAGAGAGAATTACAATGCTAGATCTGAAGAGCTTGGACATATCAGTCACAAAGGAGGCCATGCTAAGTCATCTGGCTGTCCTGTAGTAGAAGTTGGCTGTGTGTCACATCCCATCAACTCTCTGATAATAGTGTCCAGATGCCATGACCTCATAAGCAGATGACTCTTATGCTGTATGTCAGTTTCCTTTGAGTGAATGTTTCGGTAATTATGTTGTATTCTGTTAAGGCTCATCATTTGAGATCAGCAAAGTAAGACATCTTCATGGGCAAGAAAGACGATCTTTTCTGAAACCCAAGGTCATTCCCAGAAGGGTGAGTCCTTAGATAGGGACCCAGAACTCAAGAAGGAGCCTCAGGCATGTAAGAGAAAGCTTAGCCTCTTCTTTGCCTTAGGCTTGGCAGTATCTGACATCTAAAGTATTATGCTGGGAGGTGGGTTTTAAAGGTCAGAAAAAAGCAAGAAATCAAATAAAACAGAAATCAAAGAAGAATTTCTTTTTCCTGGGTCCTACATGGATGGGAAAAGACGAGTGAGCTTCAGAAAGCAATGCATGCTTTGTGGGCAAGACTGTGCAGCTTCACGGTACTCTGTTTACAGCCCTTTGACCAGCCTGCAGCCCAGTGCTCATATAGGAGTAGTCAGGAACCACCTGTGTCAGATTATTCTGGGGCACTGGGTAAACATATACATTCCTAAGTTAAGCCTCAGATTCACACCCTCTGAATCATAATGGAGAGGGAGTTGTAATGTGCATTTTAGTAGGTCCCCTTAAGTTTGAGATTCCCTGGTCTTGACTTCATTGAGGTCTTTGTGAAGTTTAATATGGTCTAACTGCTTCTGTTCACCAAGCAATGTGCCTTCTAGTGTCATACTTGGAGATACTGGATTTTATTATCATATGTGTTTGTATTTTATTTTATTACTTGGACTCTCTGACATCTCCCTCATTAGAATGTTCCTGTATCATGCAACTAGTCTAGACCAGGGGTTAGCAAACTTTTTCTGTAAATGTTCAGGTAGTAAATATTTTTCACTTTGTGGGTTATATAGTCTCTGTTATCACTACTAAACTCTGTTATTGGGATGCAAAAGCAGCCAGAGACAATGTTTAAACAAATGGACATGGTTATGTCCCAATAAAACTTTATTTGCAAAAATAGGGAGCTGATAGGATTTGGCCTATGGGCCATAGTTTGCAGACCCCTAATCTAAGCCATTAGACAACTAAATATGTATCACCTTGTATCATTTCCTTGTATGGAACTGCTCTGTCCTATAATAGTAAAATAGTTGCAAAAAAATGGAATCCCATTTTAAAAACATTTATTTTAAAATAAAATCAAGTTATTTTAATGGTTCTCAAACTTGAATGTATATGAGAAATCCCTTGAAGCGTTTGTTGAAGTATGGATTGCTAAGCCCACCCACAGAATTTCTGACACAGTAGATCTGGAGTAAAGCCCAAGAATTTGTACTTCCGACAAGTTCCCAGATGATACTGATGATGCTGGTCCAGGAACCACATTTTAAGAACCACTGCCTTGAGTAAAGGGGAACAGGTTATTGATAGGATTTGTGTGAAAATTAGGAGTACAGTCATGAGGCCAAGAACACAGGATCAGTTTTGCAAGGGTCCACCCAGAGACTGGAAGGATGCCTTCTGCTGTAGGAGCTAAGTTACCATAGGGCTGGTCACCCTTGCCATTATGTGGTTCTCTATCCTCTAGATTTCTGCTTCCATCAGAGTAGTTGTCTAAAATCTCAAATCTGATCAAGCAATTTCTCTCTCTAGATGAATTTTTATTTTTACACATGTTCTTAAAGTCCAAACTTCTTAACCTGACTCATAGGGCCTTTTATGATCTTCCCACTCATTTTATCACTCTATCCTCATTCCTGCCATCCTCTATTGGTGCACAATAGGGATTCTGGCTTTTTCCTCCAGATATTCTCCATATCATAATGTATCCCTTGTATAAATATCCATCTGTTCTGTTGACTGGGAGCTTTATGAGGACTGGGACTGTGTGTCTCTTGTTTTATCTCCAGTGTCTAGCACATGAATGAACAAATGATTATTTCTTCATCAGATTTGCTACCAGATACAAGGGGAGATGTGTACTCAGGGACACAGTGAAGGTAAAAGCCCTTTTGGAACTGAGGGCCCGGGAATATTTATAGTAATGACACTTAACAGTGGAGGGGGACCACAATGAGATACCATGTCACATTCACTAGCATGGTACTAATCAAAAAGGCAGATAATAACAAAGTTAGTGAGGTTGTGGAGACACTGGAACCCTCATATAGTGCTGATGGGAAGTTAAGATGGTGTTACCTTGGAAAAACAGTTTGGAAGTTCCTTAAAATGTTCAATATGAAATTACGATATGACCCAGTAATTCCACTCCTATGTGCCTATCCAAGAGACATAAAAACACATATTCACGCAAAAACTTGTACTCAAATGTTCATAGCATCATTATTCATAGTAGCCAAAAGGTGTAAACAACTCAAATGTCCATCAGCTGATTAATGGATAAATTAAATGTGGTACATTCATACAATGGAATATTATTCAGTCATAAAAAGGAATGAAGTACTGATACCTGCTACCACATGGGTGAACCTTGAAAACGTTATGTTAAATGAAAGAAGCCAAACACAGAAAGCTACATCTTATATAATTCCATTTATGTGAAATAGCTGGAATAGACAAATCTATAGAAACAGAAAGCACAGTAGTGTTCTCCAGGGGTTGAAAGGAAGGGAGAATGGGGAGCAGCTGCTATTGGGTATGGGACTTCTTTCTGGTGTGATGAAAATGTTCTAAAATTAGATAATGGTGGTAGTTACACAATTGTAAATACATAATAGTGTGTAAATTATATTTTAATAAAGCTATTTTTAAAAAGTGGATGAGAAATTGCTCAGACAGGTCCTTCCTAGAAGAAAGAGTGGAGCCAACTCCACAATCAAAACTTGCTCCTGTATCCACTTTGACAACAAAGTAGAGCTTTGGAACAGCTTGTCTGACAATAGAGGTCATACTGTGTGTGTGTGTATGCGTATGTGTGTGTGTGTGTGTGTGTATATATATATATATATTCACGCAGCTTGAAATATAGTGAGTTAAGTTGTCATTAAAATGTTTTTGACTGATTGACCCAATAAGAGAAATTCTTAATATTCCTTTTTTTCCACAAAAGCTCAATATCTTGAGTATTTAGCAGAATTTCATGTACCCCATAACTCAGTCTATTCTTATTGATGAAAGTAATGAATTTCCTCAAAATGCTAAAACTGCTTCTGTTGAAAAACAAAGCAAAGCAAAGCACAGCCTAAATTCATTTAGGACATCTATTGAAAGAAGCTCGCATTGTTTACAGATCTGCATCTGCTTTGTACACAAAGAGCTTTTATATCAAGGCCAACTGTTATTGTATTCTCTCTTTATCATGCAACCTTTCCTGAATTCACAGCTCTAAGAAAATGCAGTTTAGCGAATAAATGTAGGCTAGCAAGTTCCTTTTATTTTCGCTGATGTTGTCTGATGCTAAAATTCCCATTAACGTTTTCCCTCATCAGTGATATTACGAACTAATTCTTATCACTTCTCAAAGCAAATAAGGAATGGCTTGTGATCAAAAACATTTTACAGAAATAACACATCCAATTTAGGAAGAAAGACCATTATTGCCATATAAGGATATAAGCATGAAAATAGTCATATTTGGTGAGGATTGAAAGCTTAATCGAATGGAAAAGAATACAGCAATGTCAATCTGATGTGTGATTCTGAATCTGAAAACTGACACTAGGATAGAAGAGTTAGAAATTGCTCAGTTGGTTCTCATTGCATGTGAACTAAGAGCCCACAGCTGGACAGTGGTTTATCAATGGTTTGGGGTCATTTGGTCATTTTCTAGCTTGGTCTCCAGCCCCAGGAGACAGGGGCTATGCTGTCTGAGAAGTCTTTATCTCCCAATCAAAACTATCTTTTTTTCTGAAATTCTACCATTACAAAATCATATCATTAAATATTTAAGGGTTTGTCTATTAACCAGAATCCTCTATTAAACTGTAAATTGCCCCTGACAGGCTTAGTTGGCAGCCAGTTTTGTGCCAAGGGAATTGGAGGACAGAAAATATGCAAGATCTCAGTTGATTTTAGATTAGATAGTGCTTTCCTCTCAGGCTCTCAAGCTACCCTAACAACCCTTAGATATGCAACCCCTTGCCAACCCTACTCATGGTAGTGAGAGGAAGTCATTTCTGAGGACCCATCTTGTTGGAATTTCCTCAGTCAGACAGTTGTCACAGGTGATAGATGTGACCCAAATGCTCTGGGGTTTGTGTGGTGTGAAGATGAAGAATCTAACCTCTGTTCAGGTGACTGTGACGTAAGGTTCCACCATTGAAGCCAAGGAAATAATTAAGAGCGGCATCTCTTTAAGTTTGATTAACAATTTATTAAGCAATAACTGACATTTTAAAAGGCCATTTTAAGGTGATTAGAAGCCATATATTCAGGTCTTTCATAAACCTCTCCAGTTCATGTCAAATGAACAGTGACTTAAGCAAGAGTAGTTTATAAGCCTTAAGATTTTATGAACTTTTCTTCTCCAGTCTCTCTTCCTGTATTTTGTTCCCTCAGCTGCAATGTATTCCTTCTCTCCACATTTTCTGTATCTTCCTTTTTCTGGAAGCTGCCTTGGTCATAACTCTTTTCCTACTTTTTTCTCCAGTTCTCCTTTTAGCACCCCCTCCCTCTCTGCCTCTTCTGTCTCTGTTTCCTCACTCTACCTTCTCCGTAAGTAACATAATATAAAGCAAATATATTTGTAAAGAGTTGTTCAATGAAGCTTTGTTTCTTTTTCTTAACTTTCATTTCAGATATTACACATTTTAAGGTAACATTTTTATTTATTTTTATAGTTTATGTGACAATTTTCTATCTTTTCATTTATCACAAGCATATTTTTCTTTAAGTCATTTAGCATATTTATAATAGTAACTACTTTAAAATTCTTGTTTGTTAATTTCAACATCTGGGTTATCTTGGGGATATAATTCATTGATTATCTTTTCTTTTGAGAGTAATTCACATTTTTCTGCATCTTCATATAATGAGTAATTTTGGATTGTATCCCAGACATTGTGAATGTTATGGGGACTCTGGTCTCTGTTATATTCCTCTGAAGATTATTTCCCTTTTTAAGAAGACAATTAAATTGGTTGGACTCAAACTGCAAAGTCTGTTTTTTAGGTGCTAACTCAAATTTCAGTGTAATTATTTTGTCCCTACCTGTGATACTTTGAGTCTTCCGTGTACATGCGATTCAGGAATCAGATGGAGATTTGGACAAAGTATATACCCTGAATTTAGACTCTCTTCTCTAGCCCACTACTTTCTAGGATTTTTGCCTCATTTTCCAACGACTGTGGGTTCAGGTTGCCCTGAACCTTCATGTTGGGAAGATTGGATTTTCTATGGGAGTTTCAGCAGCCCCTTGCAGCATCATCTGTTGTCTAATCTCAGACTAAACGCTACTATTGTCTAATCTCAGACTAAAAGCTGTAAAAATCAGAAGCTCATCCAATTTTTTCCCCTGCTTCCCTAGGTTGACTCCACAGCAGGATCTGCATATTTTTGCTGCCTTCCAGGGCCTTCAAGTAGTTATTTTCTTTTTGTATTTTGTTCAGACCATGTAGTTGATAACTGTGGCAGAGTTAGTTGAGTAGGAGCTTAGGAGCTTATTCAGCCATACTGGGAGCAGGACTACCTTTTCTTGATTTTTGAAATGACGTGAGTTCAACCTTTCCTGTGGTTTTCTCTAAAAGAATGCTAATTTACATTGCAGGTCAGAGCCTTTGATTGATTTTCTGTGTGGGCCAATGACCTTCAATAGAGACAGAGTTCTATAGCTCAGTCATAGGGAAGGATGTCACATAAAGCTTCATTTCCATTTTTTTTCAACAAAATTTACTGTCATCCTGTCATGAGAAAAGCACTAGGTTGCCTGTTCTGGTTATCTAGTGGGGATTCTTGAGCTTTGTGGGAAGAGGGCAAACTTGACCTTCAGAAAGATTATATGGCTAAGAGGAAAAAAAGGTTTTACCCTTAAGAAACACTGATTTTGTATCAGGTAATTATTTTATGGATTCTTTCTTGTTTAACCCTCACAACTCTGCCAGATGGCTATTATTGTCCGCTTTTTATGGATGAGAGAAGTGAATCTGAAAGGTTGTACCGCTGGTAATTTTTATAGGCTTTTAATTTTTAAAATGAGTTAATACTAAAAGAATTAAATTGGCATATTACTGTGTTCTCACAAACAATATTAATAATTATAATACAAATAGCAATATCCAAGTGCTACTTTTCCTCTTAGCAAAAAGAGATTGTGACACAGCACAGTCCCTGACTTTTGACTGACAAGGTTCTATAAGTGCTAACTATAGTTTTCTATTAAGATTGAAACCTATGAGAAAAAAGCCGTGGGCTGACCCATCTTCAAAGTGTCCATTTAAGATTATTTTCTGTCAGCCAGGTGGCTAATGGGCTGTGTTAGACAATAGATAGATATTGTATTCTGTCTGAAACCATAGAATTGGAGGAAAAAAAGAGCAATTCCGCATTTATTTGGCTTGTCTACTGCCCAGGAGCCCAAGCTACAGAGAACATTTATTTCATTTTAACAAATGGATGGTACCTCCCTATTTTAGGCTGGAAGAAAACCTCTGCTCTGGCCTCAGTGTGAACAGAGGCATTGGTGATGGAATATCCAGTGTGAGTCATTGTCCCCACACTGGGCAAAAAATAGTGAAAGCATTCCGGGGCAATTCTAAGGAAAAATGTTCGGTTAATGGTAGGTTTATCTAAGCTGGATTTGAAAAAAAAAATATTGACTGCTTCATGTTTTACAGAGGAAACTTGCAGACAAAAGAAAGTAAGCCCCCTATTGAATTTAATAGCGACTCCGTTAAGAGATGAGAAGACAAGAAGAGATGTTTAAAGCACAGTTGGAAGAGAAAGTAATAAGGCTGATGTAGGCAACAGACAGTAACCTTAGCCTGGTCAGTTGGAGATACTGGGAGAGCATTGGTTTTCAGCCCCCAACTTACTTGGTCATGAAAGCACTGTGGCCTATAGGGTTGCATGTCTCCCCGAGTTCTGCAACTCACTCTACGGTTAGCCATTTGACCTAGGGGAAGCAATTTCACCTCCTCTGAGTCTCAGTTTTCCTGTAAAAGAAGGTGTTTGGGCTGGACATGGTGGCTCACACCTATAGTCCCAGCTACTTGGGAAGCTGAGGCAGGAGGATCACCTGAGCCCAGGAGTTTGAGACCAGCCTGGTCAAATAGCGAGATCCCATCTTTTTTTTTTTTTTTTTTTTTTTTTTAAGAAGGTGATTGGATTAGGTTATCTTCGAGAGCCCTTCTAACTTTAACTTTTAAGCACCCAAGTAGAAGCTTCCTTTAGATTTTCACCCAGGTCTTTTTCTACTCCATCCAAAAATCAAAGATTCTACACGTGGGAAAGCAAAATGACATCAGAGTAGATGGGTTACTTGAAACTTTTGAATTAGAATGGAAACAAATCAAAATAAAAGCAGGGCAAATACATCTTTCTCACCTGAACTAGAAAATAGATGGCAAGTGATAAATGAATAGACTTTGGACTACTCTCCAACTGTAAACTTTCCTGCACTTTTATGTGAAACTAACAGTTCACTTTAAATATCTACAATGAGTTCTGACAGAGAAGAGCAGGCAGCTCAAATAATGAAGGTCAGCAACTAAAACCCAAATTCTACTGCTTTAGAATGTGCTCAAAGACAGTTTCAGATGCATGAAGAGGAACAAACACATTTGTCCCACTCATGACCCTGTCAGTAGCAGGCTGGGCCAATGGTGGACATGGCTGGAATCCAAAGGTCAAATAGACCCGGAGGGAAGGATACATGGTTTGGGGAGGTCCCAGTATGACCTTGATGGAATAAGCAGTTCAAGCTTAAAAGCCTAAAGTGCTGAGATCATGAATTGCTTTTGAACCGTTATAGCTTTGAGGTGCTTTGGGGTAAAGGAACTGTAAGTACCATAGAAAATAGGTAAGATTGTTTATTTCATTGTTTCCTGAGGAAGTGGCATTTTTCAGAAAATTTCTGGAAGCCAAACCTTTTCTGTCCCAACTTTTGGTTTTCTAAAGGATAGATGAATCCTTTCTCCAGCCATATAGCAGGAGTGAATGAAACAAAAATGACTGATTGAAAGAAACCAAACATACATGAAAGAAGAAGGAAAAGAAGAAGCAGAGGAGGAGAAAGGAGAAGAAGGGCAAAGTGAGTTAACCCAATGATAGAACAGCTACGGGTTTTTAGAGAGGGCGGCAAATCCTATTAATGGTCAGGTCTTGAGTTACTGACAGAAGCATTCCCTACTATACACATGTCTTATTTTTGGTTCTCCCAAAAGCAGACCTTAAAATGAGGATGCAGATCCCATGTAACTCAAGTGAGGGAGTGGGAAAAGTAAGCCAGGAAGAAGAGGCCAGGTGAAAGATCCCTGTGAGCAACTGGGGCTCAAACTTCTAGGAACCCTCTGAGAAACAGTGTAGAATATATGGATTCGTTCACTAGGGCTGCCATAAGAAATAACCACAAACTTGACAGGTGAGAACAACAGAGATTTATTCTCTCCCAGTTCTTGAGGCCAGAAGTCTGAAATCAAGTTGTTGGCAGAGTTGGCTCTTTCATTCCGAGACTCCCTCCAGAAGCTTCTGGTGGTTGCCAGTATCCCTTGGCATTCCCTGGCTTGTAGCTGCATCACTTCAGTCTTCACCACATAGCCTTCTTTTCTGTGTCTTCTCTCCTTCTCTTCTCTTGTAAAGACACTTGGTATGCTATTTAAGGCCCACCCTAATCCAAGATGATCTAATCTCAAGATCCATAACTTAATTACAACTGCAAAGACCCTTTTACTAAATAAGTTTGCATTTATGGGCTCCAGGTGGACATGTCTTTTGGGGGGCCATCATTAAATCCAGTACATTACCCATTAGAATCAGCCTACTGAGGAAGCGCCTGGAGTATGTAGTCTACTGACTCTGATTCCCCATTGCTTAACAGTTACTCCACAGAAGTAAGAAATCCCCATTCCTCTGAGCTGTCTTTGCTTGGGCTCCTTTGGTGCTAGTGAAATCCCTGAGAGAGAGAAGAAGAGAGACACAGATGCTTGAGGTGGGAAGCAGTTGGAGTCATAGTGCATGCACATGGGAACTGACAAGAAGGTCCACAGGGAACCTTATTGGTGAGTTTGGGGAGGGGATGTGAATAGAGACACCAGTAGTGACTGTCGCAAGACATAACAAAATAAAGACACTGCGTGGGATGACTGCCAGATGAATTGATGGGAATGATTAAGGACAATGTGGAAAGCCTGGGGCAAGGCTGGAAACAGCAGAAAGAGACTCAGACACTAGCACAGTGGCAGGACTTGTGCAGATGCAAGTGTGCAGTCATGAGTCACTCTGCAGCACAATGTCCACAGAAAGTGGTGAAATGTATACTCGAGGAAATAACCAGCTGCCCTGGAAAAGCCATTCAGAACACGCAGGTAGTGTCCACTAGTTGCTGCAGCCTTGTCTTACTTCAAGAATTTTTCATATGGGTCTCAAATGCAGAAGTTGGTTAAATCATTGGAGGTTGGAAGAAGATGTTTCCTGAACATCTGTCATTAGTGAAGACCCCAACCATTGAGCTGGGGACACAAAGACAGATCCCATTCCTGGGAAAGGACAGGGACTAGCTAAAGGCAGACAGGATATTACAGTCCCAAACAGACAACCTTGGTTTTAGTATAGAGTTTTGGAGTGGGTAAGGGGAGAGGAAACAAGAAAACAACTAACCAAAAATAAATATGAGGTCCTGGGAAGGATTCCAATTCTGCTGGCTGATTCAAGTGCCTGGAGGAAGAGGAGTCAACACAATGACCCAGAGGCTTTGCGAGTTAATCTGGGCACCAGCTCTAATCAGCATTAAAGATAAGTCAAGGAGGGGATGGCTGGACCCTCAGGATGACAGAATGCCAAGACTCACTGGATTGAAGGACATATTTTCTGAAGCTGTCAGGGCCTTTGCAGACCTGGGCTGGCTTTTGTCTGCTGGTGGATCTGACAGTTAGGGGAAACTAGAAAAGGAGGAGGAGGATGATATTTAAGGCTACTCTGGGCCAGCGCTGTCCAGACCAAATGAGTTTACTTAATTTAACTGCTTAGTTATTTCAGTTTAAATTTTTTCCATATTGTACATAGAGAGTTATTATCCAATAATTCTTTCGATCTTTCAGTTCCAAATGTAAGGGTCCTAAAAAGCCTTGTTTATGTCAGAAATATCTGATTTGTTGATGGAGATTATGCTAACTGTTGTAAGAAACAAACCTCAACATGTGTACTACTCAAACATGGTAGATTATTTCTGGCTCACTTGACATCCCAAAACAGGTATCTCTGATTCATGAGAGGTTTCCCTCTAAATTAATTCAGAGAAACAGGCTCTATATGGCTCCACCATTTTTGGCACATGTCTTCCAAAGTCACTCATCTACACCAAGCTAGGATTAGGGGAAACAGCTGAGAGAGTCCTTGTCTTTAGGGGCCAGGCCTGAAAGTGACATGCATCACTTCCCTACTGGTCCACTGCCTAGCATTTAGTCACATGGCTTCACCTAACTGCAAGAGAGCCTGAGAAATATAATTGTGTGCCCAGAAAGAAGAGGAAATGAGGCCTATGAATAGCTAGTTTTCATCACTCCTGAATAATGAGCATGAGGCCACTACACTAACAAACAGGCAGGAGGGAGAATGGAACCCTGACTGGGTTTACCTGCATGTAAGAATTGGGAGGGATGGCTTATCTCTACTCCACATGCGATTGGCTAGGTCACTCATGTGGGTGCATCACCTGATGGTAGGCTGGAAAGTTCAAGATGGCCTCACTCATGTGTCTGGATCCTTGGGCATGTCAATCCTCCTCCACTTGGTCCCCTTTTTTAGCCTCTCTTTCTAAGTGGTTGGCCTGGACTTCTTTACATAGTGAGTCAAAGTAGCAACTCGTACCTATAATCCCAGCACTTTGGGAGGCCCAGGTGGAAGGAATGCTTGAGCCCAGATGTTCAAGACCAGCCTGGATAACATAGTGAGACCCTGTATCTACAATAAATAATAATAATAATTAGCTGGATGTGGTGGTGCATGCATGTAATTCCAGCTACTTGAGAGGAGGCTGAGGTGGGAGTATCATTTGAGCTCAGAAGGTCGAGGCTGCAGTGAGCTGTGATTGTGCCACTGCACTCCATCTTGGGTAACAGAATGAGACCATGTCTCACAAAACAGGGGATGCAGCACAAGAGTAACAGCAGAAGCTGCCAGGTCTCTTAAGGCCTAGACTTGGAGGTAGCATGGTGTTACTTCCTCTGCATTCTGGTGGCCAAAGCAAGTCACAGGCCAGTCTGGATTCAAGGGGAGGGGACACAGACTCTCTCTTAATGAGAAGAATATCATTGTCTAAGTATGTTCAGGCTGCTATAACGAAATATCATAAACTGAGTGGCTTATAAACAACAGACATTATTTCTCACAGTTCTGGAGGTTGGGAAGTCCAAGTTTAAAGTTCAGGCAGATTCAGCATCTGTCAAGGGCCCATATCTCACAGATGGTGCCTTATTGCTGCATCCTCATATGATGGAAGGGGAGAATGAACTCCCTGGGGCCTCTTATAAGAGCACTAATCCCATTCATAAGGGCTCCTACCTCATGACTTCATCACCTACTAAAGACCCTACCTCTTAATACCATCACCCTAGGGGTTAGGTGTCAATGTGTGACTTTTGGAAGACATAAACATTCAGATCACAGCAGTCATTTGTGTATAGGATGGGAGGAATTGTTGGCAGCAATATTCATAGGCACAAGGAGCAGGCAACAGGAGAGGATCCAGGCCTGCAGGACATGGGCCTCAGAAAGTACAGCAGTGAATGGCAGGTGATGTATTCATATTTGGGAGAAAAGGTGACAGGGATGGCTGGCTTCAAGTGATGTTGGCATAGCCATGGGGACTGGCATTGCACATATTACTTCAGTCTCTACAGGGCCTGGTGGGGGAGGGGTCAGATCGGAGGTTTCAAGATTAAGAGCCCCCGTGCATGTGTTCATTAATGCCACACAAGAAGATTATTACAATAATGTACTCTATTATTATAGTGTATTTTTGTGTGTGTGTTGCTCTCTTTGCTTTTTAATGTCCTTGAAGGTTGAGATGGTGTCTTATTCACTGATACGTCCCTAGCACCTAGTTTAGTCTGTGACATAGTAGATCTTTAACAAATGTTTGTTGAACACTGTATAGGCAAGGCCTGCAGTGTTCAGCATGTTCTTGGCAGGGCTTCCCCTCCATTGGCCTTGACGAGACCCAAAGTAGACCTGAAGAGGGGCTCCCAGAGTCCTGTGGGCTCCTGGAATTCTTACCCCTTGCCCTTCTATCACACACCCATATGGGTCCCAAGAACGGACCCACTATTGCAACTACTGATCATCTACTCCTTCCCAAGAGACCATGTGGGCTTGTCCCATCATGCCTCACATCCTGATTTATCTTGGCCACTACCAACTGTCTTATCCCTTCAGGCTTCTCTAAGATCCCTCTTCTCAAATGGCTCTGAATGTTCCCCAAGCTGACTTGGGCTCCCAATTCCAACCCACACCTCCCCCCATGCCTCCCCCAGCCACCTGGACACTTCAACTCTGCCCTCTGAAACATGTGATCTTTATCCACATAATAACTTATATTCTCAAGCTCTTCACTAAACTTAAAGGGAAATAAAATAAAGATCAAACGTTGAGCTCTCTGTGAAGAAGTTTCATTGCTAAGGGGTAATGGGATCCAGCACAGAGTCTAGGCTGTGGGAAACAAGATACAAGGAAAGAGAAATAGGGCAGGTCTTTTAAAGCCAAAAGACTGAGTGTTTCCATCCCATATTAGAAAAGCAAAATCTCTTAGGCTGGTGATGGCTGGGCTTGTTAGACAGATAAGCCCAGGGGAGGAGGGATAGTTTACTGTGTATGTATGGTGACCGTCTGGGAATCATGCTGTCCAACTGCTTCTGTTGCATAGGTCATAAGTCTGGGCTAGGGTTACAGAACCTTATCAGGGCACGTTGGTATCATCAGGCTAGGTGGTTGGGTCAGGGATTGGCAGAATGTACATTTCACTTTTTGCCTACCTGAATTCTGTCTGAATCCTAGAGACACTACCTCCCTTTCAGCCCTTACAAGAAGTGGTATTTTCTTACCACCCTGTCACACCCAAACCCCATGAATCCTGGGCCTGGAGAAGGGATGAAGATTTTACTTGCAGATTATTCTGTCCCTCCTTTATCCCTAAAGCACCGAGATCCCTGGCAGCAATTCTTATAGACCACATTCTGTGATATGGTTTGGATGTTGAAGTGTGACCTCCAATGTCACATTAGAGGTGGACCTAGTGGGAGCTGTTTGAGTCATGAGGGTGGATCTCTCATGAATGATTTGGTGCTGTCATCACAATAATGAGTGAGTTCTCTCTATATGAGTTCATGTGAGATCTGATTGTTTAAAAGAGCCCAGCACCTCACCTTTTCTCTCTCTCTCTAGCTTCTTCTCACCATGTGATATGCTGGCTCCCCATCACCTTCTGATGTGATTGTACTCTCCCTGAAGCCTCGCCAGAAGCCAAGAAGATGCTGGCACCATGCTTATACAGCCTGCAGAACCATGAGCCAAATACATCTCTTTTCTCTATGAATTATCCAGTATCAGGTATTCCTTTATGGCAACACAAAATGGACCAATATACTCCCCATATCCTCTCTCTGCTAGCTCGGGTCATCTGAAAAGTTGACACCAAGACAAGAGATTTACTGGAGAAACTACCTGTGAGGGGAAAAATGGAAAGGGAACTGGAGGAAGCAGAGAGAGCCTTCACACATGATGCAGGTCTAATTCTGTAGAAGGAAGTGTAATTGGGAAAGTCTGACTTCAGTGCATGTCTAAGAAAGTTTTGGCAAAGCTAATGAGTCCTTGGGCCAAAGGGGCAGATCAGAGGAATCCTGCATCTCCCATTGAGGCGTCTGCCTTAATGTCCCTGCCGTGCTCACTCATGGCTGACAGCAGCTGGTGGAGGGTGTGGCTCCAATATGGTAATGGATTTCAGAGTGCAGCCACAGCTCAGTTACACTCCTGCCAGTAAGAAGTCTGAGAAGGGCATTCTGGTGGCTGCCACAGTCCCTCTGTTGCAATCATCTTCTGTCAGACACACACCACAGCCACTTTTCACTGAAGATTTTATCACCAGGAACACTGTCTTTCTCTACACCACTACAAATTTCTTAACTCTGCCATTTCAACAAACACCTAGAGAGATCTTCCAACATTGTGACCTCTCATTGCCTTGACATCCTCACTTTCTGTGGTCTTTATCACCTCCATCTCAGCTACCCATTGCCAAGGTAGCATTAACAAAACTGCTCCATTCCCAAGCCTTAGTTTCCAACTTCCCATATTCCCACCTCATATCATCCCAGCTCTCTTTCTCTAGTGTTCTGAAGCCAATCAATCTTGGGCCCCTTTAGGTCCCCAGTCCTGCCATTGCACCAACTTTTCACTACATCTCACCTCATTTACTCTCTCCCTCTTCTCCTATTTCACCTTAGAGTCCACAGCCCATTCCCATAACCACTTCTTGCACATACTGTCAATTCCTTGTACATTCTCTCAACTCCATTATTTGCTTGCCCTTGATAAGCAAGCTCAGCCTTGCTTAATTCTAGCCTGCCACCTCTTTAAACCCAGCTCCTAAGCAGCTAAATGTGGCTGGTGAAAAACACTCAACCATTGCTGACCGGTCTCACTTTAAATTTATGGTGGCAGACCTCAAGTGGGACCTCAGTGCAGCCAAGCAATCTTACCACATTTCCCCAGTCAATTCTCTCTCCTCATTCTCTGAGATGACTATTTCATACTTTTTCACCTTTACTCAAACCTCCAACAATTCCTCCCCCTTCCTTCTTCTCAGCTGATGACTTTCTTCCTTATTTCCCTAAGATGGAAGCAGAGAACTTTCTTCCTTTCCACCACACCATCTGCCTACCTACCCAAAACTATACTCACAAACTCTGCTTTACCTCCTATAAAACGGATGAACTTTATGTTATTTTATGCCATGTTAGCCCCACTAGGTGTGAATTGGATCCCATCCTCTATTGCTTATTCAAGGCGTTGGTCTTGCAATTATCTCTTCTCTCTCCTGCTTCTTCCATTTTTCTCTCTCCACTGGATCATTTCCATCAGCATAAAAACATGCTATAATACCTGCCATTAAAAAATACTTTAGAAACGTCCCTGGTGCACACATCTCTCTAGCGACCATCCATTCTCCTCCCCATCTTTATAGTAAAACTGCTTTTGTCTACACCCGCTGTCTCTACTTCCTCTCCTCCCATGACCGTTGAACCCCCTCCAATCAGGCGTCAGGAAATGAGAACCATTTCTCCAGCCCCCTTGTTGATCTGCAGTAAAAATTTCACAGTGTCAGGCTGCTTCCCTTTCTCCAGTGTTCTTCTGAGTAGATCATCCTGATTTCAGGAGACTCTTTCTGAGTAGAGAATCCACAGGCTCTAACATCTACTTGGTTTGGGGGGAGGTTGACCCAGGCACTTCTTTCCTCAAGACCCTTATAATAGGGCACCCAGAGTGTGTACTGATGATGGACTTGATGGAGACCCACTTAGCTTCACTAAGTTCACTCATTCTGAGTCCCCATCTTACCCTGGACATTCCTGTGCTCTGGTATCTGAAACCTCATCCTCCACTCCAGTAATGCAAAAAAAAAAAAAAAAAAAAAAAAAGGGGGGGGGGCCTGCTGAAGTTTCTCTGCTCTGAGGTCTCTTCTTTGTTCTCAGTTCTAAGACCTGGGCACCACCCTGAGCCCACAAACAAACACTTGTTCAGACAGCACCTGGCACAAGTTTTACACAGGCTGCCTTCACTTCTCTTTTAAGAAACATGAGGGCTCTCTTTTGGGGATTGTCTTCCCAACTGTAGGAACTGGAAAGACAAGTACATAAGAAATGGCAAATCAATTAATTTAATAAATACTTGTTAATTAACTGCTCTGTGTTAAGTGTATGTTTACATCAGTGATCAAAAGAAGCAAATTCATGTCCATATAGGTCTTACACTCTAATGTTACCTATCATCTGTCTATCAGTCATGTATCTTATTTGCCTGTTATCTATATATCTACAGAAGCTTATATTATAATTTTCTCCAAAAAAAAAAAATCTCAAGCTAAGTGAAGGAAAACATGTCCTATGGCCAGACCCCTTCCCTTACACCTTAAACCAGCCATCACATCTGTACACCTATTATCACCCCTCTGTAGAAATGGCCTATTCATTGATGGGCACGAATGGGTCATGATTGCCAGTTCTATATCTTCTTGCATGTGATACTCAACAGGCATCTTACCATTAGCTTCACATCACCATTAAGGAATTTCTGGTTCAGAGACATTAAGCAGCTTTCATGAGGTTTATCAGCTATTTAGTGGTTGAGCTGGAACTTGAAGTTCAGACTTCTACACTCAGATCGGACAGTGTTATAGGCCATAGTGGTCATAAAGATTCTTACCAGGTACCTAGAAAAAAATAATATAAGTGTGCAAGGTTTGTTTCTGTAGCTATATTGCCTGCATAGAGGTATTTTGTTAGCCTTGTGGTGGCCACAGGAAGTATTACAGTCCTCATCTGTCTGTGTTCATTCATCTTGAACTCAAAATGGTGCCTGAGTAATCATGATCTTACCCAATTTACATTTATCCCTAGTAGCAGGAGACAAGATTCACAATAATGTTCTTTAGTTCTTTATTAAGTAGTCACCCATATTACGTATTTCCAATTTATAATCACACATATAATAATATAGTTTTGTTATTCAAGAGTGAGACTGTGATAGTATTTATGAGAGACTCTTGACAATTGTTATTCTAAGCATCGCACAGATTATATAGCTCATACTTCGTTTTTAATCATGCTGGGCTCAGATATGAAATTATGAGGTACATATAATGTGTATTATCAATATGTGGCCCCTACATAAGTCTGTTCTTCAATAGATAAGTATCTTTACTCTTCACAAACTCTCAACACTTGATAAAGAAACAGTAAGTGGAAACATGTAACCTCTAGGGGGAGCTCAAGGCTTCTCTCTCCTCCCTCTCTGCTCTGGGGAGGATGAGGACTGGTAGAAACGGGTCAAGGTCAAGGATATTATTGGGCCCAGGTGTGGGTAGGTGATCGCTGACTGTGCCTAGCTAGGAGGTTAAAGGGTTTTGCATGTGCATAATGGTTTTTGTTTTGTTTTGTTTTGTTTTTTACCTTCCCTTGGAAAGCAACCTTTTGAGAATTCTTCCCTGTGGCTGGTGTCATAGGAGTGGCCCTTCCCTGGCAGGAACTGGATGGGGAAGAGAAAAAAATGATGCATGGACAAACTTCAGCCTAGGCCTTAGGCCAGAGGAGCAATGGAATCCTGCGGCTTGCCATGACTCATCCTTGCTCACTAGATCCAGGGGTTCCACACAGGGGTGCATGGGGGATTGAAGTCAAAGTCATATGTCATTAAGCAGAGGAACTCGCCTGGGAAGTCTCTCTGTTGAGCTTTTAGGGGAGCCTAGTAGGGCTGTCAGTGGCCACAGTGGATTAATGTGTGTGGACTTGAGGATCAGGAGGCCTGACTCGTCCCCTCATTAGTAATACAAGTAACATAAACAAGCACAGTAATCCAATTTATGGTATAGAAAATGTGTCCTAAGAAAATATGCATGCTATAAACATAAATACAATACTATATGTTTATGCAAATGAGTTATAAAATATAATATATTAAGGAAAGTTTCAAGTAAAGCATTACCAAACAAAACTAACTGTGATTTATTCAACAGAATGAATGCGCATGGCATAGAATCATGTCGAGGGTCGAGAGCCTTGGCCTGGAGCTTCAGGGGCTGAGGCTTATGACGTCTCATTGAATGGACTCTGCCAGTTCCGTGGATCTTCAGAAAAGAAGTTCATTTAGTGGGAGGAATAGCCTCCCCAGAGAAAAGGAACAGAAATCCTTTAGCTTCTCTGGGCTCCTGTCTTAGTTTGAATTCCCTCAAAACAGATGCTGAGATGAAGACTGGGTATAGGTCATTTATTTGCAAGGTGGTCTCAAGAATTGCAAGTAAGGGAACAAGGAGAGTGATAGAGGGGAGGAAAGGTAGTAAATGTGTGTTAATGAGCTGGTTATGCTGAAGGCAATTAGCATTCAATGCTGTGTGGAGCCAGGTGAAACAACATGTGGATCACACCTCTGAATCAGCCCCCTGGAGGATGGGAAGGCTGGGGCATTTGCGCACCAACTCTTATTCCCCACTCATTCAAGATTTCCCCTTGGGCATCAGTTTACCCACATTTCTGGGTTGTGCTCATGATTCTGGAGAGTGATGTCAGAAGTGAAGGGCAAACTCTTGAAGTGGGAAGCTGTCTGCATGTCAAAGGTTGTCCGAGACTTCTAGGAAATCAAGTGTGCTGAGGGAACATAGGAAAGGGTATCAACAACATTCTCATATCAAAATTGAGACTGGTCTCGATGACCTCCAAGGCTGCTCCCAGCTTTTATGTGCAATAATTCTCTGCTGTATGGAGTTGCCTGCACCATGGGTTTTCTATCCTTGGTGGTGGTGAGAGCCCTTCTCTAGAAGTAAGTAAGCAGATGCTTGATGACCACATGGAAGGAATGTTGTAGCATCCAATACGTGATTGAAATAAGAAACTTTCAACACACTCAACACACTGTCTTAGATTGAGTTCCTAGAAAACAGACCTGTGATGAAGATTCAGGTTTGAGTGATTTAGTAATGAAATGCTTCCCGAGGAGGACAGTAAGGAAGTGTGAGAAGCAGGATAGAGAAGGGAAGGAAGCCAAAAAAGGGTTTCATGTCAAGGAAAGTCCCAGCCTCAGCCTGATCCCACAGGGAAGCTCTGGTATGTAAATCACCTCATATTCTGTGGTGATCCCAGGCAAGGGAGAGGGTTTTCGTTCTCCCTTACCCTTCAGTCATTAACTAAGGGTCCCCGCAGGGGAATGTAAACTTAGGGAGGTATGACACAGTCACACTTATGTGAATGTTGGCTCTGTTCTGATACAGATTTACAAGACTTTGTGGATGAGACCTTGGCCCTCAGGCTCCAAAAGTCTCGTCTTTGGCCCATTCTAATGCTGCTGACAGCTGACATGCAGGAGACTTAGAATTTCAGAGCTCTAACTCAGGGACTTTTTTTATAGAATAGAAATTCAAGCTTGCAAGGTACAGAATGACCCCAACCCCTCATGCAAACTGTATGGAATCTTTTCAAACTGAAGTAGATTTTGGACTAAAGACAGTAGAAATATTTCTGAAATGAAGGGATAAATCTAGCCATGCAGAGATGCAGCACAATGCTATCATAAAAAATCCACTTTTGTCCATGCCACAGCCCTGAACCTCCCGTGCACCAGATCAGAGACCCTGATAAATCTGGGCTGCTAGAAATGCCAACCAGCTCATATGTTTTCAGTGAGCAATGACAGGGAGCCAAATTGCTTTATTCCGATTAAGGAAGGGCCTCTGACTGTAAAAGATACTGTGTGAAAAAAATACTGAGTTTTAGTTCACTGACACATCAATTTAAGAGAGTTATGGCTCTCACATGGAGGCCAAGCAGGTATCTCTCCACATGTATGTGCAATAAAAATTAATTGTGGCCTTTTATACAGGGCACTGTTCTCACTTGTGGGATCAGAGGGTGACCTGAGTGTCACTTTTAGTGGCAAGCCACAACACTGAAGGTGCTGGTTCTTTTCTGAAAAAAACCCAGAGGGAAACCAACAGCAAAAGCCATGAACGAGCTCCATGTTTAACTTTTTGATTCTACAAAGAGATATGCAGTCATGCTATGTTTGTATTTTTCCAAGCGTATGTACATATATATGTATGTTTTATGGGTACAATGTATGTGCATCAATCAGGATCCAGACAGGAAAAGAGAAACTTCTCCAAGTCTTTCAAGTTAATTCAGGGAATTGGTTACACACAAATTGGAAGAGAGAAAAAGTCAAACAGAGAATGATGAGGCAATCCAGAGATTAACAACAGTGGGAAGCTGCTACCACCTTAAAGTCTCAAGGGATGCAGGGATGGCTTTATGGGGTTTAGGGGCTGGAGCCATCCAGGGTGAGCTTAAACCGTGGTGAGAGCTCCCCAGAGAGCTGTGGCCACAGAAAGAGAGGTAGTCTTGTGGGAGCTGGAATGCCTTTGCTGCCAGAGATGCCATAGGAAACTGAGAGTGAGGAAAGTGAAATGTTCTGACTTTTCTCTTCCTCCTGCTCTCCAATCTTCCACCAGTGCCTCTCATTGGCCAAACTAAGCTGGAAACTGAAAGGCAAGGGAGTCTGGGATATGTAATTATCTGCCATAAAAGGCATAGCAGGGATGGATCTAAGAGCAGAGGGACAGTTGACAGACATGGTATATAGGTAAATACTTCTCTGTTGGTTTGTGTCCTAATTTGACAAGTCTGTAAGACTCAGTGTGAGGGTATTAATAGGTAATGCTTCTAGGAGGTAATTAGGTCATGAAGGTGGAGCCCTCATAAATAGGATTAGTGCCCTATTTACAAGCAAGAGACCAGAAAGCTATCTCATTCTTTTTCCACCAAGTGAGAATACAAGGAGAAGTCGGCTGGCTGTCTTCAGCTTAGACGCAGGGCTTCCCCATAACAAGACCATGCCAGCACTCAGATCTTGAACTTCCAAGCCTCCAGAACTGTGATAAATAAATTTCTGTTGTTTACAAGCCACCTAGTCTATGGCACTTTGTTATAGCAGCCCTAACTAAGACCGTATCTTACTATTAGTAGTGGTATGGCATTGCTTTAAGTTCTGTGTGCCTTTGTATTTACTTCCTTGAACTAGCTCTCTCCTGGGAGGAAGGAGAGAATGCGAGATGAAAGAGAGGGGTACCAGCTCACTTCAAGACAGTCTGGAAGGGATCTCAGAGTCTCCTTTTTCTAGTCTCTTGACCTGAATTCAATCACTGGCATCCCCTCATGCTCTGGTACTGGAGCAAATGGAGGCTCTTCCAATGGAGGTATTTCTGGGGATGTAGGGCTGATCAGGGACAGAAGAAATTCTTGGGATCCTTAGTTCCAGTGAGGGGAAGTGGTCCATTAGCAGTTCCTGCACTGCCCTGTCACCCATACCCCAGCCCTGTCTCCCACACAATGGATAGTACACATGACAGCCAGCTTGCAACTGGTGTGGACAGTGGCCTAGGTGGTAATTTAAGGGCATCTATTATTCTCTTTCTAAAAGTATCTCCCCTGACCCATTGTGTTGAAGTCTGTTCTACTGATATAAAAACACCCTTGCATGGGTGAGGGGTGAAATATTAATCTGGTGTAAGACACTAACACTGCAGAATAAAATAGTGGCCCAGACTTTTTGACTTTTTCCTTCTGTGACAAGTAGCTGAGAGCAAGAGGTTTAGAAGATTCAGGGGCAAGAAAGTCATTTTGGAACAGATGTTACTGGCCTGCAAGACAGGGGTAGGTGGGAGAAACTTCAATAAGGACACAGGAAATGAGAAAGAAGGTTTCCATAGTAGGAGACATGAATAAAGGAGAGGGTGATAGGAGGGAATGAAGCCAAAAAAGGTCTTCTTTCTCCAGGAGTAGCCTTGATGCCCTCAGCTCATGATCAATTGCTTCTTTAATGAAAAGAACAAACACCTAGTGCTCTCTGTGTGCCAGCATTGATCCAAGCGCATTTTGTCTTCAAAGCAATCTTTAAGGAAGTTAGTACTATTATTACCCCCCTCAAAGGGTGTTGCTGAACACCACTGCTTGCCCAAGATCATATAGCTGAGAGTGGCAGAGCTGGAATTTGAACCCAGAATGTCTGGCTCTGGAGACTGCTTTCTTAACCACTAAATTATATTGCTCCTCAAGTTAATGCAATTGAACACTAAAAAACGTTTTGAGGGGAACTTTGTATGAAGCACCATGGAAGTTGGAAAGATGGATGAGAGATACCATTTTTACTCTTCCTCAAGGAATTTTTCCTATAATGAAGATCAGCCGGGCAGGGCTGTGAGGGGCTTTGGGAAAGCAATTCTGGGCAGTCAAGGCAGGCAGGTAGCATCTATGAAACTCATTCCCAGAAAGAGGGGCTGCAGGCATCTGGCTCTACTTGGGGACTAGACTCCTGCCCTAGATAAGCAAAAACAAGGAAGACCCAAGAGGCCTTGTGGGGATGAAGGTGAGAACCTAGCAGTAGGATGAGTTATTGACATTGGAATTCAGAACAAGACTAAAGCTGTAGCACACTGCATCAATTAGGAATGATTTTTAAGCTGTGTCTAACAGCAAACCTAATATTGACTTGATTTTTTTTTCATTTACTCCTTGCCTCCCTGAATCCCTCCAGCTGGGCCCATCAAGCTTGCCATCTACACATTCAGCACAGTCCTAGGTCCCAGAACAGTCTATTGAGGTAAGAAATTTTCAATCACTGTTGGCTTCTATCCCTCAATCTGATGTGTCTTAGGAATCTCCTGGCACTGACCTCTAGGCTTCGGAACAGAGTGTCTGTTGGTAGCTTATCTCCCCTCCCCTGCAGTTCATCTTCAAGAGTTCCCAAACCCCAGC
This sequence comes from Macaca thibetana thibetana, assembly GCF_024542745.1. Classification (NCBI taxonomy): domain Eukaryota; kingdom Metazoa; phylum Chordata; class Mammalia; order Primates; family Cercopithecidae; genus Macaca; species Macaca thibetana. Next base: position 38,783,840 of record NC_065598.1, read on the forward strand.
CCCAGTTAGTGTGATTATATGGGTCAAACACTCTTAGTTGTCTGCGTAGTACCCATACACCCTTCTTCCTTGCTAACAGAAATTCAATTTTGTTTGGGAGCATTATGTCATTCCTGGGCATCAGACCATGATTTGTCTAAGTCAATTATGACAATTTTCTTCTCCATTTTCCCAGCCTCCTGGGATGCTAGGGATGTCATGTGACCCAATTCATTCCAGCCAATAGGACGTAAGGGGAAGAAATAGGTCTATAAGAAATAGGCAAGATTTCATGGCTCTCCTTGCACTTTCACCTTGCTGAATTTAGACTTGATGTCTGTGGTTTTACCTCCTAGTTAATAGCTTCAGATCTAAGTATTTAGACTTGAAGAAAACTGAGCTATCATCTTTCCTCCCAAATTGCTCCTTCAAAAAGTTGATAGTCCTATGATTTTACCTACATACATCAGTAACCCAGGCAAAGCTGAGAGCCATTCTGGACTGCCCCACACCCTATAAATCACCAAGTCTTATTCATTTGGCTTCTAGACTATCTCTTGAATTAGCTTCTTCTCTGTCACCACTGTCACTTCCTTAGTTCAGACATTCATTCTGCCTTACCTTGATTGCTTCAATGGCCTTAATTGCTGGAACTGCTATCTGCCTCCCCTCTAAACTCTCAAATCAGTCCTCCAAAAGTGAGCTTGAGTTTCATTTCTAAAATACAAATCTGATCAGGTTATTTCTCTGCATAAAATTATTCAGTTGTTCCCCAGGCTTTAGCTTAGGTCCCTAAAGATCTAACTTTAAACAGACCCCCAAAGGCATCTCTTACCATTCAAGTGTCTCAAATGCAAAGTATCCTTGGAATCATCTCTGCTGTCTCTCATGCTGTTCCTTCTACCTGGATTTGTCATTCCCTCTAATTCCTCTTTGATAAATCCTATTAGACTTTTTAACACTGGTCAATTTGTCATTCCTTCCTTTCTCAAGAAGCCTTCCTCAGCTCTCCTTTTCTGTTTACTTTAGATGTTCTCTTTTCTGTTCTACATCTACAATATCACTTTACACATGGATCTGTAATTTCCAGCTATTTTTTAAGAGCTAATGTTCATTTAGATTTACTTATCTATTTACCAAGCTCATCACTCATCATTGCTTTTCACCTCCTACAGCTTCCTTCTGGGTTGAATTTCTGGGTTTCATTTCTGAAGTCAATACTTTAGTAATTCTTCCAGTTTAGATCATAAGTGTATGTTTAGATCATAAGTGTATGTTCTTTCAGACTTTGTTTTATTTTGCCCTCACTTTATTTCCACTTTTTGTTATGAAAAATTTCAAATATACAGAAAAGTAGGAAAAATAATATAGCAAACATGCATATTCTCCATATGGATTTAACAATTGTTAACATATGCCATATTACTTCATCTATTACAGGCATCCTCACATTTTCCCTGGTGCAGAATACTTTTATTTTGCCCCTATCACTTTCTCCATCCTGCTTTTTTCTTGGGAAACTGACCTTTCTGGACTGCATCCTCACACTCCTTTACCCTCTTGCTCTTAGTTGGGTATGGCCAATGGGAGGATCAGACAGAATATCAGAAGGTGGGCCAAGAGTGAGCAGTGGTTGTGTGTTCCCACTAGAGTCCACAGCTTCTGTCAGTAAATTGTCTATCACTATAACCAAGGCTCTTTTTTAGGTCCCAGTAACTGCTCCCTCCTGTCTCTTAAGACCTGTGATTGGGAACCCCTATGGCTCTGGGGTGCTTCAACATACTTTGTTAGTTTCCTACCTCATGACTATACTGTATAGATAGTCTTTTTATTTAATCTTTCTCTATTATTCCACTTGATCTACACTTCTAAGTGTGGATCTCCTAAAAAATAAGCATCTCTTAAAAAAAACTTTTCTCAAGATTTAGGAGAAAGTCGAAACCCAATCCGAGGAATCTAAGGAATACAGTGAAATGATACAGGAGCTGAAAGATGAAATGGCCATTTTAAGAAAGAACCAAATTAATATCATACAATTGAAAAACTCACTTCAAGAATTTTATAATACAATTGCAAGTATTAAAAGCAGAATAGGCCAAGCTGAGGAAAGAATCTCAGAGCTTGAAGACCAGTTCTCTGAACTAACTCCATCAGCCAAAAATAAATAAAAAACAATAAAAAAAAGAACAAAACCTCCGCAAAATGTGGGATTATGTAAAGAAACCAAATTCACAACTCATTGGCATCCTTGAAAGAAAATGAGAGAGAGCAAGAAACTTGGATAACATATTTAAGGAGATCATCCATGAAAACTTCTCCAACCTTGCTAGAGAGGCCAACATTCAAATTTAGGAAATGCAGAGAACCAGAACCGCTGCGAGATGTTATACAAGATGACCATCTCCAAGACACATAGGCATCAGATTCTCAAAAGAAAAAGTGCTAAAGGCAACTAGAGAGAGGGGGCAGGTCATCTACAAAGGGAATTCCATCAGGCTAATAGCAGATCTTTCAGTAGAAACCTTGTAAGCCAGAAGAGATTGGGGTCCTATGTTCAGCATTCTTAAAGAAAAGAAACTACGATGAAAAATTTCTTATCTAGCCAAACTAAGCTTCATAAGAGAAGGAGAAATAAGACATTTTTCAGACCAGAAAATTCCAAAGTAATTCATTACCACTAGACCTGCCTTACAAGAAGTCCTTAAGAAAGTGCTAAATATGGAAATGAAAGGCCATTACTGGCTACCACAAAAACACACTTAAGTGTGTAAACCATCGACACTGTAAAAGAGCTACACAATTAAGTCTGCATAATAACCAGATAACAACATGATGACAGGATCAAATCCACACACATATCAATACAAACTTTCAATGTAAACAGGCAAAATGCCCCAATTAAAAGGCACAGAATGTCAAATTGGATTAGGAAGGAAGACCCAACTGTATCTTGTCTTCAAGAGAACCATCTCACATGCAATGTCACCTATAATCTCTAAGTAAAGGGATGAAGAAAAAGCTACCAAGCAAAGAGATAACAGAAAAAAATCAGGGTTTGCTATTCTAATTTCAGACTAACCAGACTTTAAACCAGTAATGATCAAAAAGACAAAGAAGAGCATTACATAATGGTAAAGGGTTCGATTCAACAAGAAGACCTAACTATTCTAAATATATATGCACTCACCACAGGGGCACCCAGATTCATAAAACAAATTCTTAGAGACTTGCAAAGAGACTTAGATAAGCACACAATAATAGTGGTAGATTTCAACACCCCACTGACAGTGTTAGACAAATCATTGAGGCAGAATACTAACAAAGATATTCAGGAACTGAACTCGACACTTGACCAAATGGACCTAACAGACATTTACAGAACTCTCCATCCAGAAATAAGAGAATATTCATTCTTCTCATCTGCATATGGCACATACTCTAAAGTTGACCACATGCTGAGCCATAAAAGAATTCTCAGCAAATTTAAAAAAAACAAAATCCTACCAACCACTCTCTTGGACCACAGCATAATAAAAATAGAAATCAATACTAAGGAGATCATACAAACCATACAATTACATGGAAATTTAAACACCTGCTCCAGAATGATTTTGGGGTAAACAATGAGTGTTATTCAACATATTATTAGAAGTCCTCATCAGGGCAATGAGGCAAAAGAAAGAAATAAAGGGCATCCAAATAGGAAAAGAGAAAGTCAAACTATCTCTGTTTGAAGACAATATGATTCTACACCTAGAAAACCCCACAGTCTCTGCCCAAAAGATCCTATATCTGATAAACAATTTCAGCAAAGTTGCAGGATACAAAATCAATGTTACAAAAATCAGTAGCATTTCTTCTTTTTTCTTTCTTTTTTAAAATTATACTTTAAGTTCTGGGATACATGTGCAGAACGTGCAGGTTTGTTACCTAGGTATACACATGCTATGGTGGTTTGCTGCACCCATCAAACCGTCATCGACATTAGGTATTTCTCCTAATGCTATCCCTCCCCTCATCCCCCACCCCCTGACAGGCCCTGGTGTGTGATGTTCCCCTCCCTGTGTCCATGTGTTCTCATTGATCAGCTCTCACTTATGAATGAGAACATGTGGCATTTGGTTTTCTGTTCCTATGTTAGTTTGCTGAGAATGACAGTTTCCAGTTTCATCCATGTTCCTGCAAAGGACATTAACTCATTCTTTTTTATGGCTGCATAGTATTCCATGGTGTCTATGTGCCACATTTTCTTTATCCAGTCTATCATTGATGGGCATCTGGATTTGTTACAAGTCTTTGCTACTCTGAACAGTGCTGCAATAAACATACGTGTGCATGTGTCTTTATAGTAGAATGATTTATAATCCTTTGAGTATATACCCAGTAACAGTATTGCTGGGTCAAATGGTATTTCTGGTTTTAGATCCTTAAGGAATCACCACACTGTCTTCCACAATGGTTGAACCAATTTTCACTCCCACCAACAGTGTAAAAGTATTCCTATTTCTCCACATCCTCTCCAGCATCTGTTGTTTCCTGATTTTTTAATGATTGCCATTCTAACTGGCGTGAGATGGTATCTCATTGTGGTTTCGATTTGCATTTCTCTAATGAACTTTTTTCATGTTTATTGGCCACATAAATGTCTTCTCATGAGAAGCGTCTGTTCAGATCCTTCACCCAGTTTTTGATTTTTTTTTTCTTGTAAATTTGTTTAAGTTCTTTGTAGATTCTGGATATTAGCCCTTTGTCAGATGGATAGATTGAAAAACTTTTCTCCCATTCTGTAGATTGCCTGTTTGTTCTGATGATAGTTTCTTTTGCTGTGCAGAAGCTCTTTAGTTTAATTAGATCCCATTTGTCAATTTTGGCTTTTGTTGCCATGGCTTTTGGTGTTTTAGTCATGAAGCCTTTGCCCATGCCTATTTCCTGCATGGTATTGCCTAGGTTTTCTTCTAGGGTTTTTATGGTTTTAGATCTTACATTTAAGTCTTTAATCTGTCTTGAGTTAATTTTTTTATAAGGTGTAAGGAAGGGGTCCAGTTTCAGTTTTCTGCATATGGCTAGCCAGTTTTCCCAACACCATTTATTAAATAGGAAATCTTTTCCCCATTGTTTGATTTTGTCAGGTCTATCAAATATCAGATGGTTGTAGATGTGTCACATTATTTCTGAGGCCTCTGTTCTGTTCCATTGGTCTATATATCTGTTTTGGTACCAGTACCAAGCTGTTCTGGTTACTGTAGTCTTGTAGTATAGTTTGAAGTCAGGTAGTGTGATGCCTCCGGTTTTGTTCTTTTTGCTTAGGATTGTCTTGGCTACACGGGCTCTTTTTTGGTTCCATATGAAACTTAAAGTAGTTTTTTCTAATGCTGTGAAGAAAGTCAATGGTAGTTTGATGGGGATAGCATTGAATCTATGAATTACTTTGGGTGTATGGCCATTTTCACAATATTGATTCTTCCTATCCATGAGCATGGAATGTTTTTCCATTTGTTTGGATCCTCTCTTATTTCCTTGAGCAGTGGTTTGTAGTTCTCCTTGAAGAGGTCCTTCACATCCCTTGTGGGTTCTACTCCTAGGTATTTTATTCTCTTTGTAGCTATTGTGAATGGGAATTCACTCATGATTTGGCTCTCTGTTTGTCTATTACTGGTGTAGAGGAATGCTTGTGATTTTTGCACATTGATTTTGTATTCTGAGACTTTGCTGAAGTTGCTTATCAGCTTAAGGAGATTTTGGGCTTAGACAATGGGGCTTTCTAAATATATAATCATGTCATCTGCAAGCAGAGACAATTTGACTTCCTCTCTTCCTACTTGAATAACCTTTATTTATTTCTCTTGCCTGATTGCCCTTATCAGAATTTCCAATACTATGTTGAATAAGAGTGGGGAGAGAGGGCATTCTTGTCTTGTGCCGGTTTTCAAAGAGAATGCTTCCAGCTTTTGCCCATTCGGTATGATATTGGCTGTGGGTTTGTCATAAATAGCTCTTATTATTTTGAGAAATTTCCATCAATACCTAGTTTATTGAGAGTTTTTGCATGAAGGGGTATTAAATTTATCGAAGGCCTTTTCTGCATCTATTGAGATAATCATGTGGTTTTTGTCATTGGTTCTGTTTATGTGATGGATTACATTTATTGATCTGTGTATGTTGAACCAGCCTTGCATCCCAGGGATGAAACTGACTTGATCGTGGTGGATAAGCTTTTTGATGTGCTGCTGGATTCAGTGTGCAGTATTTTATTGAAGATTTTTGCATTGATGTTCATCAGGGATATTGGCCTGAAATTTTCTTTTTTCGTTGTTGTTGTTGTTGTGTCTCTGCCAGGTTTTGGTATCAGGATGATGCTGGCCTCATAAAATGAGTTAGGGAGGAGTCCCTCTTTTTCTATTGTTTGGAATAGTTTCAGAAGGAATGGTACCAGCTCCTTTTTGTACCTCTGGTATAATTTGGCTGTGAATCCGTCTGGAAGAACTTGTTATTGGCCTATTCAGGGATTCAACTTCTTCCTGATTTAGTCTTGGGAGGGTGTATGTGTCCAGGAATTTATGCATTTCTTCTAGATTTTCTAGTTTATTTGCATAGAGGTGTTTATAGTATTATCTGATGGTAGCTTTTATTTCTGTGGAATCAGTGGTGATATCCCCTTTATCATTTTTTATTGTGTCTATTTGATTCTTCTCTCTTTTCTTCTTTATTAGTCTGGCTAGCCATCTATCTATTTTGTTAATCTTTTTAAAAAATCAGCTCCTGGATTTATTGATTTTTTGAAGTGTTTTTTGTGTCTCTATCTCCTTCAGTTCTGCTCTGATCTTAGTTATTTCCTGTTGTCTGCTGGCTTTTGATTTGTTTGCTCTTGCTTCTCTACTTCTTTTGACTGTGATGTTAGGGTGTTGCATTTAGATCTTTCCTGCCTTCTTCTGGGCATTTAGTTCTATAAATTTCCCTCTAAACACTGCTTTAGCTGTGTCCCAGAGATTCTCATACAATGTGTCTTTGATCTCACTGGTTTCAAAGAACTAATTTGTTTCTGCTTTAATTTTGTTATTTACCCAGTAGTCAATCAGGAGCAAGTTGTTCAGTTTCCATGTAGTTGTTTGGTTTTGAGTGAGTTTCTTACTTCTAATTTGATTGCATTGTGTTCTGAGAGACTGTTTGTTATGATTTCCATTCTTTTGCATTTGTCAAGGAGTGTTTTACTTCTAATTATGTGATCAATTTTAGAATTAGTGCAATGTGGTGCTGAGAAGAATGTATATTCCATTGATTTGGGGTAGAGAGTTCTGTAGATATCTATTAGGTCCACTTGGTGCAGAGCTGAGTTCAAGTCCTGAATATCCTTGTTAATTTTCTGTCTCATTGATCTGTCTAATATTGACAGTGGAGTGTTAAAGTCTCCCACTATTATTGTGTGGGGGTCTAAGTCTCCTTGTAGGTCTCTAAGAATTTGCTTTATGAATCTGGGTGTTCCTGTATTGGGTGCATATATATTTAAGATAGTTAGCTCTTCTTGTTGCATTGATCCCTTTACTATTATGTAATACCCTTCTTTGTCTCTTTTGATCTTTGTTGGTTTAAAGTCTGTTTTATCAGAGACTAGGATTGCAACCCCTGCTTTTCTTTTGCTTTCCATTTGCTTGTTAAATATTCCTCCATCCCTTTATTTTGAGCCTATGTGTGTCTTTGCACATGAGATGGGTCTCCTGAATACAGCACACTGATGGGTTTTGACTCTTTATCCAGTTTGCCAGTCTGTGTCTTTTAACTGGGGCATTTAGCCTGTTTCCATTTAAGGTTAATATTGTTATGTGTGAATTTGATCCTGCCATTATGATGCTAGCTGGTTATTTTGCCTGTTAGTTGATGCAGTTTCTTCATGGTGTCAATGGTCTTTACAATTTGGTATGTTTTTGCAGTGGCTGGTACTGGTTTTTCCTTTCCATATTTAGTGCTTTCTTCAGGAGCTCTTGTAAGGCAGGCCTGGTGTTGACAAAATCTCTCAGCATTTGCTTGTCTGTAAAGAATTTTATTTTTCCTTCGCTTATGAGGCTTAGTTTGGCTGGATATGAAATTCTGGGTTGAAAATTATTTTCTTTAAGAATGTTGACTATTGGCCCCCACTCTCTTATGGCTCGTAGGGTTTCTGCAGAGATATCCACTGTTAGTCTGATGGGCTTCCCTTTGTGAGTAACCCAACCTTTCTCTCTGGCTGCCCTTAACATTTTTTCCTTCGTTTTAATCTTGGTGAATCTGACAATTATGTGTCTTGCGGTTGCTCTTCTCAAGGAGTATCTTTGTGGTGTTCTCTGTATTTCATGAATTTGAATGTTGGCCTGTCTTACTAGGTTGGGGAAGTTCTCTTGGATAATATCCTGAAGAGTGTTTTCCAACTTGCTTCCATTCTCTCCGTCACTTTCAGTTACACCCGTCAAACACAGGTTTGGTCTTTTCACATAGTCCCATATTACTTGGAGGCTTTGTTCATTTCTTTTCATTCTTTTTCCTCTAATCTTGTCTTCATGCTTTATTTCATTAAGTTGATCTTCAATCTCTGATATCCTTTCTTCTGTTTGATCAATTTGGCTATTCATACTTGTGTATGCTTCACAAAGTTCTTGTGCTGTGTTTTTCAGCTCCGTCGGGTCATTTATGTTCTTCTCCAAATTGGTTGTTCTAGTTAGCAAGTCCTCTAACCTTCTTTCAAGGTTGTTAGCTTCCTTGCATTGAGTTAGAACATGCTCCTTTAGCTCAGAGGAATTTTGTTATTACCTACCTTCTGAAACCTACTTCTGTCAATTTGTCAAATTCATTCTCCACCCAGTTTTGTTCCTTTGCTGGCTGGGAGTTGTGATCCTTTGTAAGAGAAGAGGCATTCTGGTTTTGGCAATTTTCAGCCTTTTTGCGCTGGTTTTTCCTCATCTTCGTGGATATCCACGAAGACCTTTGATCTTGGATGTTGGTGACCTTTGGATGGGGTGTCTGTGTGGACGTCCTTTTTGTTGATGTTGATACTATTCCTTTCTGTTTGTTAGTTTTCCTTCTAACAGTCAGGCCCCTCTGCTGCAGGTCTGCTGGAGTTTGCTGGAGGTCCACTTTAGACCCTGTTTGCCTGGGTATCACCAGCAGAGGCTGCAGAACAGCAAAGATTGCTGCCTGTTCCTTCCTCTGGAAGCCTCGTCCCAGAGGAGCACCCACCAGATGCTAGTTGGAACTCTCCTGTATGAGGTGTCTATTGACCCCTGCTGGGAGGTGTCTCCCAGTCAGGTGACATGGGGCTTAGGACCCACTTGAGGAGGCAGTCTGTCCCTTAGCAGAGCTCAAGTGCTGTGCTGGGAGATCCACTGCTCTCTTCAGAACTGGAAGGCAGGAACATTGAACTCTGCTGAAGTTACACCCACAGCCACCCTTTTCCCCAGGTGCTCTGTCTCAGGGAGATGGGAGTTTTATCTATCAGCCCCTGACTGGGGCTGCTGCCTTTCTTTCAGAGATGCCCTGCTCAGAGAGGAGGAATCTACAGAGGCAATCTGGCTACATCAGCTTTCCCGAGCTGTGGTGGGCTCCACCCAGTTAGAACATCCCAGTGGCTTTGGTTACACTGTGAGGGGAGAACTGCCTACTCAAGCCTCAGTAATGGCAGATGCCCCTCCCCACACCAAGTTTGAGTATCCTGGTGGACTTCAGACTGCTGTGCTGGCAGCGAGAATTTTCAGCCCGTGGTTCTTAGCTTGCTGGGCTCTGTGGGAGTGGGATCTGCTGAGCTAGACCACTTGGTTTCCTGGCTTCAGCCCCCTTTCCAGGGAAGTGAATGGTTCTGTCTTGCTGGCTTTCCAGGTGCCACTGGGGTATGAAAAATATCTCCTGCAGCTAGCTCAGTGTCTGCTCAAATGCCCATCCAGTTTTGTGCTTGAAACCCAAGGCCCTGGTGATGTGGGTGCGGGTTGTGAAGACTGTGGGAAAAGCATATTATCTGGACCAGAGTGTACCATTCCTCATGGCACAGTCCCTCATGGTTTCCCTTGGCTAGGGGAGGGATTTCCCCAACCCCTTGCACTTCCCGGGTGAGGTGATGCCACATCCTGCTTCAGCTAGCCCTCCATGGGCTGCACCCACTGTCTAACCAGTCCCAATGAGCTGAACAAGGTGCCTCAGTTGGCAATGCAGAAACCACCCACCTTCTGTGTTGATCTCACTGGGAGCTGCAGACCAGAGCTGCTCCTATTCAGCCACCTTGCCAGTCACCAAAAATCAGTAGCATCTTTATACACCAATAACATCCAGGCTGAGAGCCAAATGAAGAATGCAATCCTATTCACAGTAGCCACAAAAAGTATAAAATATCTAGGAATACAGCTAACCAGGAAGGTGAAGGATCTCTATGATGAGAATTACAAAACTCTGCTGAAAGAAGTCAGTCATGACACCAACAAATGGCCAAACATTCCATGCTCATGGATAAGAAGAATCAATACTGTTAAAATGTCCATACCGCCCAAAGCAATTTACAGATTCAATGCTATTCCTATCAAACTACCAAAGGCATTCTTCACAGAATTAGAACAAAACTATTTTAAAATTCATGTGGAACCAAAAAAAAAAAAAAAAAGGCCTGAATAGCCATAGCAATCCCAAGCAAAAAGAACAAAGCTGGAGGCATCACATTACTCAACTTCAAACAATACTACAAGGCTACAGTAACCAAAATAGCATGATACTGATACAAAAACAAACACATAGACCAATGTAATGGAATAGAGTCCAGAAATAAAGCTGTACACCTGCAACCATCAGACCTTCAACAAAGTGGACAAAAGCATGCAATGGGGAAAGGGCTCCCTATTCAATAGTGTTAGGATAACTGGCTAGCCATATGCAAAAGATTGAAACTGGGCTCCTTCCTTATATCATATACAAAAATAAACTCAAGGTGGACTAAAGACTTAAATGTAAAACCCAAAACTATAAAATCCCTGGAAGGTAACCTAGGCAATACCATTCTGTACATAGACCCTGGCAAAGATTTCATGATGAAGACACCAAAAGCAATTGGAATTAAAATGAAATTTGACCAATGGGACTTAATTAAACTAAAGAGCTTCTGCACAGCAAAAGAAACATCAACAGAGTAAACCTACAACCTACAGAATGGGAGAAAATACTTGCAAACTATGCATCTGAAAAAAGGTTTAATATCCAGTATCTATAAGAAACTTAAACAAATTAACAAGGGAAAAGCAAAAACTTCATTTAAAAAGTGGACAAAAGACACAAATAGGCACTTTTCAGAAGAAGACATACATGTGGCCAACAAGCATATGAATAAATGCTCAACATCACTAATCATTAGAGAAATGCAAATCAAAATCACAGTGATATGGCTATCTCACACCAGTCAGAGCGGTTATTAAAAGTAAAAAAATAAATAACAGATGT